>NW_020175446.1:2337817-2350509 GCF_003031525.2 Neophocaena asiaeorientalis asiaeorientalis
ATATAAAAGAAGACTGTTATCCTGAGCGCCTAGCACTATAAACAGCTGAAAATAGTTTTGGGGTTCAAGATTTGGTGTTTGATTGTTAGCTGTAACATATGCATGCAACCCTGTGATGTAACAGAAACCACCAGAATCAGCAAGGGTATGAACCTTGAGTTGCTTTGTTAATGATGGCAGCCAATTTATGACTGTAGACTCCGTGTTCAACCCTAGCTGCAGTGAGTGTTAGTCACGATACACCTGCCAACAAAACTGAAGGGAAGCTTTAAAGGTGTTAAAGATCATAAAAGGTCCACTTTAAATTTATTTCTTTCCATGTTAAATTATCTCAATATAAGTTAACTCTACTAAGACTCCAGCCACCTAATTTTGTCTGAGAGATTTCTACATGCTGACAGCGAGCATTCAGGTGGGTGGTGGGGGGAAGCTGATGCACAGCTGTGTTACCTGAAACAAAACAGAACTCTAGCCAGAACATTATTCTTAATCACAGTAGCGGGGTGAGTTCTAAAGAGGAAGTATTTCACTTGTCCAAGCTTATTAAATAAGGAATAGCTTTATTATTAATACTTGTAAAAGGAAATTACTTATTTTTTTCTAGGTTCAATAAAGATCTTCAAATAAGCAACAATTTCATTTGTAGGTAAACCAAATTTGAAATCAACTAAGTTAGACCTTCCAGTAGGTTATAAATCTGCTAGAAAAATTCTAAAATGGTTTTAAAATTTATTATGCCCTCTATTTACATCTAAAGTATCCATATAAAATGACCTAATTCTATGCAAGGTCTAATGTTGGGGTTAGTTTAAAAAAGAACAAACCCGTAGGTTAAAGACTAAATTAGACCAACATACTATATCTGTAGAGAGATATTAAAACTTAAAGCAGTAAAAAAAAAAATTAATACAGTTTAGATATGAAAGAATAAGGCTGAAGAATACTATGTGTTTTGTAGGGAAGAGACACATTACATACTTCAGGGGATCATGTGCTCACACTGGTGTGTACTCATCAGGAATGAAAGAAGGACTTAAAGAATGGCGTAGGGGGCCTCCCTGGTGGCGCAGTGGTTGAGAGTCCGCCTGCCGATGCAGGGGACGCGGGTTCATGCCCCGGTCCGGGAGGATCCCACATGCCGCAGCAACTACTGACACCCACATGCTTAGAGCCCGTGTTCCACAAGAGAAGCCACCGCAATGAGAAGCCCATGCACCGCAACAAAGATTAGCCCACACTTGCCACAACTAGAGAAAGCCCACACGCAGCAACCAAGACCCAACGCAGCCAAAAAAATAAATGAATTACAAAAAAAAGAAAATCTCATTGAGAAATTAGGTTAATGAATATAAACCTCTTAACCACACTTCCGTACATTCCATTTGGTTATTTTAAGTATGTGGCTACTTGAGAGAATGACACTCAATTAACTTGTGGCACGGCCCAGGCAATGACCCGTCAGAGAAGAGACTGACCAGGTCCTTCTATTTCTGCAGATGCTGAAAATGGGCCATGACAGACAGCAACAGTGATCATCACTACTTATTTTATTGACTGGCTACTGAGAGTTAAATGCTCTTCATACAGTATTTATCATAACAACCCTCCTAGGTATGTGAATTATCTCCATTTTAGAGAGAATTGAAGTTGCATTCAGAGAAATTTCCAGGAATTTCTCAAAGTAACTAGTAAGTGATACAAACCACTTCTGTACCAGGCCTATAAAAACCTCCCAGGTGATATTCTACCCTCTCCCTCCTTTCAGCCGGCTAGATTTTACCTCCAAGTTTACCTTGGCAGCTCTACATAGAACATGTAGTAACGAATACAGAAATGGAGTTATAGCCGTAGGTTTGCTGCAAAACGTAAACTCGAACCCACAGTTATCAACGTGAAGATGAACGCACAGGTGTCGGGGGCTATGTTCCTTGTTTCAGAAGTAAATTCAGCTGATCATGAATGCCTTTAAATTCTGTTAGCAGATAAAACCCAAACAGACTATAAAAGGTATCTGTGCTGTTAAGTAAACACAGTGGCTCATTACTATCTCCTTAATTACTTTCCATCCTGAAGAAACCGATTCTATGGTTCAAATTCAACAGCAAATTCTCTGAGCCAAATTAAATATCACACATTACCATAAACTAAATGAGAGACTGGCATTCTTTTCTACTCATAGAAAGATGGAAGATGCAGACTTAATCTGCTCTTCATGGAAATTCATTAATAAAGACAAATCGTTAGTAGCCTCAAACTTTGAAAGAAAAATCTCAGTATCGACTAGTTTCTATGCCTGTTAGAAGACAGTCTCACTTTTAAACAAAACAGTTCCCTTATTACCACATATACTGATTTCTGAGGGGTCCTCTACTAAGAAAAAAATGTAATGTGCAAATGTGTCCACATCAGTTCCCTCCTAATTAGACAGAAAGCATGAGGATAATATACAGAGAAGAGAATTATCGAAAGGAAGGTTTGGGGGTGCTCCTGGGGACTTCCACCAGTTTTGAAGCTCAAATAGGCTGTGTCCTGTCTCTTTCAGAAGAATGGACTGCCCCCCTATTTAAGTTGCTTCTTGGATGCAAAAGATGGTTGCAGTCCTTGACTTTGCCTCTATTTTACACACTGAAGTTAAAGGAAATCAGTCTCTGGGACCTAGACTAAAGTGGAGATCCACCAGTGAGTCTTAGCAATGTCTGTTACCCTTGACATTTTCCCAGTTTCCACTTGTATAGTCCTTTCTCAGTCTCTGAAGCACCTTCTCATGTATTATCTCATTTGGTCCGAAACCTGATTAATTGGTAGGACAGGTGTGAAGTTACAGAGGGAAGTGTCAGGACATTTGATGACATTTTACGGTCATACAGCTGTTAATATAAATCACATAATTCAGGTTCAATCCTCTTCTACCAGCACTCGGCATTTGTGGGATACTGAATGGGAGATTTCACAGGTATTTCTTCACACTCTTCCCTGTAAGAGAATGATGATCTCCACTCATTACATTAGGAGTCACTGTGTCCCCTGTAGGTGGAGAAAAGCACATCTGCCCCATTAACTTTGCACAGTGGAAAGCGAATGACCTCGATTTATCCAAGTCTGAGCAGAAACTGTGAGACACTTTGTTTCTGCCAGTTTTCTCTTTCTTTGCCTCGAGACTGGCACCTCCCACGTAAAAATGGCATGTACCAGGTCAGGGCAGCTCTTTCATCCGGGTTCTGGATGAGAGGCTTTATGGAGCAGAACAGTCTGGAAAGTGGCCCCTGCCTACACATGATGTGAGCAAGAAAAAGTTGACACCACAGTTGGAAGGGCAGAGCCTCGTCGGAGTGAAAGAAGGTTCTTGTCTCTACCTTCAGAATGACAGCTGCTGGCAGACAACCCCAAAGAAGCATGAATACAGAAACTGATCAGGCATATGGCTCAGCCGAGTTACCAACTGCATTGAGATAAGAGCCTCAGGAAAATCCTCATGTTCTCCCAGTTCAGGAAGATGAGCTGCCTCGATGTGGAAATGACCTTCCTTACTGCATGGCATGAGGCATGGCATTTCTACCCCACCTCACTAGAAACTAACGACGTTAGGTATTGTTTCACGGGATGAATATTCTTACTAGAGAAAAAGAAAGGAGTCCTGTACAGGTGAGGCTCTCAAGATGTCTCACACCAGAACACACAACATGTAAAGAGGTAGACATATCTACTGCCAGTAGGAATTAACTCAATCTGTAGGTTTCAGATATTAACCATGGAAACGTGTGGTTGGGATGTTTACAAGGAGTAGAGCTGAGACCTTAATAAATAGAACCAGACATGTCTGGAATATTATGAACCACTTAGGCATGCATATAATAAAACTGTAAACACTAAGGGATGTATTTGTTATTGCAATTAGGGAGACAAGATGGAAGAAAGTTCACAAGGAAAGGAACCGGTGTGAAATTAAAAGAAGTTGGGAAGATCCACTTTCTTTTCATGCTATAGCAAGCGGCAAATATGTCATGACTTGAAATCTTTTAATTGCCTTAACATCTTTCTTGTTGTTATAACCCACAAGGAAGCCACAAGCTGCTACAGAAAAATCTATAATGATTCTCTAAATCTAAATGATTCTCTATAATCACCATTTTGGTATAAAGGCAAGTTAATTTTATCCTGTACTGATGGAAAACAAGAAGGATCATCTTTCAGTCTTACTGCTATGAGAATTACATTGATGGAAGGAAGTGCAAAGCCATGATATTCAAACTGTTTGAATATCATCTAAATTACTTTTGAATAATTAAATATTACTGATTCTGCAACTGTAATTCTAGAGTATCAACTAAAATATGATTCTAAGTCTAAGTTACTAATAAAAGAATGACAATTTATACATGACGGGACCAGTCTGAGCTCAAATTTTGTTTTATGGAGACACTGCTACATTTATGAATTAAAGCAAGCAACAATCCGAATTGCATTTATGAGTTCAAGTAAGTATCAATTCTAATCACATGCTTAAAGATATTGACTTACACACTTGAGCAATAGAGGAAAATTCTCTATTGAACCAGTCTACCATGAAGTTTTCATTTTCCTTTTTTATATTTACTAACTTTTTAAATATTCAATTCTACTTTGTTTTTTAAATTTCAATTTATCAACTTTTTAAAAATGTTTATCAAAACCTTAGGCACAAAGGCAAATTTCCATTTGAAATATATGTTAACAAGTTTGATCCTTAGAAACATTGCTTAAATGGTGAAAAGTATTAGTCCATATTTATAAGAAACTCAGCAGATAAAAGAAAAAAAAGAACTGTTAAGTGACCCCACAATCCCTTTTAGTTTTGCAAAATATTAAGTGCAAAATGTGAAAAAAAATGAGAATCATCTCAGTCAAAATTACCTCAAAATGATGTGAGTTGTCTGTCATATCAAATATGACTTTTAGTTTCTAAATGCTGGGTAGCATGCTAATCAAGAAGATTTTTCTACAAAAAGAAGATTAAAGATGATTTTGGTTACCCCTGATGAAATGAAACAAAACAGCTGCCAATGTTTGAAAGAGCAACCGGTATTTTAAATACCTTGTGCAAGAGTGATTTTTAATTATCGAGTACTACTTTTGAGAATTTTGAATGTGATTGAATTCCTTAAATGAATATTCACTGATATAGATTTATATATGTGTTTCTAAATAATTTACAAAGTTAGCATATTTTATAATTTACTTAATACGTATTTTTTAGAAACTGGAAGGATATGTATCAATTTATTGACACTTTGGGTCATAGAAATGGAAATGATTTTTATTTTCTTTATCTTTATACTCCAAATTTTATTTTACACTTGTAAATAGATTTCAAAGTCCTCATATAATCAGCAATATAAACAGCTCCCCTTGTCCTTAAGCCTTTTTTAAAAAATTTTATTGAAATACAGATGACTTAGTGTTAATTTCTGCTGTACAGCAAAGTGATTCAGTTATACATAGTGTATTATTTTTCATATACTTTTCCCTTATGGTTTATTACAGGATAGTGAATATAGTTCCCTGTGCTATACAGAGGAACATGTTGTTTATCCATTCTGTATATAATAGTTTGCACCTGCTAATCTCAAACTCCTAATCCATCCCTCCCCCACCCTCCCTCCCCTTGGCAACTACAAGTCTGTTCTCTATTCTCTGAGTCTGTTTCTGTTTTGTAGATATGTTCATTTGTGTTGTATTTTACACTCCACATATAAGTGATATCATATGGTATTTGTCTTTCTCTTTCTGACTTACTTCATTTAGTATGATAATCTCTAAGCCTTGGTTTTAATTGACTAATATCTTTGTCATAAATGTACACAAAGTCCAATGGATGCAAGACTTTGATGTGTACATGACAAAGCAGGAACCTGCATTAGATATTCTTATATGTATAAGATATTATTTGTCGATACTAAGACTAAGGCCTCCAGGAAGAAAGAATATCAACAAGTTCCCATGCTTCTGTTGTGCTGGTTCAGTTCTTATGGTGACTTGCTTCTGCCTTATGATCGTAACAGCTATCAATAACGTCTTTAAATCTTCCATTTCTCAACAGAAAATCTAGCTGAAATCCGCAACAGGGAATCATCTAGAAAATGCTTATTTGTTTAAAAATGAAACTTAAGGAACATGTCTCAGAATGAAAGCAACAAAATCAACCTGTTCATCGTTGTTCCAAATGATGACTGATCTGGTAATGCTAATGACACATGGGTTTAAATTTAAAATTTATACACAAAACATTATTTGTGGGTAGCTTTGTAAAACTGTAAGACAAATATGCTTCTTGCTCAATATTTAGTTCTATCTCCTTTTTTCCAGCCAAGGATCTCTTAAGAATGGAATTTTTTTAATTTTAAAAATTTTGTTTTTAAATTGTCATTTTATATTGGAGTATTAGTTGATTTACAGTGTTGTGTTAGTTTCAGGTGTGCAGCAAAGTGATTCAGTTATACATATACATATGTTTATTCTTTTTCAGATTCTTTTCCCATATAGGTTATTACAGAGTATTGAGTGGAGTTCCCTGTGCTATACAGTAGGTCCTTGTTGATTATCTTATATATGATAGTGTGTATATGTTAATCTCAAACTCTTAATTTATCCCCCCACCTTTTCCCTTCTTGACAGCAAAAGGTAATCATTCAAGATTTATTGTCACCACTGATAGCTCTCAGCTCACGGTTATGAATGCATGTGTCAGGATCTTTGCCAGACATGTGACATGTCCTTGAGGATCTGTGCCAGAAATGAGGAAGGCTCCCCTGCCATGCCGTCCAGAACATTTAAGCAATGACCCTCATCATGGTTAGTGGCTGGCCACCAAAAGTCCTGCCTAACTCCTGCTAAGCTAGCGTGGACCTTAACAATTGCTTGTACAGATACACATAGCTTTTAAAAGACTGAAATGAGCATCAAACCATTGAGATCACAGATCACACAGAAAAGGCAAGAATGCTTTTAAATATGCTTTGAATTTAAGACAACCACCGTAGACATATTAATTTTGCAAATAGGGCAATGATCCCAGAACAAAGCCCAACAGAGCTTAATTTCAAAAAAAAATTTTTTTTTTTTAAACAATGTTAGCTCTCTTTAAATGAACCCACAATGAATTCTGTGACCAACGCAGGGATCTTGTGGTCAGCTCTGTTCTATGCCCTTAACGAATACCAGAAAAAGTGGATCAAGGTGAGTGCGCAAGTCTCTGACATCTGCTCTCAGCCTTGAGTATCAGCAGCTACAATCTGTTCCATGTGGCAGCCCGTGTTTTGCGTGACTAAGTCAGTCTTGTCGCAAAGAAAAATCTGTGACCAAGAGGAGGTAGTCTACACTAGGTCAGGCACTCATGCGAGAGAAGTTCAGAACGGGTATGGATGGCTTTGTCATTCACGTGTTTGTACCCAAACCAAACACTCATCCCTGAAAGCCCAGGAGAGGTTGAGTCCTGTAAACCCAATCACGTAGGTCAGCAATTGGAGGACCACTCTGAATACAGAACGCACCTGTACGGCCCCCAGAACGACCCTGACTGTGATCATCCATCTTAACCTTATTCCCTACCGCGAATTTACCTAATCTATCAGGAAGTCTGAAGAGTTAAATTAGGACTAAACAGCAAGCAGCAGGAAAAAAAATCACAATCACAGACAGGATAATCATCCCTCAGTAGAGGAGCTGGGAGGCGAACTGACAAATAGCAACATCAAACCACGCAATTTTCTACCACTACATTTGGCTTTTTTTAATTATAATTTTAAATAGTTATTTCTACTGTTTTCTCTAGAACTCGTAAAACATAACGATTCCCTCATCTCAGTGGTCTGTGATTTCTGAATTTGGGAACCAAGTCATGCCGCTGTTTCAAGCACACACCATCCCTCAGACATTGGCAGGTGAAATCTGATGGTGGGGAAGCTCTCGTGTTTTAATTGCTGTGTCAGTACAGCCAAATGAGGCTGGAGCAGCGATGCTGGGAAGAGTCACAAGATCAAAGCCGAGAGAAGGAAATATGCTTTTGGCTAGAGCGTGGCCGAGCTGGACAGGGACGAAGCCAGTGGACAGACCACAGTCTCATGAAATATAGAGTCCAGACATCCAGCTGGTAGGGATGGTAGGGGAGGTTTCTATTTCGGAAGCACTCGAGGTAAGAGGGCAGGTGAGGCCCCATCTCGCAATCACAACCGCGCTCGCTAAAATGACTTGCAGGAATAACTCACAATAGCATGGAGTTTCTAAGCGGCGGGACACAGGGCTCATCATTTGGCACTCCACTCAGCTCAGCAGGCTTTGCACGTCTGCGAGTTAGGAGGAGAAAATACGCTTCATTTAGGAGTACAAGTGAAGCTCAGACAAGGGACTGTGTCTTAAATAGGGTCTGTTTGAACGTGATTTCTTATGAAGTGGGAAGGAAATAGGGATGGAAGAGAGATGGCCTCCTTTCTGTGCCAGAGGTGTGACCCTGGCTTGTTCCTGGTCCCCTGAGCTCACAGTGGTGACCTGGGATGTGTTCTCTGCAGTGGTGACAACCTCATCCAATGCCAAGTCCTTTGCACTCCCTGTTCTGTGTGTGGCTGGATACAGGGCCAGAGGAAGGTGGCCAATGGCAGCAGGGCTGTCACCTGCTGAAGATACAGCACAGGCCTCCCAAGGACCAGGCAGGACTGCAGAGCCACCTGAAATTAGCAAAATGAGGCAAATATGGGCTGAGGATGGCAATGAACCATGACAAGCTCTGTTTGCCTGGAAACTTATGTATGTGATCATTTATTACTGGTCCATCCGCCGGTTTGATCTACTGGAGTAATAGTAAAATTGAAAATAGTCATAAAGGAAACAGCATCTCCGAAAAGAGAAAGCTGCAAATAATGATGCTTCAATTACAAATGAACTAAAAAACTATATATATATCTCTCTCTCTCTTTCAAATCCTTAACTTTCACCCTATTATGTGAGCATTGCGTCATTTCACTGTAGGTAAGTAGACCTTCTTATATATAAAATGCGTACTTTTGGGCTTCCCTGGTGGTGCAGTGGTTGAGAGTCCGCCTGCCAATGCAGGGGACGCAGGTTCGTGCCCCGGTCCGGGAAGATCCCACATGCCACGGTGTGGCTGGGCCCGTGAGCCATGGCTGCTGAGCATGTGTGTCCAGAGCCTGTGCTCCGCAACAGGAGAGGCCACAACAGTGAGAGGCCCACGTACCGCAAAAAAAAAAAAAAAAGCATACTTTTTTTGAAACTTACTAAGATACAAGTTAAATTACTGTGATCTAGCACCATATGTAAAGCAACTCAATGTTCGTGTCTAAAAAGATTATTTACCCTTCAACTTTATTATCTCCATTCATTCATACATTTATTCATTCACTCAACCAATACTGGTGGAGTACTTTGAGTTCTAAGCAACTTAACACCTAGGAGTTCACTGACTAGAGAAAATAGGCTCCTTGCATGGAAGCTTAAATTCTATTGCTGGAGGGGAAGAGGGGGTGGGGAGGTAGATAACAAGCCAATGAGTAAATATAAAATAATTCTGTTAGTGATAAGTAAAAAAAAAAAGAGAGAAGAAAAATATATTTGAGAAAACATCAGTGTGCTAGGGGTTAGGAGTGCAGGGATGCAGGCTGCTCCTGTTTTGTAGCGTGGTCGGGGAAGGCATCGCTGATAAGGTGCCAGGTGACCAGAAGTGTGATGAAAGTCAAGGAGAGGTGCCTGTCCTTGCTGGAGAAGGATGGTCCAGGTGATGGCTCCGAGGAGCGTGCTTGGCGTATTCAAAAGGAACAGCCGGGGGCCAATATAGCTGGAATGAAAGACAGGAGGCAGATGGCAGGATAGGAGAACAGACCCTGGAATATTTCACAGGGCAAGGTGATGAGTCGGGCTTTTATTCCAAAGGACATGGAGAGCCACAGAAGGGTTTTGAGCAGAGGAGTTCCACGATCTGGTTTCAACAGGCAAAGAGCCTTGCTGGCCACCACAGTGAGGCTGCTGCTGTGACCCGGTGAAGCCACAGTGTTGGCTTCAATGTGTGGTAATAGAGGTCCTGAGAGGAAAGTGTTTTCTAAATCTGCTGTGAAGGGTGTCTCAGTCTGTCCCAGCTGCTGCAACAGAACACCACAGACTGGGTGGCTTACCAACAACAGAAATGGGTTTCTCATAGTTCTGGAGGCTGAAGTCTGAGATCAGGGTGGCTGCCTGGTTGGGTGAGGGCTGGTTCATAGATTATCAACTTCTAGCTCTGTCCTCACATGCTGGAAGGGACTGGGGAGCTCTCTGGGGTCTCCTTTAATAAGGGCACAAATCCAGTTCATGAGGGCCTGTTCATGAGGGCCCCATCCTTATGACCTAAACACCTCCTAAAGGACCCACCTCTTAAACACCACCATTTCTGGGGGATAGGGGATGGGAGAAACACATTCAGGCCATAGCAAAGGTAGAGCCAATGTGATTGGCTGTTGGATTGAACATAGGATCTGAGAGAGTCAAAAAGATGACTTCTTATTCAGGGTGCTCAAGTGTTGAATTTCCATAATTCGCACCAGCACTATAATTAAAGACTACTCTTCAGCATCGAGGTCAGGAACGCTAGTATGAATTTATATTGTTAACAGTTAATTACCTCGAACAATCTCCACAATGAATTTTTAATTATTATTTATAAAACAAAGTCCTCAAGTCTTCCTTGTGGAGTGATGGAAAGTACCCTTCAGGCATTTACAAAGTTAAATATGCTACAACGTGTTTTCCATCATGAGTTAATGTATTTCCTTAACAAGTCTGCTTTCAGGAGGTTGGGAAATACCTAGTTTAATGTGTGATGCCCTTGAAAACAGGGCAATGATCCATGGGCTGAAGAAGTTATCTCCTACAGGATTGGGAACTAGATCACATTCACCTGTTTATTTATTTACCATTCAAAACTGTATTCCAGTTAAATACTCTGAATCTTATTTGACTGAATTCTGAAAAATACTGCCATTCTTTACCTTGTGGAGGTGTTAAAAGGAAGGGGCCACACTCGAATGACAAAGAGCATGAAATCAGAGCTGCGTTCAAATATGGCATCTCCCACTTCAAATCTGTGTGCTTTTATTATTATTATTATTTTGTGTGGTACACGGGCCTCTCACTGCTGTGGCCCCTCCCGCTGCGGAGCACAGGCTCCGGATGCGCAGGCTCAGCGGCCATGGCTCACGGGCCCAGCCGCTCTGCGGCATGTGGGATCTTCCCGGACCGGGGTACCAACCCGTGTTCCCTGCATTGGCAGGTGGACTCTCAACCACTGTGCCACCAGGCAAGCCCCAAATTTGTGTGCTTTTGTTTCCCTATTGTTGAGATGTTAACTCTGGTGATCCCAAAGGTCCTTCCTAGCTCTCATATTTTATACTGATTAATATGTTAATTCAATGATTTAGAAAATAGATATTAACTGTTTTCTATATTTTGCTAAATGCTATGTATATAAAAATGAGTAGGATAATCAGTTACTGACATCATGGGGTGTGATCTTATTGTCAAAACAACGTATGTGGAGCTTCCCTGGTGGCGCAGTGGTTGAGAGTCCGCCTGCCGATGCAGGGGACGCGGGTTCGTGCCCCAGTCCGGGAAGATCCCACGTGCCGCGGAGCGGCTGGGCCCGTGAGCCATGGCCACTGAGCCTCCCGTTGCGGAGCCACAACAGTGAGAGGCCCGCGTACCACAAACAAAAAACAAAAAAACATATGTGTAAAATTCTATCCTTAATAGGCCAGTAACTTCCAAAGATTGTATGTCGTTCATCTTATATGAGAGGTTGCCAATGTCAGAACAACTAAACATTTTAAAAAGTTAAGTAAAGGGGTTTGGATGAAGTACTACAACAGAGAATGAACAAACTAAGATCAGTATGGGAACACATACAACTGAGCATAAATCAAGGCCCTGGGATTTCTATGGCAAAAATGGCAGGGTGATGGGATGTGGGGCATTCATCATCTGAAATAAGAGGAACCATCCCATTTAAAAGGAAATTACTATGTGTATAATGGAATCACTTTGCTGTATACTCGAAACTAACACAACGTTGTAAGTCAACTATGTTTCAATTAAAAAAGGAAATTAGTATTTACATGAAGAACATTCAATACCTTCAATAGGTTTGCAAAAGCTAATAGGAATGACTATTGCTTTAAGGCACATTCCGCAGAAGAAGATGACAAATTGTAATTTCCTCTAAATTCTTTACAATAAAGACACTCATTTTCTTCCCCATTGTTCTCTTCAGGAAAACTGCATCATTTAAATTCCAATAGGTTACCAATATCTTTTGCTTTTTTCTTTCTACTTTCTACTACCCCGTTTGAAATTAGGATATAAAGGAAGACTTGAGAATCTCCAGAAAGAAGTATTAAAAGCTAAATTCTTTAGAGATCAACTGAAACTCACTCCTGAATCCATGAAATTGGGCAACGTCCTTCTAGTACTAGATCTTAAAAAGCAGATGGAGTTTTAAGCATGTTACATGCATTAGAATTATTTAACCTTCCTAATAGCCCTATGTATAGAAAGATTCAAATATGTGTTCATTTTACAGATGAGGATGTAATGCCGAGAGGTTAGGTGTCTCCTCCAGGGACAGAAGTTAATAAGGAGTCAGAGGGCTTCCCTGGTGGCGCAGTGGTTGAGAGTCCGCC
>NW_020175446.1:2350666-2352655 GCF_003031525.2 Neophocaena asiaeorientalis asiaeorientalis
AAGGAGTCAGAATTCAGAACCAAAGACAATGTGACCTGCTCTGCAATACAGGCTCAAGTTCTGTGTGTGTGCACACATATATGTAACCCCATAAACATAACTTATCTCCTGTTTTGTCACTCATCTCTTCCTTCTGTTTTGGTAAATACAGAAGATAACTGAACTTCATGTCAAGGAATCTAGAAGCACCCAATTAGAGACAGACCATTTGATTCAACCAATGAATTAGTTTCGTATTCATTCAAAAATTAATGTCTACGGTTATAACAGCTTTTAAAATGGCTCTCTTGACTAAACTGCCAATTATACAAGTTGCTTAATCTAATAACCCTCCTCATGTTGCTTTTGAGAAGAATCTGGGTTGGCATGCACACATATTAGTATAGCAACGGCATGCATGACAAAACCTTACAGAATTTTGTTTTTTTAAATTATTTGAATGGTATTTAATTGTCCGTGAAGAGTGATAAGAATAAAACCCAATGACAGAAATCACACTTAATGAAATTTTGCTTTTGAAACTAACAACTGCGTGCTTCCCTTGGAGAACAGCAGTAATTTCTTCCTTGAAAAGTAACTGGCTTTTGTTTTTATGGTATAATTACAATAACTTCAGATAAGTAAAAGGATGTCATAGAGACATGCCCCAGAGATAATTACTCTTAATATTTGGTTGCATGTCCTTCTAGATGTCTATCCATAGGTTATGTGTCTACAGGCGTATAGGCATATGAGTTTTAAATATAAAGGAATTTTTACTGTAGGTACTGTTTGCTAATGGGTCTTTCACTTAAGGTGTTGTGAAAATCTTTTCACATCAATAAGACCTTTCTTGTTCTCATAGACAGAACAGCATCCCACCTATAGTACTCCACTGATGCCTCCCAGTAAACACCTGGTTTGTTCACAACTATTAAACGTTTGAAACACCACTGCAGAAAGCAAGCTTGAACATACATCTTTCCTCAATTGTTTATTTTTTTAAATAGCCTAGATTTGAAACTTGTGGATGAAACTAATCAAACTTATTAAGACTTTTCATACATATTGCCAAGTTGCCTTCCACCAAATATTTACACTTCCCCCCACCCCAAAGGACGCTAATCACTCTCCCTGTAACCCTGATAAATATAAGTCATTTTAAGAGAAAAAGGGTTCTTGTATTAATTTAAGGTGCATTACCATCATGACTAAAAACGTTACCTTTTCACATTCTTCGTAATTTTATTCCCTCGCTTATGAGTTCTCTTCAAAAAGCAGCAAAATTACTCAATACTTCCCTTCTGCTTGGTACAAATATTCTAATCTAATCCCAGTTTTAAAATGGTCACTCCTCACCAGGCATCAAAGAGCCTAATATATTTAATTTGCAGCTTAAATGTCAACTGCAAATCAGTAATCCATTTAAATTCTTAATAAATTACTTGTGAATGTCGTCCTGATTTTGGCAAAATTTGCCTTTCTTCTTCTATGTGCTCAGTTCAGAAATAGAAAAATTTTAATAATTTAATCTGAATGGGAAGAAGGTCATGTTTTCCGGCTTCTCCATCAGAGGCCCAGGAGGAAGAGGGCTGCAGAGAAAGCCGTCTGCCCTTTGCACAAGGGTGCTGCCCACCGTGGGACCAGAGAGGGACAGTGAACTTGAACGTGGCAAGGTCTGTAAGGTGGAGGTAGGAACATTGACTTAATCATTTTTATTTTTTAAATCACTACAATTCCAGCACAGCTTTCTCTGCATCGAAGAGGTAGAGGAATTGCTGAATGAATGAGTATGTGAAGCTGGGCTAGCGACTCCCACCCGAACAGTGAGGACCGAGGAGGCTCACTGGGGGGAGGGGGCACACCCACATCCACTGGTTCCACCTGGCAGCTGACCCAAGCCCACATCACGCATCCTGTCCACAGGATGTCAAGGCCGGTGTGTGTGTGTGTGTGTGTGTGTGTGTGTGTGTGTGTGTGTGTGTGTGTGTGTGTGTGTGTGTGTGTGTG
>NW_020175446.1:2352880-2481320 GCF_003031525.2 Neophocaena asiaeorientalis asiaeorientalis
GTGTGTGTGTGTGTGTGTGTGTGTGTATACACAAGTGTATTCAACAAACAGCAACATGGGTCCTATAGCCTGAAGGTCTGTGTCCCTCCAAAATTCGTAAGTTGGAAACCTGCCCCCCAAAAGTGATAGTGTTAGGAGGAGGGGCCTTTTGGGGATGATGAGGTCATGAGCGTGGAGCCCCCATGAATGGGATTAGCACCCTGATAAAGGAGACCCCAGAGAGCTCCCTCACCCCTTCTATGGGAGAACACAGTGAGAAGACACCATCTATGAACCAGAAAGCAGGTCCTTACCAGATACCAACCCTGCCAGTGCTTGGACCTTGGGTTTCCAGCCTCCAGAACTGTGAGAACTAATGTCTGTTTACAATCCACCCAGCTGGTCCTCTTTAGTTACGGCCACCCTGATGGGTTCTGACAAAGAGTAGTTGGCTCTCCTTATATTTGATGCAATTTAAGAGACTAAACAATAGCATAAATCTGACTAACCCAAGGCACAGAAGAATATGTAGTTATGGTTTTCTGAAGTGACAGGAGGATGCTTTATGTATTAATTAGCTGAAGCACTGATGACGTGACAGTGATCAAGACCTAATGGCAAAAATGCTCCAATAAAACGGAATAGATTCCCCTCAGAATTCCAGTGTTTAGCCATCTTTGTGTGGCTGAACAAGTTATGTATTGGGTGGGTTCTTTGTTACTATTCCAGGCCCGTATTACAGCTGAATCCTCTCTCACACACACACGATTCTAAAGGAAACTTACTGCCCTTCACAAAGAGAGTAAGAACTACCCCATTTCGGGAACTATAGGTAATATTTTGTAATAACCTATATGGGAAAAGAATGTGAAAAAGAATGTGTGTATGTATGTATGTGTGTGTGTATAACTGAATCACTTTGCTGTACACCTGAAACTAACACAAGATTGTAAATCAACTATACTTCAGTTTAAAAAAAAAATTATATAAATCTAAAAAAGAACTACTCCATTTCATTTAAATAATGCCCAATCAGCGACAAGAAAAGGAATTTGTGGAATATATAGAAATAATTGTTTGTAACTCATGACACAGTGATTGCAACAGGCTTGTAACCGGTGTTTCATGAGCATTCACTGCTGTGGACGAGACCCCACGGCAGGCAAGGTCAAAGAGTTACCCCATTTCACCTCCAGATCCTGACACACAGGAAACCTACAGAGAAGGCGGGGCTTGGTTGAAGTCACCCTGCTAACAAATTAGACAGTGCACCTGGGTCTCCTGCCAGGCCTGGACGTGCAACACCAAGTCCTACCTATACTACAGAATATTTCTCTAGAGAAGGATACTGCAAACCAGAGGCATCAACTCACATGCTGCCTAAAGTCAGAGGGTGGCTAAGCAGGTACTTGGATTTTTCCCCCACTCTCTCTTTGCTAAGTGATTTGAGCCAGGTTTGCTTGATGACCCTTAATGAATTACACGCAACAAGGAGTCCATTTCCTGTCAAATGGCAGGGGTGACTCATTCACAAGTGAAAGAAGTAGAAGACTAAGTATTCATTTGGGTCCTTAACTGATATATTTTCTCTTTCCCAGCATCAGGGCCACAAAGAGACTGGGATTTATATGGGAAATGTTACAATGGTGGTGTTATTTTTGAAGGCAGAAGGCCTGCCTACTGCCATAAAAACGCCTTTCATCAATCTACTTCTGGGCCTGTGATTTCGTGTTAGAAAGTATCCCTTTTAGACAACAGATTTTAATGACCAGGAGTACTTGTGAAAAACAAGGAGGAAAAATATCCTAAAAATATTGCATAAATAATTAATTGGGCACAGAGTTGACAGTTTACTTACAAACCAACGTGAGAATTATTAGCGGCAATGAGGGCAACAAGGACATGCGTTCTGACAAGAAAATCAGCTTCACAAAAAAATACTTTGTTTAGAAAGAAAAAGGGCACTGGGGATCAGCAGAGGGTACAGGATATTCAGGATATGGCCTAAGACCAATTTGGTTTCTTCACATTTGAGTTTGAGGAACAAAAGGACTGCATGCAAAAGTTAAAGCCTAGTAGAAAATCCTTCCTTGGAGGTACTATCCCCACTGTTATCACTGTAGTTCATATAGACAGAGGGGGAGGTGGGCAGAAAAGAGCCCAGACACCAAAGAGGAAACCCAGGGTTCAAGTCAGCCCCTAT
This sequence comes from Neophocaena asiaeorientalis asiaeorientalis, assembly GCF_003031525.2. Lineage (NCBI taxonomy): Eukaryota > Metazoa > Chordata > Mammalia > Artiodactyla > Phocoenidae > Neophocaena > Neophocaena asiaeorientalis. Next base: position 2,355,063 of record NW_020175446.1, read on the forward strand.
TCACTTGCTTTCTATCTATGCCCAAGAAAAGTCTTTCATCTCTAAACTGATTTCCTTACTTTTAAGACTGAGATACTAACGAGGATTTAGTAAAACATCACAATTGTCTAGAAAATAGAAACCACCAGCTGAAAGTTAGCAGAATATGATCACAGACACACGCACACAGACGCACGCACACAGACACACTTATATCCTGACTATGGAGACAGTACTTTCTTAAAATATTCAACTGAGCTGAAAAGATGAAAGTTTCTCACTCAAGAGGATATTTTAAAATACAATATGTCTACAGCACTTAAAATGTACTAATCTTACTAAAAGAAAACCAATATACACCTTTTATACAAGTAATTAGTCTTACATGGAAACTAAAAGCTATACAATCTTTTCTTTAAAGTAAAAATTGTTCACCAATCTCAGATCGTTTTCTAAAATGTTACTAACTTTCTCTGCTTTATCTGAAAAGCCGTCATGTTTGTAGCACAAGGTAATTTAACCTGAAAATTAGAATTGGTGGACTTTAATGACTTCACACTTATTTTCAGGTAAGAAACATTTCCTATTTGTCTCAGACCCACAAGCCCATACAATCTATTAGTGCCTCCATAACACTATGACATAAAATAAATGGGGCACAGGGAAAAGGAAAAGCAATTACCTGTTTCAAATCTGTTATCACCTTTGAACTCTCAACGCAAAGAGATACAAAAGTGTGTGTATATATACAAGGGTCCACACAAAGCACACACATGCCTACACACGCACAAGCGTGTACACATGGCATAGAACCTAGAGCCATTAACCTATCACTCAACAGTCTCTTCACATTGGATTTAAACAGCATTTCCCTCGAAGGTTGGAAGGCTCTCAAGTACATGTAACACACAGCACTATGGTTTATTCCCGTCTTCATATGAAGAAGTTATGTCTAAAGCTAGACAGGTATTTTGAAATGGAAACCAGTTTCCTGACTTAGATCACAGAAACTGAATTGCTTAAATATTTCTAATTCTTCATTATAAAGTTATCAGACTATTAAGGGGATCCAGTCACTTATTCGATACTCAACACATATTTGAGAGCTCACTTTGTCTTCACACTATGAGGATAGAAATCTAATACAAATCAGAAGTACTACACCTAAACGTCCTTAGTCAAGGAAGCGTTTTTAGGATTTTGAGGTGTTATTTCCTTACATCATCTCAAGTACCCAGACTAGCTTGTTAACTCTAGACAACTGTCTTTATCATAGTGCTAAGACTATATAAACAAAACTCCAGTTCAGTGCAGAATACATGATTGTTGTAATCCTGTTCAAGATTATCTATATCAACCGTCCTCTCTCTGATCTATCGCTGTTTCCAAAGGACTCATCTTTAACTGTATCCAATAAATTCAGAGTCCCTAATAATTTGTTTGTACGTTACCCTTTAGAAGCTTAGATTGAAAACCCAGCCTGAGACATTTTCAAATTGCAATATTTAAAAAAAAAAAGTATCACTATTTCAGTCAAGTAATTCCTAAAACAATCTTGGAATGAAGGAAATGTAAATCTACCCAACATTCTGGAGTGTTCCCAGTTCACAGACCACCTGTCTAAAGCCAAACTGCTTAGAAGCCAGCCTAGAAAGGGCTTCCTTTGTGGCTGGTAAAAATCAACTCAAAGTAAGCCACGTAACCAAAAAGTCTTGTTTTTGCACTCAAGTTCCACATTCTACATCTAAGTATTTTGAGACTTGAAAAAGCAAGAGGAATGGCTGACCCATCCCTTAAGTCTACCCTGAGCTTCCAAGTGAGTATTTTTCTTCAGGGAAAAAAAAAAAAAAAAAGCGGCCCCATCTACCCCTTTCCTTCTGAACTTCATCACATGGAGGTGATTTGAAGAAGCAAATCACCACCCCCGATATTCAATGCAGCCCAAGAATGCTGACTATTTAATTTCTATAAGAAAAATATTTAAGCTGGTTACAAACCACTTTTATGCTCTCCCTCTGTATTGACAATGCTAAACTACACTAAATAAAAGAATTTTCATTCCTCCATGTCAGCAAAATATCATTTGATAATGTTCAATAGACCATAGTTAAAAAAACAAAACCTAAAGTATAAGAAACAGGGTGTAGCAATTAATGAGTCTACAATAGACACCCCACCATCTGAGAGTCGGCTAATATTGAGTTAATCCTACTTTAGAAGTATCTTGATTCATCTGTCATTTATCATGTGGGAAAGATCATGACCACGTTTTTTTTTCCCCAGAATTCCAGCGTAAGTGCATGTCTACCCTGCATTATTTTGAGAATCCAAAGGAAAAAGTTAGACAAGAAATTCATTTTTGTCTCTTGAGCTGCTGACAACTGTTCAACTTTTAATTAGTTTGATTTAATCTTATGTTGGATACTAATAATAGGCCTACTTAAAAGCCAATGGCAAATTTATTCGAAGCAGTTTTTTTTAATTTTACCTGATATATTCCTTAACACTCCATAAATGATTTCTAATAGGTTTCTAAATTTTTATTAATTGATTATACTTTAGGCTTGTTATTTTAGAAAGAGATTTATGACTAATTATGTGATTTTTAAAAATTTGAAAAAATTGGAAACAAAGACAAGCTGTACGTTTGTTATCGCCATCTGCTCTTTTGCCATTTTGATTTATCCCAGCTACTATGCACACTTCCGTACAGACAGATAAATATATATAAAATCGTTAGGTGCTTTTAACTTCTTTCCTTTGATAAAGTATAGAAATTGATACAGGTTTTACCAAAAAATATTCAAATTCCAGATGGAAATGAAATAGAAACCACAGAGGATTCCAATATTATTTAATAGAGCCAAGGATATGGCAACCCTGTCATTCTTCTGGGTTTCTAAATATGTAAGACTGATCTTTTTGATAAAGCAAGTATCTCTCCATGAACATGGCGTGTAAACACCTAGGTGAGTCACACGTCAACTAGACTCCACTACGGGGTTTCAAACTGGATACTGCTTCCAGGCAGCAGTGTGACACTCCCTCCCCATCTATGGCCCATTCCAGGAACAACCACCCTGAAAATGTAGAGTGTTAGCAATAAGCATCTGGGTGCACTGCTTGGTGATCCCTGTGTTGGAAATGCTCTTCCCCAGACCACCTTATGACTAATATCTTACAGCTCAAAGGGCATCCCCTCAATCTGTCCTTCATCACCCCAGTCATTCTCTACCACTTTACCTCGATTAATTTCCTTCTCGGCATGCATCATTGAAGAGTATGTTATTTGCTTGTACATTTTTAACTATTATTTAGTCTCCATGAGAGTCTTCATTCTGTCTCTTCTGGTTTATCACTTCACCCCCCGTACCTAGACCAATGTCTACGGGATTCCCACTACAGATAACAAAATAATCAATATTTGTTAACTGAAAAAATTAGTATTGATCTTCTAAAATATATTAAATTTGGTAGCTTGTTTTCATAAGGTTTCTCTTGGTTAGTTCATCTTTGGACAACCCTTAGGGTCCTATGATCATTTAGAATATGCACAATGATGACAGATCACTACAGCATGAAGCTGGATTGGATTCTGCAGGAACTGCCAAGTGGCCAAGGGTCACATCAGCGGTTCCTGTGCCTGAAACAAAACAAACAAATCTGGAGACCATTCACAGGGTCTCCTCTAGGTGACTAACCAGTACCTTCATCTGGAAAGATCCATCTTAAAGAACTCAAGCCCATATCTTATAAATACCCTTCCCTACTTATCCCTTTTGAGATACTACCGAGACTCATGAATCCAGTGTTCTCCCCCAGAATCAGGAAATTCAGTGAATTCAGCCTTGCTTGTTGCACAGCTTGAAACTCAGGTGGTCTATAACCGAGCATGCTAAATGGAGAAAGATCTGAGAGGGCTGTAGCAGAAGAGGAAGAGTGGGCAAGACACATACGGTGCTCTGACAGAGCTGAAGCCTAATTTACATTCAGGTTGGGGAGCCGAGCAAAAATCTCAGAATAGGGTTTTCTTCATGTGTATTTATTTCTGAATCCTTCTGCTCTTCTACTTAGCTTCTCTTATATCCAACAGAAGCAGGTTTTGATGTGTTTGAGTTTCATAGCCAGAAGCATTGCCTTGAGGAGGGGTTAAATTATTATTTGTTGTGTCTGTTATTATTTTAGCTAAAGTAGTAGATCCAAAATGCAGGTTATGGACCATCTTATTGTTCTGAAGAGAACTGGGGAAGACCGCCGTCACTGCCTTTCCAGTATCACGGGGAAGCCCAAAACGTATTTCTGACTTCCATCCTCAGAGAAAATGTTACAGGATCTTTCACATTACCTTACAGTTAATCTATAGCATTTAAAATACTAGTGCATGAGTATTGGAATAGATACAGTGAGCTAGAATAAATTCTGCAAGAAAGAAACTGCAGGAACAAATCCATTTTCTATTTCTAGCAGCGATAGCATTCGTTTCAGTAACACCAGAAGGAGATTAAAATAATGCACTTCCTGTTTCCAAAAGGATTTACCTCCCTGCTCAGGCATTTCGTCCCAACAGGGATGCCAAACAAATATCAAAGGATCAATAACCTTGTTGAATTTCACTAGTCTTCTGACTTGGATTTAATTCATATGAAAGAAAGTAATGATTTTCCTTTTTTTTTTGGGGGGGGGGGTTGTTCCAACACTTAATTATTGATAGCTTTTAATGCTGTTGAATATACTAAAACAATAGAATTAATGGTGCGTAGCACGTTCCAAATAAATTTCAATTTATCGCTCAGGGACTGGCAACATTTAACACCAACATTTAAGACTGATACTCAGTTCTGAGTTATTTGTGTTTCTTTCCATGAAAAAGTAACCGGATGGTGGTTGGGGTGATGGCCGTGGGTGTGGTGCAGGTGGCCTGGGAAAAGGCCCACTGGACCCATCATTACAAACCATGGCTCTAACTTAAGCCCAAAGTTCCTTTGCATCCTGCACTGCCATTCGGAGTACTCATGATTCGTCCACGGAATAGATCCAGGCACATCTCCCTCTCTATCTTCACACGCACTCTGTTCTCGTCACACGGGGCGCCATGTTATTCAAGTTCTCCTGCTTTAAAAACATGTCTTTTCTCCCTCTTCTCTCTCTTTGAGAGGAGGCTCCTGGAAAACCAGGCAAAGCCTTGTAACCTTGTTGCCCATATAAATTAACATGATTTCTTGTACATACTAGTTGCAAAACACATTTTCCTTGGAGTTAAATAACTTTATAAAAAGTGAATTTATTGGCTAATTTTGGGGCAGATAATAGCATAAATATTAGTACTGTGCCAATCAGATCTAAATTTTAAGAGTTAATGTTTATATTTATACACTGGGAAATGTGCATAGGCTGCTGGAAGAGGAATAATACATTCATAAACACGTTTCACATATGCATTTTATTAGATCATGATCACCATGGTGAATTAAACCTTTAGCCACACAAGTGTGTTTCTACTCCTATTCGTAGTTACAGAATCGTATTGTTAGTTACGAGAATGTAAGTTTTTCCTTTCATAGTAGTAGGTCTATAAAGACTTGTCTCGTTGTGCTTAGTGTGGAGAAAACAGTCATATTAGACAACATGCAGAAGTGTTTGAAAAAAACTACTGAATTAAATATAATATTCAATTTCTACCATTTCAAGAAATATAGATTATATATGTATATACATATATATGCATACATATTTAAAACAAATATGCATATATTTATTATATACCTTGCCAAAGTTAAATGACCTGCCCAGCAACTAAAATTTAGTAAATGGTCATGGGTGATGCTTTCTTCTATTTAATAATGGCTCAGGTATGGGAAAACAAACCCAAATTGAAAAAAGAAAAAAAGTTTCAATAAATGTAAGAGAATAAAAATCATGCAGAGTATATTCTGACTACAATACAGTAAAAGGAGATGTCAATAGTAATAAAATCACTATAGAAACCCCATGTGTTTGCATGGAACACAATTATTATTATTTTTTTTTTGCGTTACACGGGCCTCTCACTGTTGTGGCCCCTCCCGTTGCGGAGCACAGGCTCCGGACGCGCAGGCTCAGCGGTCATGGCTCACAGGCCCAGCCGCTCCACGGCATGTGGGATCTTCCCGGACAGGGGCACGAACCCGCGTCCCCTGCATCGGCAGGCAGACTCTCAACCACTGCGCCACCAGGGAAGCCCCGAACACAATTCTTAATTCATATGTCAAAGATGAAATCAGGAGACAAAGTAGAAAATATTTCAAACTAAATGACTACAAAATACAACTAAATTATGACAAAATGTGTGACACAGATAAAATAGTATTGGGAGGGAAAATCTTTATCAAACAAAAGAGCTGACTCAGCGACCTTACATTTTACTTAAATTGCTAGAAAAAGAGCAGAATAAGCCAAATTAAATATAAGTAGGGAAATAAAAGAAATGCAATTTTTAAAAAAGATAATTGAGAATATAATAAAGACAAAGTGTGGTCTTTAAAAAAAAAGAAAGTTGACAAAACCTTAGCTAGAAAGAATAGAAAATACAAATCACCAATGTCAAAAATGAAAAATAATTTATCACCAGACTGTATAGACATTAAGAGGATTCAAAATAATACCACTTCAACTTTGAACCAACACATTTGATAACAGATTAAGTGGATATCTTGGAAAATATTTTACTAAAACTGACACCAGAAGAAATAGAAAATCTGAATAGCCATGAATCTAGAAAATTCATTGAAAATTTTTTCAGGATTTACCAAGGAAAACTGCAAACACAGATGTTTCTCTGCTAATTTTGTCAAGGAATAACACCAAAATTGCATAAACTGCTTCAGAAACGGAGGAGGAGGGAATACTGTTCTACTTGAGTTTTTGAAATTACCCTTACAGCAAAACCTGGAAAAGTTTACCAATAAAAGAAATTACAAACCAAAATTACTTGTGTATATACACAGAAATTCTTAATGTCAAACCAACCAATGTGAAAGGACAGTACCTTATAATCAGGTAGACTTTATCCTAGAATGCAATGGAAGAGTAACATTTAATAAACTAATCAAATTGGTCATATTAATAGAACACAGAAAAAACTGCCACCATTTCAGTTGATGCATAACAAACACTTGATAAAATTAAACTATAATTCATAATAAAACCCTCAATAGGACTTCCCTGGTGGCGCAGTGGTTAAGAATCCGCCTGCCAATGCAGGGGCCACGGGTTTGAGCCCTGGTCCAGAAAGATCCCACATGCTGCAAAGCAACTAAGCCCATGCGCCACAACTACTGAGCCTGCACCCTAGAGCCCACGGGCCACAACTGCTGAAGCCCACACGCCTAGAGCCTGTGCTCTGCAACAAGAGAAACCACCGCAGTGAGAAGCCCGTGCACTGCATAGAAGAGTAGCCCCTGCTCGCCGCAACTAGAGGAAGCCCACGCATAGCAACAAATGCCCAGTGCAGCCAAAAATAAATAAATTCATTTTAAAAAACCCTCAACAAACCATAACAGTAGAGAACTTAACTGATAAAGGACATTTATGAAAAAATAAGAACAATAACAAAAAAAAGTACAATCAATATATTGGTCAAGTTCCAGTCAGGAGACAGAAACTGCACCAGTAATTCGAAGGGGAAAAATTTAGAGTTATCTCCAAGCATTTTTTTCTTGTAAAATATGCTTGATGAGTATTTTGTGTTAGGAAGAAAATCTGAATTTGGTTTAATAGTTACATACTCCTATTTCATATTACCTTGAATAAGTTTGAAGGTTTAGTAACCATCACCTGCACTACAAGAGTTCGACATCTCACCTTACTGAACCTTGGAGATAAAAAGAAAAAAAAAAAAAAAAAAGAATGACTAGCAGAGGATTAACCACAAAGAGGCAAAGAGAAGTTTAAAAACACAGGAACAGTAGAAATGCAGGGCAGCTTTAAGGCAGGGTAGAGTACCCAAGGAAGGAAAATATAATAAAGACTGCTCCCACCAAGCTGAGATTCAGAACTTGTTGGGGGAGAGAGTAACTAGTGGTCGACTGGACAGTGGAAATGCTTGCCGAGGTTCCGCCATTCAGAGCTGGCAACCAGGAATGTGTGTGTGGAGTGCTGGCGAACCTGGAAGTCACCCCAGGAGGTGCTAGAAAGCTCTGAGGAGGGTGATGCCATCTGACATCCTGCACAGTGCTGGCAGCCATGTGACCCAGTAGCAGGGACCAAGAGAAACCGTTCCTTCCTCCACTAATGCACCCACAGAAACTGGCAAAGCTTAACACAGTGCCAGTTGGCAGATGAGAGCTGTTCTCAGGGCACAGCTCTGGTATCACAAAGCAGGGAAAGAAAGGCAGATTTGGAGACAAGAGGCAATCCACTGGTAACCAGTAACCAGCACAAGCAACGTCATCTGTAATGGTCATTATTTCCCTTCTTTCGCCAGAACCAAGGCAAAGATGGTCACTTATTGTTATGCAACATTGTGCTGAATGTATTAGCCATTTCAAAACAGTCGAAAAAAGGAAAGGCCAGTGGGAGGAAGTGGAACTGCCCCTCCATGCAGATACCATTGTTTACATTAAATATAAATCCCAGAGGATCTTCAAAATAGCTACTGGAAATAATGAAATTTAGGAAAGTCACAGGATACAAGGCTAACATTATACAAAATATCAATTGCATTTTCATCCATTATCAGCAATAATAATAAATAATAATATAAATAAAATATAATAAATGAAATAATAAAACTATGGCATTTATAATAGCAATACACTAAAAGTAGTTACAGATGAATCTAATTTAACATTTTCTGAGAGAAACTAAAAACAACCTAAATACATGTAGAGATAGAATGTATTCATGTATTGGAAGCCTATTGCTAATATGGCAATTCTTCCCAAATTTGTAGATTCAAAGCAATCCCAACCAAAATCTCAAGGGAATTTTTATAGAAGTTGACAAGCTAATTCTAAATGATTCTATGAAATTCAAAAGACTTAGAGCACACACACACACACACAAACTGGAGTACCTACTCTACATGATTTTAAAACTTACTGTGTAGCTACAATAATCAATACAGCAAAAAGACAAACAGATCAATGGAACAAAATAGAGAGTACAGGAATAGTCCCTGACATATATCAGAAGTTGAATTTCAGCAATTGTGCTAAGTCAGTTCAAAGAGGAAAATGAAGTCTTTTCAACAAATGCTGGATCAGCTGAGTATCTCAATTAAAAAAAAAAAAATGTGCATCAATCCTTACCTAGCACCATACACAAAAAATCAGCTTTATAAGAATTATAGTCTTTTCAGTAAATGGTGCTATAACAATCCACATGCAAAAAGATGACTTCCAAAACTTAATTTTATTATGTGATATGAATTAAAGTCAAAATGGATCACAGACAAATCAAAGAGCTAAACTATTAAACTTCAGAAGAAGGCATCAAGGAAAATATTTCTGATAAAGTATGCAAACTTTTTGTATTTCGCATAGTCATAAAACAGTAAATATATTGTTAAATTGGACTTTATCAAGATTAAAAACAGTTGTTCAAAATACATCATTAAGAGAATGAATCTGGGAGAAATTATCTGTAACACATATATCACTGGAAGAAAATTTTAAGAGACATCACAAAGGAAGATATATGAATGACCAGTAAGCACATGAAAAGATACTAACATTAGTCATCAGGGAATGTAAAGTAAACCGCAATAAGGTACCTCTCCATTACACACTCATTAGAGTGACCAAAATTAAAGAGCAGATATAGCGAATACAGGCAAACGTGTGACGCAGCTGGAACTCATAACTACTGCTGGCAATGTAAAAGTTTACACCCCATGGGAAATGTTTTGGCCATTTCTTCGAGTTAAGCTTAATCTATCAAATGACCCATCTATTCTACTCCTAGGTATTTGCCCAAAGAAATTAAAACAATTGTCCAAAATACAGTCTCCAGTCTTGTGTAAAGAAATCTAGAATGTTCCCCATCCAAGTTGGGCTATTTACATACTAGAGTTCTAATTCAGAAACAAGATTTTCAGAAAAAGTCTTGGCAAATCCACTACCTAGTAATTATACAAACTTTATTCATTTAAAGTGACTGAAAACGTAAATACACGATATGACAAACCATATCATTGCAACGCAAGGTATAATAAGAAAAGGTGAGCTCTATTCCAAAAGATACCTTTGAAATTTTAACAAACTTCTCCATTTTCAAAGGGAAGTATCTGAACCCTGCCAAGTTCTCAGCTACTTTGGGGCCAGGTGTTTTGCGGCTGCCTCTTCTCATTACTCTGGAATTACCAACACATGGAGTTGACAAGGCTGGGATTATTAATTAACCTTCTAGGGCAGAGATCACAAGCTGCTGCTACCCCTGTATAGTTCCCGCACTGTATTTTTTTTTTTGAAATAAGAAAATAATGAGCGTCAGGCCGCAGAGGACCCTCACGTAAGCCCACCAGATACCCCAGTTGCTGTCAGCTCTGCCCTCCCTCAGTGGCCTGTCCACAGCCATCATCTCTCTCCAGACCCGAGTACGAGGCTCTCCAAACCCCACTGGCCCCTAGTCCACGCCAACCACAGACCGTGTCACTCTCACCTGCCCAGGTAGCTAAAGGGAAGGGGACCGAAGTTCTGCCCCGGCCTGGCGCACACAAATCTAGCCTGATGGAGGTGGGCCTAGATGCCCTAGAGGTGGGCCTCCAGTTCCGAGGCACAAACCAACTTTCCGAAGCAGCAGTATGAAGCCCAACGGTGGCTCAGTGCTCACACCAGACCCAGGAGCCTTTCCCACCAAAAGACGCCTTCCCAGCACAATGTGGATCCAAGGGTAAACACGGCTCTTACTCTGGAACCCAGGGTGGCCTAACCAGGAGAGAGGCTCGGCCGGTCCTCGGGCACCCAGGGCTCCCCACCCTGGACACTACTCTCCAGAAAGAGCTGGGGTTTGGTCAGTTCAATACACCTCAGACAGCCGGCGAGGAAGTCGACGCAAACGTACAGTCACACATAGAGAAAAACCCAGGAACTCACTTGCATCCTTGGGCGTGCTGTTCCTCCGGACAGCTGCGGGGTGTCTCAGTGCTTCCCAGGAAACCACTGCGGGGTTCCTGGAGTCCTTCTCCTGGAGAGTAGCCTAGGGTCTTTGCACTCTCCCGAGCCCAGTCGACTTCCAGCCCCTCCACAGGGGCCCCTCCAGCAGGAAATCTTTTGCACACCGTGGGGCACGTCCGCAGGCCGGGGCCTGGTCCTGGCGGAGGTACTGAGGGCCCCCCAGGAAAGCAAACAGGAGCCCGGGAGATGCGCTGTGCAGCTTGGGGCGTGTGGGGCAGCAAGTCTGAGTCCCGAAGGAGGGCGGGAGAAGATGCCCGAGATGCTCTGACGAAGGCGGGCGACTCAGAGAACCGCAGAGTCCACTTGGGGAGCCGCCGCAGGGATCACCCTCCCGCCAGGAAGCCGAGCTCAAGGGCTCTCGGGAGATGTGCGCGGCCTGAGTTAACCGCTTACCAATCAGGGAAGTTCCCTTAATCAGGAAGTAATTGGAAACTGCTGTGGCTAATTGGAAGCCGCCCCAGCCAGCCAGGCCCGCGTTTCTGCTTGGCGGCCATTGGCTGTAGCTGAGGAGCTGGTGCAGCGTTGATACTGCCCACGACCTCACCAGGAGGTCTCGCCACTGTCTTACACCTGCTCTGTTTCACGTATTCGCATCCTCCTTCTGGTTCCAGCAGGCCTGGGAGTTCGAGGCCCTGCTCTAACAAGTGGCAAAGGAAGACGCGTCAGTCACAAGGGCGCCCCCCTTGGCCTTTGCTGGTAGTGCGGGTGCATGGGGGTGGAGGTGGCCTGGGGTTCAGGCACCGGCGCGCCTTGACACTGAAAAGGGATGATGGGGGATAACGGCCACGGAGGGTCCGTGAACAGCTGTGAGAAACAGAAGCTGCCTCCTTGAAGGAAGACACTTTGAGAAACTTTCAGGAGGCCCCCGTTTCGTTTATCTCAGTTTTCCTCTTTGGGCTGAAAGGTGACAGGTTGTACGAAACATTCACTTGTATCCTTTCTTGCGCACTCTCTGATTCTCCCTCTCGAGGGGAACATACCCCTGTTCATTGGGGGACTGCCTTCTTGAAACAGAGAGCCAGCTATCCAGATTCTGGGTTTACACTAGTGATTTCTAAAATAAAAAGTAACAGATGTTGGTGATAAAGTATACGTGAGTAGTACTGGTGAGTAGCAGTCTAACTATAGCCACGACCCTGCGTCTTCCATTTGAGGGTTTAGTGTGGGATCAGTACAATCTTTGAGCTTGGGAAGTTGTACTGACAACAGGTTCAGAGACAAAACTGTCTAATTTTCCACTGATTGTGAAACAGAGGCCAACAAGAGCTGGCCTCTGGGCAGGAAGCCAAGGAAATCCAATTAGGGTCAGTGACCCAGGGGGCAGAGGTTGGGAGGGCAGGGCTCCAGATCATTCTGAGGAAATTCACACAGGCAGGCTTTATTCCCCACTCACTTAAGGACCCTCCCCAAGCTGCCTCCCCCTCAGGGCAAGTATGAACCAAAGAAAGGCTGTGAGGGTTTTATTCACTTATATCTACCACCTGGAATCTATGAGCAACTTTCCAAACCCTGCTTGAGTTAATACTTCAGGTTCTAAGAGGTAAGGCAGGGGAGATGTAAGCCAGGACAAAACTGAGGTTCAGAAAAGGGCCAATAGCTCTGCTCCTGGAAACCTTATTTGAAAGAATTTTCTAAATTTAGAGGCTTCTGGGCTGTAAACACTCTTAATCGCTTATACAATTTTTATATATAATACTGCTGCCTAGTTAAATGCACAAACTCATAAAATGTCTAAATATCAAGATTACTCCAGGTTAACAGTTTTTAAAGGTTTGAAACAAGATGGCTTCTAAGATAAATATTTGCCTTTTGATTATTTTTCAGTACATTCAGATACAAAGTCGATCGTATTTATACGCACAGGGTGGGTGACTGTTTATTATAGTAAAAGACAGAATTGTTTTAAGTTCTAAGTAATATCCTATTCCTTTTTTTTTTATTTTGTGAATTGAAAGTGTATGACACAATTTTGTATATAGCATTCATTCCTTTACAGTTATTTTGTAAACAACTAATGTACATTTATTCAATCAAAACGCACTGGTTTAGTGCGTTCTAAGTGCTTAGCTTCTTTTGGGGATAAAAGAATAAATCAGTACAGGTTTTGCTATCCAAACACTTAAAAGGGACGGGGAGAGAAAAAGTAAATTTCAAACTTAAAAAAAATCATTCACCTACAAATCTAGTCATCCACACAAAATTAATTTAAAATCTTGGAAATTCTAAGAAATCTGATTATTTATAGCTACTTCTTGCTTTTTACTATGGAGAGCTTCCCAGTAAGTCATTTGAACAGACTATTTTTGCAGATTCACTATTACACAGAATAAAATTCAATTAATATCTTACCGACTTTTGGACACCTTATGTTTCTTTTCCCAGAAACCGAGGACTGAAATAATAATAATAATTTTATTTCCTTTTGAGAAAGAAGGTAAAAATGATTCTTGGTGAAGTTTGATAATGTATAATACGGTGGAAATCCCATTATGCTTGCTGACACAATCCTGCAGGAGACCCCATCATTTTCGATCACTTCAATCAGTCCATCCGCCTAGCTACCTCTGCACAGCAGAAATGTAACTGTCAGTTCCAGAGAGTTCTCGTTTACCTTTTTCAGCTTGGGTCTTCACATAGAAAAACAATATAGAGAGAAATGTAGAGGCCAGATATACATAGAGGTACAGGTATAGATGGTTGTATACAGATGGTTGTATACAGATGGTTGTATACAGATGGTTTACTGCTGTAAATCGGGAATTTTCATCCTTGGCATATTTGACATTTGGTGGAAGACAATTCTTTGTCATATGGGGCTGTCCTACGTGTTGTCCTGTGTGTTGTAAGACATTCATCAGCATCTCTGTACTGTACCTGCCACATCCTAGGAGCATCCCCACCCAACTGTGACAATAGTGTCTTCAGACATTACCAAATGTCCCCTGGGGCATAACATCACCCCTGGTTGAGAAACACTGATATAAACATAGATATAGATTAATAGATGGGAGAGAGGGAGAAAAACATCAAAATGGAGATATTCATAGGCACAGAGATAGAAATAACTGCCTCCACAAGAATTCCAAAGACAGAGCATATACACACTTACAAGAAGAAACCACCCAAACGCTGTTCAAATAGATACATGCACCGCCAGCACAGCAGCACTATTTACAATAGCCAAGATATAGAAGCAACCTAAGTGTCCACTGACGGACAAATGGACAAAAAAGGTATGGTACAACCAGTCAGAATGGCCATCATCAAAAAATCTACAAACCATAAATGCTGGAGAGGGTGTGGAGAAAAGGGAACCCTCCTGCACTCTTGGTAGAAATGTAAATTGACACAGCCACTATGGAGAACAGTATGGAGGTTCCTTAAGAAACTAAAAACAGAACTACCATATGACCCAGCAATCCCACCACTGGGCATATACCCTGAGAAAACCATCATTCAAAAAGATTCGTGTACCACAATGTTCATTGCAGCACTATTTACAATAGCCAGACATGGAAGCAACCTAAATGTCATAGACAGATGAATGGATAAAGAAGATGTGGCACATACATACAATGGACTATTACTCAGCCATAAAAAGAAATGAAATTGAGTTATTTGTAGTGAGGTGGATGGACCTAGAGACTGTCATACAGAGTGAAGTAAGTCAGAAAGAGAAAAACAAATACCATATGCTAACACATAAATATGGAGTCTAAAAAAAAAAATGGTTCTGATGAACCTAGGGGAAGGACAGAAATAAAGACACAGATGTAGAGAATGGACTCGAGGACACAGGGAGGGGGAAGGGTAAGCTGGGACGAAGTGAGAGAGTGGCATGGACATACATACACTGCCAAATGTAAAATAGATAGCTAGTGGGAAGCAGCCACATAGCACAGGGAGATCTGCTCAGTGCTTTGTGACCACCTAGAGGGGTGGGATAGGGACGGTGGGAGGGAGACGCAAGAGGGAGGAGATATGGGGATATACGTATATGTATAGCTGATTCACTTTGTTATAAAGCAGAAACTAAGACACCATCGTAAAGCAATTATACTCCAATAAAGATGTTATAAATAAATAAATAAATGAATAAATAAATAAGATATGGTACATATATACAATGGAAAACAACTCAGCCATAAAAAAAGAATGAACTTTTGCCATCCTCAACAACATGGATAGACCTGGAGGGTATTATGCTTAATGAAATAAGTCAGACAGAGAAAGACACATATTGTATACTTTCACTTATATGTGGAATCTAAAATATAAAAGAAACACGTGAATATAAGAATGAACATAACAAAATAGAAACAGACTCAGAGACAGAGGGGAAGCTAGTGGTTACCAGTGGGGAGGGGGAAGACGGAGGGGCGGGATAGGGGTAGGGGATTAAAAGGTACAAACTACTACGTATAAAATAAATAAGCTACAAGGATATACTGTATAACGCAAGGAACATAGCCAATAGTTTATAGTAACTACAAACGGAGTATAACTTTTAAAAATTGTGAATCACTATGTTATACACCTGAAACTCATATCATATTGTACATCAACTATACCTCAGTTCTTAAATAAAAGGGTAACAACAACAGTCACAAAACCTCCCCTACCCCTAGCCTGCTGTGAACACTAAGGGAGCCATACTTTTTCTGGATTAAGGCAGCATTGTATCTTGATTAAAACTACAACGGCTGGCAGGCAGCCCTCTGGGAGCCCTCAGGGTGGACAGATGCCTTTATTTTCCTTCCCACAGCATCCTTGAAACCACTATAACATATTGCAATTATATATAAGAAGGACATACCCAGGGTTCCACCATCATCCAGAATTTGATGTGTTTTATTATGAGATTACATATTTTTTATTCAAGAAAATAAAACATTGAGTGAAATTGGACAATCCAATACTACTGTAATTTATAAATGTAACATATAGTGAGAGATCTCTTCATATCAGCAAATAAAGATCCCATTCATTATTTTTAATGGTACATTGTAATACATATATCCTCTAACTTATTTAACTAGTCTCTACAGAAGGATAGACATTCTTGAATTTGTTTTTAATACTATCAAAATGCACCCATAAGCATCTCATTCCA
The DNA here is from genome assembly GCF_003031525.2 of Neophocaena asiaeorientalis asiaeorientalis. Taxonomy (NCBI): domain Eukaryota; kingdom Metazoa; phylum Chordata; class Mammalia; order Artiodactyla; family Phocoenidae; genus Neophocaena; species Neophocaena asiaeorientalis. Next base: position 2,371,308 of record NW_020175446.1, read on the forward strand.
TGTGTTTTGTCACATTTGAAGGTAATTTTGTAGAATAAATTCTTAGCTGGACTTGCTGAAGGAAAGAGCTTGTACATCATTTTTAAATTTGAGAGAAATTTCAAAATTCTATCCAAAATTAACTGCTGCAATTCGTAATTCTACCAACAGGATATAAAGGCATTTGTCTAATACCCTCAAAAACTCCGACTTATCACAAATTTTAAAGTTTTGCCATTCAGAGTGGTGAGATATATTGCATTACTGTTTTAATTTTCTTGAAATACACTTATTACCATGGATTGTTATATTTGAACTCCTTGTTCATACTTTTACCTGGTTTTCTATTAAATGATTTATCTTATTCCTTATCGTTCTGAGACTGTATGTTATAAAGTAAGAAAATAACTCCCTGTGTCTCACGCTACTGTAAATCCTTTTTCTCGATTTGTCATTTGGCTTTTGGATTTTAAATTTTAGGAAGTCAAATTCTTCAGTCATTTTCTCCATGACTTCTAAATTATGTGTACTGAAGAAGTTCTTTCTGGTATTTTTATTATTGCATATTAATATTTAAATTGATGATCCAACATATTTATTTTAAGTAGTAAAGACAAGATTTTATATTATAAAGTTGTGTCTACTTTCACGTTCCCATGACCAATACCTCAAAATAGCTTTGTCTGCTGAAAATGCAGTCCTGTCGCAAAGTATTTATTAATCTTCTTTTTCTTTCATCCTCTTTTTGAAACTCTGAATGCCTTTCCATATGTCTACATTTATGCAAGAGAAATGTCCTAGGAGTTGGGGGCTTTGGGAGTATTTTCCTCACACATATATTTATGATTTTTCAAAAGACTCCTTTGCCCATATTCATATGGTCTGCTACTTTCAAAATGACCAAGATACTGAAATGAACCATCCATTTTTGGCTCATGCAAAACCACCACCACAGCATGAATGGCATTGGTCAGAATTCAGATACATGTTAAAACATGCTTACAGTTTTGCAAACATAGTTCTACCTATCTCCCTTAAATGCTTTATATTGTATCTCCAGGATTTCTAATTACTAGCAACTTAATCATTTTTGTTAATAAATATGAGCCTTATAAAAAAATATATACAGTTTTCAACCATATTAAAATCAGCTGGGGGATTATATAAATATATGTTTAGGCCTCATCCTTGAATCTCTGATTTAACCGGCCTTCTCTTCCACACTAGCCAACTGCAGACAACCAACTTAAAAAAAATAAATAAATTAGTTGACTCTGCCTTACCCAATCACTATCAACCTTGCCTATGAGTTGCTAATTCAAAGCATATGCTGAGAAAGGAAATTTGGAAGTTGTATCAAATAAAATGATTTTTTTATTTCATCATCTTAAAACATGTACATAGGATAATCATCATGGCTGACAGATGCACAAACTCATGGGAACATGATAGGTTTATAGGAGACGACCTAACACTGCCACTGTCCCCCTCAGCACCTCTGCACCGTGCCCACTAGGACAGGAGGCCCGGTTTGATCAGGTCCCTAAGCATTGGTTGGGCTACTGGTCTTTGACAGCCTGAGGCTTCAGCCCTGTGGGCTTCAGCTCCTCACGAAGGCTATAAGGCCCACCTCTCTGGGGCCCTCCCTCACTGTGTGTTGGTCTGATCATGCCAGCCATTCCTTCTACTCCCTGACCGTGTGGCTGGCCGAATGTGATAAGATGGCAAGACATGTCTTTGGTATGAGTATGATGTTCCAGTGCCTATAGGAGCTTTTATACACACTTCATCCTATGTTTTTCAGAGTCTTAAATGGGGCATGAGTCACCAGCCAAGCTAAAAATAAAATGATGCTTTGATTTTTATCTGACTGCATGTCTGTGAACGGTTCCCTCAGAACCTCATAATGGCAATGGGGGGGGACAGTATGGCAGAATTTAGACACTGCCAGGCCTCTAGTCTAATTTAATCCAAATGCAACTGAAACCCCTTCCTAGCCCTTAAAAGCTCTGAAGTTCTAAACATCACCGGATATAGTTAATATTATACAAATTTCTTTGTTAACACATTTTTTCAAAAAATGGAAAAACCTGATATTTTTGCACCACTTATCATGATTTACTGATTTTAACGGCTCTATAACGTTCATCTCTTACCTCTTCATTACCATCACTGCAGAGATTTAGGGGTAATCTTGTAAAGTCAGAGGAAGATAAAGCCAAGATAACTGCCAAAGCTATTTTCCTACGACTTGTATTTTACAATAATCATGGGATATACATACTGATTTTCCACGTTTGCATGGTACAATTTCCCTTCATAGGTTCATTTTTATTTACTTTTTGAGGTTATAATGGGATTTATTTTCCAAGTTTGATATTATAATGTTATCATAATTGGAAACGGATGTCAACTTCAATTATTTTTGATTTGGGGACAAATCAGAAAAACACGACTTCATATTTAGAGAACATCTACAGGATATAAAAGTCTCTCATGCTCACCTAGAGGAGAGAGTTATATTAAGTCATGCTGGCTTATACACAGAGAGCACAGAGAGGAGTGGTCCTGAATCAGGAATAGCTTAAATCAAAATCATTCCATGAAGATTTACTGACTATATTAAAGTCATATATGTCATCACCAGAGAAGACAGTCATGGCACATTTCTTGGCCTTGGAGGATGTATGTTCTATTTGTCATACTAGAACACAAAGATATACAACCTTCAACAAAAGGCTTGTTGCTTGAATCACAAAGATTCAATCACTAGAACACAAAGATATACAACCTTCAACAAAAGGCTTGTTGCTTGAATCAAGCACTCAAAGGAGTGCTTGATTCAAGATCTATGTTAGTTACAAGTGCTAAAGGAGTTCAGAAAAAAAAAAAAAGACTTTTTTGGTGGGGTTGTTTTCTAACTTGGGATGCTCAGGGCCAATTTCCTGAAATAAATATAATGTGAAATGGGTTTTGAAAGCTGGATATAACGTAGACAGGCAGAGGGAAGGATGAAGAATATTACAGTATATTATATTCTCTTATAAGGTCAGAACAAGGAATAACTCATAGACCCATTCAACTAAATATGAAAACTCCCCTCGCACTATAGCCTGAATGTCTGTGGCCTCCCAAATTCATATGTTGAAATCCTCAGCCCCAACATGGTGGTATCTGAAGGTGGGAACTTTGGGACGTGATTATGGAGAATGTAGCCCTCATGAATGGGATTACCACCCTTTTAAAAGAGACCCTGGAGACCTCCCTTGCTCCTTGCACAGTATGAAGACACTGAAAGCCTTGATACAGACAGCCCCTATGAACCAAGAAACAGGCCCTCCTGAGACACCAAATTTGCTGGCACCTTGATCTTGAACTTTCAGCCTCCAGAGCTACAGGAAATAAATCCCCACTGATTTTAAGCCCCACAGTCTGTGGTATCCTATTATAGCAACCAGAGTGGACTGAAACACACAGGGAAAATATGGAAGAGACGGAAGGCCAGAAGTGTATTTTGCACTTGGTAGGGTTCCTTGAATATCAGGGTCACGTTGACTAGAGTGCTTATCTTACTGGCAACATAGAATGAGGACAGGACTGTGGCAAATGTTTCAGAATTAGAGGGGGGTGAGCCTGGGGCCAGCATGTTATCATCTCCATGTACCGGTCAACCTGTGTGCATGGGTCAACCTCGCATAGAATGGAACTTCGTGGAGCGTTTTCTGTGAGGACCAAAGCAGGTTGTGGTTTATAAAGAGATGCGGCAAAATAAAACATGTAGGGTTAGACTTCTGTGAAGATCTGAGAATCAGGAGGAGGTACAGAGTCAATATGGCCAGAGATTCAAAAAATGGCAGTAATATGACAGCTCATAAAAACCAGTAAGGGCAGGACTTCCCTGGTGGCGCAGTGGTTAAGAATCCGCCTGCCAATGCAGGGAACATGGGTTCAAGCCCTGGTCCGGGAGGATCCCACATGCTGCACAGCAACTAAGCTGTGTGTGCCACAACGACTGAGCCTGTGCTCTGGAGCCCGCGAGCCACAACTACTGAAGCCCACGAGCCACAACTACTGAAGCCCACGCGCCAAGAGCCAGTGCTCCACAAGAGAAGCCACCGCAATGAGAAGCCCGCGCACCGCAACAAAGAGTAGCCCCCGCTCGCCGCAACTAGAGAAAGCCCGCGTGCAGCAACGACGACCCAGTGCTGTCAAAAATAAACAAATACATTAATAAATTTATTAAAAAAGAAAACAAAACAGGAACTAGGGTTTTAATTCTAGATAGCTCAGGAGCAGATTTCTATTCCTAATTTTGAGTTTAATATTTTCTCTTGGGCTCACAAGAAGTCTTAATTTAATTGCTCAATATTTACATACTAAAGTTAATTTATCGATGGAGACACAAATCATATATGCGTTTGTATTATATATACATTTTTGTTTCCTTTAAAGATTTCTTGTTACATAGGGTAAATCATACATTCTTACTAAATTTCAAGTTACAATGTAAACATCAGTAATTCTAACCTCCAAATTCTGTTTTGTTAGTTGGGGATTACATCTAAATCATATGTTACTTATTAAAAGTTCTCTACTGTAGTTATACAAAAGAAATTTCTTTATATAAAATGATCAAGTTGTTAATAAAACAAATGGGTTTTTTTTGTTAGTGCACATTTTGAGCTGATAAAAACAGCGTTTGTACAGAAGTAAAACAACTACAGACCATGAAAGCTCTAAGTGATAACTTTCCTGACAACTCAGTGAATCAGCAGCTCACACATCAATCCTCTCACAAAAGTCCCTTCGTTTGAATTCCAGAGCTGCTTAAGTGTTGTGAGTTAATCGTATTTGAGAAATAAACAACTGTTCCAAGATATAATGGGAAACAAACAGCATTAGAGTCTCCACCTCAACGCTGTTAATTAGATTTCAATACTATTTATAACGATTTTGCCCATCACCTAATGTTGAAATGTTGCAACCGGCTCACACATTTGCCCTAATAATGAGGAAATTTCCTATTTCACAACATTATTTATTTTCCTGTTTCACGTCATTCTTTATTCAAATTTTATAATTGTAGAGACCTATAGTGCTTGGCAGTCATTACTGGAATTCTGCTTCTGATATGTTTTGCCAATTTGTTAGGACACCTGGCATGCAGGCGCAGCAACGAAGACCCAACACAGCCAAAAAAAAAAAAAATTAAAAATTTAAAAAATAAATAAAATAAATTAATTTTTAAAAATGAAGCTGTTAAAAAATATATTAAAAAATCTAAGTGAGTAAAAGCATCATGATTCATACATCTAACTCAACAATGTTGATAAAGCTTTCTGAGTCACAGCTATTAATTTATATACTATTCACAAGTACCTCAGGATAAAGTACAATGAGTCTAACTGTTCTAACCTTAATATTTCTACTGCTGATCCTGTTATAATACTGATCCTGTTATAATACTGAAGATGACAGGTCTGCTGTTTTCTAAACTTTATAGTTATTAACCTATAAAGTGATCCTAATATCAACGTAAGAACGTAAGAGAATACTAAATTGTCCAAAGACAGGTAGTTGAGCAAATTAACATTTAAGACAGGTTTCCTTTAGAATAGGATAGAATTATAGCAATTATAATAGAGTTATAGGGAATGGAACTATTGACAGAAATTTTTAAAAATTTTATAAGCAATGAGTTGAATTACTTTGGAAACACTCCTCTTCCCCGGCCCCGCCCAAATAATGCCTGAGCCTAGAAAGGTACATAAATATGACCAAAAATATTTCAAAATAATAGATTTGAAGGTCATTTGTAGTTTTCCCCTCAGAGCATGAGCGCTTTACAGCTGGACAGTAAATTACAAACCATATCCAACAGATGATCAATCTGGTTGCATTTGTGACGGCTCCTGGGAAAGTTTTCTTGCGGGAGCTCAGCGCTCTTCCTCACGGAGCAATATTTTTTACTTTCATATGCAATAGGCATTTGTCTTTCATTGAAAGAGAATGAGTTACTTTTCAACACAGAGGCATATGACTTAATATTTGAGTAAACTAGATTCTCTATTTTTTGTCACAATGCTTTCTATTATTACAAAACAGCACTATTCCCTAGTAGAATCTTTTGTGTGGATGAAAAGTTAGTAATAGTTAGAAGAGCATGATAGAGGTTAAGGCATTTTGCATCAAATTAGCAAGGACTGCAAATATGGATACTTTGTCCAAACATCCAAATGTTGGCCCACGCATGTCAGACAGGAAGAAAGAAAGTTTACCTAACAAATCCATGAAGGAGGTAGCTGTATGCAATATGTCTCAGAAAGGGCAACTGGAAAAGTGTTTCTAAAGACAGACAGTAACATTGGAGACGACTCAGAAAAAACTACAAGGTATTTCATATTTGAAAATGCATAAAGAAATGCAAATAAAATCTATTTGAAATATATTCATATTCTATACTTAACATATTGACTATATAGTTTATATATATTGATATTTATATTTATTAATATATACTAATATATATACTATTAATCTATTAACTAGATGTAAAAATACAATTATGCATTTTCAAAGCTAGAGATTTTTCTCAATTCACAAAATTGTAAATAAAGTATATCATTTTTGTATATTACTGCTAAGATTATCATGAGTGCCATTTTATTTATCTAAGCAGCACAATTCCTTCCGCCTACCGTCAGTTTTTCTACAAGACCCTATCTTCAACAAACTTAATCTCTAATGTAGAATTTTAAAACCAGAAGATAAAGTCTTATTTGCCATATATGTATATATTTAAATATGTTCATCAGTTTGGCTAAGAAATTCCAATTTCTTTGAAAGGGATATTCCTCATTCCTTGGCCAAAATTAAAAAAAAAAAAGATGAATATATTTGTACAGGTACAATTTTTTTTTTCTTGGTGATAAATGAAAAATATAACTTAAAATCATCCCAGGAAATATTTTTCTTTCTTCATGGTAAAAAATCATAGATTAAAAGAGAAAGCTAATGAGGAATGGAATATTCTATGACGGTGCGAACCAAAAGTTCTCCAAAGAGTACAATGTTCTTTCATGTTTTTACTCCACCCACCTCCTATGCTCTTTGTATTGAATATGTTCTCTGACAATATCAAGGTTCCTTTTGTTGTTCTCTAAATTGTGCTCACTTTGTGCTTTTTCTCTCAAATCCACAGTTGCTTAAAAACAATGGTGTATCATAACTTAAATTACCTTGGCAACAGTGTTTTACAGATCTTGAACAATCTGATATGTATTAATGAAGTCAGTGATTGTTTTCAATAAGAAGTTACGTTCTTAGGGATTGAAAGAAGTATGCACAAAGCTCCAGTCTTTAATTTTTCTTTACAGTAACTAAAATGTTCTTTTCTGAAAATTAAATTCAAATGTTAATCCCAATTAAGTTTCACAATCTGAGTATGTCAAACCTCATCTATTACAGGAAGAGCCAACACTTTACCTCACTTTCAAATTCCCTTGTTGGAGCTGTCCATCATACACCGATAAAATATCAAAATCTTCTTCAAGAGCAAACGTGTGGAATGACAATTGTATCCGATTGCGTTCTCCCGTGATGATAATCCAGGTGCAGTTAGCATAGTTTGGGTAACCATGGGGAAACCCTGGACTCTCAATGGTGCCATTGGGACCCTGGACTAAGCCTCCACAGTTCTGACCTGAAAAAGAAAACACACCAAAAAGCATATAAGTTTGGCCTATCTTTAGTATATTCTTTTTAAAAATTTCCAACCATTTGGTAATTGTTTTTTGGCCACACCATGTGGCTTGTAGGATCTTATTTCCCCGACCAGGGATTGAAGCCAAGCCACTAGAATTGAAAGCCCAGAATCCTAACCACTAGGCCACCAGGGAACTCCTTGGCCAATTTTTATAATGACTTATTGTGTGAGCCTTCATGCACAAATACTGAATGATAAATTGTAGTGGTGTTCTCCAGTGTTAAAAGATAGAGAATAACTCCTCCCTAAAAAAAAAAGAGAAGGAAAAGAAGGAAATATACATTTGGGTACTCATATTACAGATTTGGGGAAATTTTTTTTACAGCTCTAGCCATATCAGACTGCCACATTTGTGAAACAAAGTTGGTGCCAACTGTCTGCACATTATCATGAAGAAACACTGCCCACAAGATCCTTGCTGGGGAAATTAAATTGACAGATAAAAAAACCATTAAATCACTCTCTAAATACATACACAGGTGAATATATCTAAATGAGTGCGATCTGAGGTACGTACTATGAAGAGTTAGGTAAAAACCATGCTCAAACTTCAAACTATTTGCACCCACATTGGTTAAAGTCCCACAAAGCCAAAGAATAAAATGAGACCACGGGGAATCTTACCCAGTTGAAAACAAAAGGTGTTAGGAGAAATTATGCGGAAATGAAGGGGCAAGCCGACCAGCAAAATAAGGGACCTCCCCTCTATGGATGTCTTCCTGTTTATCTGGTGGGATTTACTGGATGACAGAGAAGGGAGATGTTTGTTGAAATGATGGGCTCCACTAAAAAGGCTCAGAATCAGGAACGGGTGAGTTTAGGTTTCCTTACTCAGGTTTGTAGGGTAACCCACACTTTGCTAACCCGTCTTATTCTTGCTTCTCTTAGAGAGGAGGAATTATGATAGCTCTAATATTCAAGAGCTACAGATTTGATGTTGTGATTAAAGTAAGAGATATTTATTTGGTTTTGTCCCCTCTGGCACGGAGCTCCTTAATCTCTTGGAATTTCCTAAATGAAGGGGGTGGTGGTGTTTTGTTATGTTAATGGAGCACACTTTGGACCACACCTAGGGATGCGGCTGCTTGCCAGGAGAACATCACCATGTGATTAAGAGGGTTGCAACTTTCAGTCCCAACCTCCTGACTTTTAGAGGGAAGGGGGGAAGGGCTGGAGGTTGAATCAATCCCAATGGCCAATGATTTGATCAGTCATGCTTGTGTCATGAAGCTTCATCAAAGACCTCAAAAAACGGGGCTCAGAGAGCTTCCAGGTTGGTGAACACCTGGAAATACTGGGAGACCGGTGAGCTCAGAGAAGGCAGAGAAGCTCAGCACCCCTTCCCCATGCCTTGCCCTGGGCAATTCTTCATCTGGCTGTTGACTCCTATCCTTTAATAAACCAGTGATCTAATGAATAAACAGATTTCCTGTATTCTGTGGCTGCTGTAGCAAATTAATCGAACGCGAGGAGGGAGGCCTGGGAACCTCTGATTTATAGCCAGTGGGTTGGAAGTACAGGTAAGAACCTGGGCTTTCGATTGGTCTCTGAAGTGAAGGGCAGTCTTGGGGACTGAACCCCTTACCTGTGGAATCCGATGAGAGGAATCGTAGGACACCCACTTGGCATCCCAAGTATTGCTTGTTGGTTGGTGTGCAGAACCCTACCCTACCGGTGGAATTGGGTGCAGGACCCAAACAACAAGAGAAGGGGAAAAGATGGGAAGGGCGGGTGAGTACCACAAAGCCCCCTCGGTTGCTGAGCAGGCTGGGAAGTGTTCCCCAGAGCTGGTTCCAGGCTCCCTCAGCCCCTCAAGATGCTGTGGCATGGACTCTACCATCGGGCTCTCCTGGCAATTCTCAGATTTCATGAGCAGTTCCAAAGAACTGGACCTTTTTTTGCCAGTTGCAGCCCTGGGATGCTTGCAAGGACCTTCTGCTAAAAGGACAGCACCCGGGAGGTTAGGAACAGCCACACACCTGGACCACCGGATTGTATCGCTACCACTGGACAAAGCCTAAAATCCCCCCCTTCCCAACCTCACCAATCCAACTCCTTCGGAGTATAATTGCTTTACAATGGTGTGTTAGTTTCTGCTGTATAACAAAGTGTATCAGCTATACGTATACATACATCCCCATATCTCCTCCCTCTTGCGTCTCCCTCCCACCCTCCCTATCCCACCCCTCCAGGCGGTCACAAAGCACCGAGCTGATCTCCCTGCGCTATGCGGCTGCTTCCTACTAGCTATCTACCCTACGTTTGGTAGTGTATATACGTCCATGCCACTCTCTCGCTTTGTCACAGCTTCCCTTTCCCCCTCCCCATATCCTCAAGTCCATTCTCTAGTAAGTCTGTGTCTTTATTCCCATCTTACCCCTAAGTTCTTCATGACATTTTTTTTTCTTAGATTCCATATATATGTGTTAGCATACGGTATTTGTCTTTTTCTTTCTGATTTCCTTCACTCTGTAGGACAGACCCCAGGTCCATCTATCCACTTCTCTTGCTCCCTGGTTTCCTCCTCACCTGTTCCTCCCACCTCCCCTTCCCACATAACCACTCCTCTATATAAGCCTTCAGGGACATCCTAAGTGGTCCCTGTAGTTGTTTATACTTTTTCTGTGCATGACCCCAAAGTGTGTCTTCCACGACTATGGCTCAGCCAGACTGGATGAAAAAGAGCAGAGGCCAAGAGCAGGACGGGTGAATTATCTGAACTTCCCTAATAACGCATTTTAATCATCTTAACCATAACTATTACGGACATGTGAGGGAACAAAATAACTCCTATCAAATCGTTCCAACATTGAGTTTGTCTGAGGTTAGCTCTTAAGTAGCCTCTGCAAATGGCTTGCAGTGTTTCGTTCCTTCTTAATCTGGCCAATTTCCACCAAGATGTTTAGATGTATTTAAATGTTTTGACACTAAGAATATTAAGAAACAATATTAAGAGAAATCTGGGCACACTCAGATTACTGCAATTAGTAGAAGCCCTTGAGTACAAGTATTATCCTAGCTTTTATTGCTGAGCCACAAGCAAAATTATTTGCAACTACATTTCACACTTAAAAAATTATTCACCATAGTAGCTCTCAGTGAGCTCAAATCTTTCACAGTAATGGTATCAAATGCTTGTGGGAGTTTGCTAAATCTTAAAAAAAAATTAATGAAAGGGATTTATGAGTTTAAAACCAAAGAACTAATAAGAAGCCCATTTTCCACTAAATTTAAATCTAACAATAACACTGTAACAAGTAGATATTAAAGCTGTGGGGTTTTGAAAGGTCTTTAAAGAAAATAGCTTTTCTGGTTTATCTAGCAATACGTGCTTCACAGTAAATCAAAGAGTGAAGACGTGATCATAAATTGGAGAAAAGAAAAATAAATTCAACAGAAAAAGTGTCCGCTGGAAAGTAGTTACTATTATAGACCCATCATGGTGAACCAAATTATCAGGTATTACGATTTTTCTCCAAGGGTAACACTTAGGGTGCATTTGGGTACCAATTATTACAGGGCATTTTGCAGAATGAGTCACATTTGATCCAGAGATAGACTTTTCCAGGGGGCCCGTTACAAACTTAGGGAAGTGCTCAAAGGTTCTTGGATGAGTAACTGTCAAGCTTGACTGCACATTGCAAACAACTGAGGAATTTTCAAAGAGATGGAGATAACGTCTAATGTAGTTGGTCTGGGCTGAGAATTTCCAAGACAATACCAGAGATCTTAATGCTACTTAATGTCACGTTTTATTATAAAGCTACAATAATCTGAACGGTGTTTAATTGTGCCAACCGAAATAAAAAGCCAGTGGAACAAAACAGAAAGTCCACAAACCCACAGAGATACAGACACTAGATTTATGACAAAAGTGGTGCTGCAGGGCTTGGGGGGAAAGATGGTCTTTTCAGTAGATGGTGCTGGGCCAACTGGACAATCAAACGGGAGAAATAAATATTGATACCCACCGCACAATATACACAAACATCGGTCCCAAATGGGTTACAGATCTAAATGTAAACCGTGAAACAGTAATGCTTCCAAAAGAAACATTAAAAAAAAGAATCTTCGTAACAGTGTGGTAGGCAAAGATTTCTTAAATAGCACACAAAAAGTAATTATCATAAAAGGAAAACGTGAGAAGGAAATCCAAAAAAAATTTTTTTAAATAGGATGTATTTCCAATCCATGTATTCATCCAATGACCTATTCACCATCTAATGAATAAACCGCACAGATCAACAAGAAAAAGGCAACACAATAGAAAAACAAGAACTAGAGGTAGCTGGAGATTTAGAATCAGAGGGGAGTTTTCTAAAATTGGAAAGAGACGAAGGGATCATAAAATCTCCAGCCCTGACTACTACCCGGCACGCCCACCCCGGGCCAGGGCCTGTCCTGGAGGTGTAAGGGAATAGCATTTTGTGCTAAAGAAAAAAACAAAGAAACAAAAGAACCTGGTTTATTTGGTCTTTCTTTGTGGATATAACAACCCCATTTTGTAACTTTTGTTCATTCCACACCACTTTTTTTTTTTTTAACATCTTTATTGGAGTATAATTGCTTTACGATGGTGTGTTAGTTTCTGCTTTATAACAAAGTGAATCAGCTATATGTATACATATATCCCCATATCTCCTCCCTCTTGCGTCTCCCTCCCACCCTCCCTATCCCATCCCTCTAGGTGGTCACAAAGCACAGAGCTGATCTCCCTGTGCACTCCACACAACTTTTGATGCTACGAGGGAACATCGAGTTTGCCTGCAATTTAGTCAGTATCTCCCGACCCATGTAAATATCTCGACTTTTACTTAAAAAAAAAGAGCCTGATGAAAATAATTATTTGTCTAAGCAATAGTACTACAGTGGGGCTTCCCTGGTGGCGCAGTGGTTGAGAGTCCGCCTGCCGATGCAGGAGACACGGGTTCCTGCCCCAGTCTGGGAAGATAGGTATCGACTAGAGTTCCTCAGCGTAAGTGATATTAATTCAAAATCCATACTAGTATTGTATTGAAGGACACCTCCTTAACAACAATTACTTTAAAGCTGTGATCTCAGCATCTTTGGGATCTAACTAAGGGTCATGCTTCCTACATACCCACAAAAATAATGGCTGCCACAATGAATAATGAAACGAAAATTATTCTCCAAATGGAAATCCGAGGATGGAAAGTCATTATAATTAACAAATGTAAATAATGTATAGCTTACATTCTTCAACTGGTACCAGAACTAATACAGGTATCATGTTAATGTCTACCTGACATAAAGATTGCTTCAATGGAAAGACACACTTTTCACTGAATAAAATAAAGCCACAGATGAAGGTACACAGATTATACATGTCATATGTATACATTTTCAGAATTTATATGCACTTTCACATAAAGATGGAGTATGGGACTTGCCAATTGTCCCACCATCCACAAACACCAAAGTTGTGGGTTCCCGGAAGAGTTTTCATCCTACCTTCCTTATATGACTTTCCACCTTGGTTCTTATACTCCATTGGGCACTTGCCTGCTACAGAGAACTCTCAAATATTCTACAAATCTTTTCTTTTTAAATTGCTGACATCTATGCTTGATTTCAATGTTGGCCTTAAACAGCCTCAAATAAGCAGATTATTTTAACTGGAAAACAATGTTAATGGACAAACTTTTAAATATTGTAAATGTAATCATACATTTATATATTGCATAACAGAAATCTACTGTAAGTACATTTGTGAATTATATTTCCTAAGGGCAATGAAATAATCAGCAATGTTGCAGTGATAATTTTAATCTCTTAACGAAAATTATGTTGTTTGTTCCAGGATGGAAAACTCAGTTACTACTATTCTTTAAGAAACTGTCCTTAAGGTACTGATGCTAGAAGTTACCTTGAAATCAAATATCAGTGTCAACAGGAAAAAAACCAAGAGTAAAATAAAGCCACAGATGAAGGTACACAGATTATACATGTATAATATATGTATCTACACCTATACCTATAATACCTATAATTATAGGTTACAAATAATAACCAATAATGGAAGAGAATGTAAAAAATATATATATATGTATAATGGAATCACTTTGCTGTACATTGACACTAACACATTGTAAATCAACTGTATTTCAAGAATATTTCAAAATATATATATATATCAGTACATATTTAAGTCACTCACCATCCCGCTACCAACAATAATTATTGTTGAATGTTTTTTATTATTACTGTATTATTATTATTCAATGTTTTTTCCAATCTACACTTTAATGGTGCCATATTACCTGATGTATAATATGTGAGCAATTTGTTTTGGGGTGACTCTATATTTGCCAGTCCTAGGGACTGAACAGGAGACAGTAGGAACTATAGGTGTAGTATGTCTTGCTTCGTCGGTCGGTTGGTTGGTTGTTGACGTTGTTGTTTATTCTGAGAAGCTACATAAGATCGCCTGGGCCTCAACAAGGAGACTGCAGGAAAAACCCCAAGTCCTGAGAGCAGCGTAGCTCATGATGGTCAGATGAGGTGCAGCGCTGGAGGCCGGGGAACCCATTCTGGGAAAGGCAGGGCTAATGTGCTCTAGGACAGTTCCCTGCGTTGAAAGTCAGTCTTGGAAACACTCAACTGAGCAAGTAGCGTCCTGCCCTGGTCACTCCTGAGATGCAACGGCCCCTCTGCTCTGAAGGGTCACCACACTTGGGTCTGTGCCTCACCCAGATCCTACTCTCTGAATTGTGCTACAGTTCAGCTCACACCTTTCACTTCCTAGAAGAGAGTACTCTCTGAGATGATTCATCTGTGATTCATCCTGATTCTCTGTAAGCATTTGATGAATGAACGTACATATACACACATGCCTTCCTGACTCCACAAGCTGTTGAAACTGCTGCTTCCCTCAATTCTGGACCTGCTGACCCATTCCTGGAAAGTAACAGAGGTAGACGACGTAATATTTGTAAACTCATATGCAAGCGTCTGACACCTACTATCTCGTTTAATTCTTGCACAGCCTTTAAGGTAGGAAGTAGCTTAGCTTTTGCAAGCTGTTATAATAATTATTTATTTATTATCATATACTTATAGTTACATTATAGTATTCGTAACAGTTTTGCTAGCTGTTGGGATATGTATTCAGATGAAGATTTGTGATAAGGTAGTGCCTTTGCTGTATAAAACTCCTTTCTGAGAGCAAACATTTTGCCATCTGGGATGTTTTAACCTGTGGTTTGGTTCAGTGACTCCAGAAAATCATGGTCTATAATATTCAGTATGTGAAGAGAGCCATACCAGGAAAGGACACTCTGTCCTGAATTCTAGCAACAAGGAAGCAGGTCACGTGACAAATGATTGCCGGGACCGCAGACGAATAATCTGGAGATGACAACATTTGAGAAGTATATAGTTGCCTTCTAACTCTCCGGCCTGATATCATTTAAGAGTAAATAGACTTGCGTGTACAGAGTGTGAACAAAAGCTGTATTATCATCACAACCCTGTCTCTCCTTGGAGGCGGACATTGAAAATAAATAGGTTTATGTCCTGTCTGCAACAGGCTCAGATAACCACACTGGTTCATTTTGAGAACAAGGCAATTCAGGAAGTTTTTTTGTTTGTTTTGTTTTGTTTTAATATTTATCATACTTGGTGGCTGTCTCCATTCATTCCCTTCATCCATTCTGCAAAAATAAAAATTTACATTTTTCATATATTATGTAAGTTTCGACGCACATACAACTTTCATTACTTTCTTACAACCAGATTATTGACCTCGAAAGCGTCTCTTACTTTGGAATTTGGGTGGAAATATACTCTACACCTGTAGATTGGCTGCAAGACTGAAAATTCCCTTCTCCTATTGGATGGGTGACAACGCAGTAACTCAAAAGTAAAAGAGAATGGTGCACTGTGACCCTCACTTGCTTTTTTAATTTTCCTTCATGACTAAGGAATATGATGACATGCTTATTAGAATTTCCAATATCAGGAGGCCTCACATTTCACTCACAGCAGCAGAAGTCTCTCTGATCAGATAAGTACTTTTTTGAAGTGGTAAACAAATCAAATACGCATTAAACTCTGCTCTGCATTAATGAAACCAAGGGGGGCCTGTGGGGCTCCCAGGCGAGGAGGCCCTTTTGTCCCCCCGTTTCGTGTTGGCAAGACTCCAAGCCTTCCCTGAGTTCCAAAGGGAGGATTTGAACAGCTCCGAAGCAGCCAAGAAACCACCTGAGGCAAGACTAAAGGGACCAGAGAAACTCATCAAGATTAGGAGACATATTACCTGAGATGAGATTAAGGGGTACAGGCCCTGCTCACACCCCGATCTTGGGAGAGACCCTGCCCTTGAAGCATGGTCATAAAGCCCTCATCAAATCCTCTGGGGTGGGGATACAGAGCTTTTCGAGGCAGAAGCCTGCTGTGGCCCCCTTTGCCTGGCAAAGTAGTAAAGCTCTCCACTCCTACTTCACCCAAAACGCTGTCTCCTGAGATTCGATCTGGCACTGGTGCACAGAAGCTGAGCTTCTGGGCATCCTTATCGTCTACGATTTCATTGGCTATTTCAGGGTCTGCATTATTTGGGAAAGGATGAATTCTAGAAGGATCATGACGTAAAGTGCCCTTCCTAGGACTTTGATTGAGGTGTTTCAAAATTACAAGTCTTCAGGCATTTTCCAGGAACCGCACGCCCTAAAGGAAGTTTTAAGATCATTCTATTTCTCCGCATACCAACAGCAACAACTGTATCAGCTACTGTAGCTGACAGCCCGAGGCTGCTTGGTTCAGTTTTAATCTCCAACACTTAGGGGAGATTACTCACAATGTGAGCAAAGAAGAAAAATAGAAAAGCCGGAGGCACATAAGCCTTAGTCCCTGAGATGGGGCCAAAAAATCAGTTCTTCCCTAATGACTTCACCGCCCCTGAGCAAGGCCATGCAGGTAGCCCTTACACTACAGATGAGCCATCAATGAACCATCAATACCCAATTCTATCACTTAGAAAAGAGAGAGGGGATTTCACCGGACTATGTAAGTATGGAGTAAAATCTTTCATCACAGTGCTAAAGTTTGTCATCACGACCATGTGCAGACTTGGTCTGCTTAACACCTTTCCCTTTCTCAAGCACCCCAAGACTGTCCCCACCGCAGGGCCTTTGCATGTGCTAATCCATCTACCCTAAATGTTCTTCCCGCAGATCTCCCTGGATCTGACCTCTCCTCCGGTGGGTCACAGTGCAGGGGGCTCTTCCCAGACACTCATGTCCTGGTCAGTAGCCCCTCTCCATCCGTGCTCACTGGCCCATGCCCTGCTGTGTTTCCAGATGGCATTTATCATTCTGTGAAAGTATCTTGTTTGCTTCTTTACTCGTTGTCTACCTGTCTCTGTAACAAATACGTAAACCTTCCAAAAGTGAGGGCGTTGTCGGCCTTGTTTATAACCCCATTCCTACAAGACTGTCTGGCACTCCGTATTCAGTTATGGAGGCATGTGGGTGAGCTGGGGTATATGTGTGGGAAACGATGGTGGTGGTGGTGTAAATTATGAGTTATAAATCTATGTGCACACTCGTGGAAAGAATCTGTAAAAATATAAAGTAGTGGTACTAGAAGGAACCTTCCTTATATTCTCCAGACAAGTGATTACCTAGAACATCCAGAGTGTAGTGTTGCCATTCTAATTCCAAGAAAAGGGATTTTATCATCTCCATCCTATAGAGCAGTCTCATTGGCAACGGCTCCAAACACTAATTTAAATATTCCCTGCTTCGAATGTAAATTGCTGCAGCCACTACGGAAAACAGTATGGAGGTTCCTCAAAAAACTAAAAATAGAGTTGCCATATGATCCAGCAATCCCACTCCTGTGCATATAACCAGACAAAACTATAATTCAAACAGATACATGCACCCCAATGTTCGTAGCAGCACTATTCACGATAGTCAAGACATGGAAACAACCTAAACGTCCCTTGACAGATGAACGGGAAAAGACGATGTGGTATATATATATGGCATATTACTCTGCCATAAAAAAGAATGAAATGATGCCATTTGCAGCAACATGGATGGAACTAGAGGTTATCATACTAAGTGAAGTAAGTCAGACAGAGAAAGGCAAATACTATACGATATCACTTGTACGTGGAATCTAAAATATGACACGAATGAACACATCCATGAAACAGAAACAGACTCACAGACATAGAGAACAGACTTGTGGTTGCCAAGGGGGAGGCGGTGGGGGAGGAGTAGATTGGGAGTTTGGGGTTCGAAGATGCAAACTATTACATATAGAATGGATATGGGACTTCCCTGGTGGCACAGTGGTTAAGAATCTGCCCGTCAATGCAGGGGACACAGGTTCGATCCCTGGTCCAGGAAGATCCCACATGCCGCGGAGCAACTAAGCCAGTGTGCCACAACTACAGAGCCTGTGCTTTAGAGCCTGCGAGCCACAACTACTGAGCCCACGTGCCACAACTACTGGAGCCTGTGCTCTTCAACAAGAGAAGCCACTGCAATGAAGATGGAAGGCAGCCAAAAATAAATTAATTAATTAAAAAAAAAACAATGGATAAACAACAAGGTCCCACTGTATAGCAAAGGGAACTACATTCAATATCCTGTGATAAACCATATGGGAAAGAATATGAAAAATAATATATATATATGTATAACTGAATCACTTTGCTGTACATCATAAATTAACACATTGTAAATCAACCATACTTCAATAAATAAAAAAATAAAAAATGAAATAAAAATTTACTACCACATATTCCCTGCTCTATTTGAAGCTAATTTTTCTCTTATTTGATCCTCCTTCACACACTGGCATCTCTGCCTTTCTAGAAGTGGGTCATAATTCAGGATAAGGCAAGGCTGTGGTTAGTCAGACCTGGAACTGCTTAGATGTGAGGTCAATGTTGTTTCCTTAGCTATTGCACCCAGGGGAGGGTTTTTTAGTTAATTCTAGGACTGTAATAGGTTCACCAACTGAGAAATTCTTGCACTGATGGTAATAAAGTCATTCAATATCAATCCACTCTGAAGAGATAAATTGGAAGAACACTGTACATAGTGTAGGGTCAAAAGAGCACTGGGCTGTGGATCAAACAAAACAAAAATGGGATTAATTTCCAGCATGAAGCACTGGGGATTGATCAAGTCACCTGGATGATAGTAGCCTCAACTTCCATGGGTGGGAGATGAGAATGATATCATGTTGCAAGACTGTAGGAGTGATTAGAGATGAAGCACGGCTGAGCAGAGGTAGAGGCTGGAAAGCAAAAGGATAGCTGCTGTAGCTACAGACCGAATGCTTGTGTCCCCACAAAATTCATATGTTGAGACCCAATCCCCATTGGTGTCATGGTGTTAGGAGGTGGGACCTTTGGGAGGTGACTAGTTCAGAGGGTGGAGCCTTCATGAATGGGATTAGTGTCCTTATGAAAGAGACCCCAGAGAATTCCTTCACCCCTTCTGCCATGTGAGGACACAGCACGAAGACGGCCATCTATGTACCAAGAAGAGGGTCCTCCCAGATACTGAATCTGCTGTCACCTTGATCCTGGACTTCTAGCCTCCAGAAAAGTGAGAAACAGATTTCTCCTGTTTATAAGCCCCCAGTCTACGGTATTTTGTTGTAACAGCCTGAACTGACTACGACAACTACAGATGGCCCCCAACTTACGATGATTTGACTTACAATATTTTGACTTTATGATGGTGCAAAAGCAAAGGAGAAAACATACTTCAGGTTTTGAGTTTTGATCTTTTCCCCAGGCTGGTGATAGGTGGCCTGATCCCCTCTCGTGATGCTGGGCACCTGCTACCACAGCTTCCAGTCAACCCAAGGTCACAAGGGGAAACACCGACATGCCTGTAGACACAGACAACTATCCTGGAGACAGACAACTATTCTGTTTTTCACTTCCAGTACAGTATTTGACAAATGACATCAGGTGTTCAACACATTATTATAAAACAGGCTTTGTGTTAGATGATTTTGCCCAACTGTAGGCTAATGTAAGTATTCTGAACACGTTGAAGGTAGGCTGGGCTAAGCTACGATGCTCCGTAGGGTAAGTGAATTAAGTCCATTTCGATTTACGCCATTTTCAACTTACAATGGGTTTATTGGGATGTAATATTGAGATGTAACCCTATCGTAAGTCGAGGAAGATCTGTACTGTTTTCAAAAAGGATAATTCACTGGAGAGTCTCCTGATTTTAAGAGAATTTTACAAGTTAAATAACGAGTGGGACCTCACCCTTTATCTGGCTCTGCCCTGCTTTCCTTTAAATGCCTGGGTAGACGTTGCATTTTAGGAGGTGCCTTCATGTGCACCTGTGTCTGCTTGGTGCCTCGTCCACTAGGTCCTCAGCTCACAATGTGGTACTTAAAATACTAGGATTGCCATTGCCAAATTATTTGACTTTCTAGATTTTGAGTGATGAAGTTGGTTATATCACAAAACAAACCAAATTAACACAAACAAACAAGCAAATGAACTGTACTGGATCATGGTTCCCAGATCTCACACTGACGCTCTTTCAATAGGTGACTTTTGGCCTGAAACAGGCTACCATCTAAATTTGAGTCTTTTCTCTCAGAAACTTCAAATCTACATTTCTCTACTGCAAGTTATTTTGAACTCAGTTCTACTTTGCTCATAGAAGCACACCATGCATTGTCAATTAAGATAATTCTCTCTCCACGGACTGTAGAACTAACATTCTTAATTGGACGTCAGATATTGCTTTCTCTTTTAATGAAATACCCAGTGATGAAACACATTATGATCGGTCAATAGAATTGAGTTGTTCCTCAAATTTGAAATAATGTAATTCTGTATTTCTGCTTTAATACATGAGAATTCAAAAGAGGTATAAATCAGTCTCAAGGTAATGGTGGTAAAACAATGTAGGAAAATACGTTTCCCTTAAACAGAGCATTTAAAACCTAAGATGTTGATATAGTTTAGCCTTGATGCTGTACGATCAATTTGGTGATACCTGTTAAGAAAAGTTAAATAAAACTATCACCTGACTCCTTCCTGGGTGCTCCAAATCCTTACCTGCAGTGGGGCCTATCGATCCTCTACATGAATTATTTCTGTGCAGATGGATCGCCACCATTCCGTTCCCCATTTCTTTCTTTTTTGAACAGTAGTGAACAATTTCTAGATCTGCAAGAGAGATTTTTAAATTCTAATACTATGTTCTGTTTTAATGTTTAGTGAGAATTTACCTCCAAAGAGAAACTGCAATGTTAAAAAGTCACGCTAAAACCCCACTAACCTATGGTCATCTATGAAGCATGAAGCTGATGTAAACTCTCATAGAGGAAAGGGAAGGAGAATATTCATCCATGAGGTCCTTTGTGGTTAAGGAAGATTTTCAGATTTAGAGACTGAAAGCCTGACAAATCACGAACAGGTAGTTTTTTTAACCTTATCAAAATTAACACAAGCACTTTAAAAATAAAACGTGTAATGATTTCCTACGTACTTTGAATACCACCCAGAATGAGTGGCTGAGACAGAAGATAAGTCAGAATCTTAAGGGTCACTTTATAGGTTTAATAGGAAAAAACTGATCTCCAAGAAATTGTGCTTAAATTTATCAAACAAACAGGTTTAAAATCTGCTTGTCCCATTGGGCAGATAGACGACTGGGCCCAACAGGACTCCTGAAATGGTTCAGGTCTCAATTTAATGTCTCTCTTGGTCGCTTTCCCCACCTGTGAATCTCCACGGAGATGATTCTGCCACCCAGAATCTCGGTGGCTTCCGGGAGGGTCCACAACTACAGAATATCAAACGGTGAGATCCCTCCCCCTCTCTCTCTTTTTCTCTCCCTCTCCTGCCCTGCCCTGCCCATACACACACTTGCACACAATGCTAGCCTGCTTCCCTCGCCTCTGGATGAAATGGTGTTGGGTTTTGTATTAGGATTCGGTGTCTTCCTGAACGAAATACTAGACTTTCACACAGTGGCTGCACACTGGAAACTACGACATATGTCATCATTCACAGGGCTGACTTACATCTTTTAGCAGATTTTTTCACACTTGCAATTGTGCTTTTCCTCGGAGTCTTCACTATTTTAGGGAGAGAAGGTTGGGGGATAAGGGCTTGACTATAGATCCCCCATCATGATGAGACATCAGGACCTGTCTTCCCTGGATCCGGGGCTCAGCTGGACCTGACAGGGAGCTTCCCGTCAGTTACCTCTCAAGTGGTGAATGTGCATTTTATGGATGATGGGAAGGGATGCGGGTCTATTGTATCCTGAAGTACTGATGTTTACTCAACAAACGGTGGAGTACCAAGTGCCATTACCATATAATCTACACCTTGATTACCTATTTCCCTTGGCCCTAAACTCCTCTCCTGGACTACAACGGCTATGTCTGCCAGGGTATGTGAAAAAAGCAAGTTATTGTTGATAATCCATCATTATTTTATTTAATCTTTTCATGAAGATCTGAGTGCTCTAGACTGGAAGCCATACGAGGTCAGAATCCCTTACCCTAGAATCTGTGGCTCCATCCTAGGTGCTAAGGGCTGTCTGTGTCCAGCACCTGCTAAACAATCAGTCCATGGGAGCAGGAACACTGCGCTGACTGCCATGTCTGATAAAGGACAGTGTTTATCCTATGGTGATCATTGCATCCTTACTCCACGGCAAGCACTTTCCAGACTTTCTCGAACCCTCGAAATGATCTTGATAGACATGCACTGTCATTCCTTTTTTTTTTTTTTTTTTAGGAAGATGTTGGGGGTAGGAGTTTAGTAATTTATTTATTTATTTTTGCTGTGTTGGGTCTTCGTTTCTGCGTGAGGGCTTTCTCTAGTTGTGGCAAGCGGGGGCCACTCTTCATCGCGGTGCGCGGGCCTCTCACTATCACGGCCTCTCTTGTTGCGGAGCACAGGCTCCAGACGCGCAGGCTCAGTAGCTGTGGCTCACGTAAGTGATTTGCCCAAAGTCACATAGACACAAAGGCCAAAGCAATGGGAAGCGAGTCAAGTTTATTTTGGCTTCAAAACCGGTGCTCATCCCATGACACCATAGTTTAGAAGCCGTATACTATCACTTTCTTCTATTTTCTAAAAGGAATGGATCCTGCAAATTGTGCTGCAAAGCAAAGGGCAGTGTCTGAATCCTCAGAATGTTCCTACTGCTGTTCAGGAAGAGACAGGTGACCACGTAAATTGGGAAAGAAACAAAAAGCGCGTTTGTGTATCTGAGCTGAAGGCTGGATTCTGCTTATTTGTCTCTATGCGGGGGCATTTAAGAAAGTGAAAAAAGCTTTTTTTAGTTATGGTTTGATTCTTTAAATAACTGTTTTGACCCAAAGCTCTTACATGCTTAACACATAAAAAGGGGTTGGGATTTCACTAATATTTCTAGGGGTGGGATTGGGGGACACAGAGATTGTATACTGAACAACTTTAATGGATGCTATTCACACACACTACCCAGCTAATTAAACATAAGATAGTTGAGAACTTGACTGATATCAGAATTTCTCACGTCTTAATAATGTTTCCTCTGAATGTGCAGAAACAAGACAGAAGACACTGACCAAACAGCCATGGAATTATCCATGGAAACAGAAGCTCCACTTATGGATTTGCTGCTGTAATTGATCTTTAAATTTGTATCTACTTCCATGTTTATGACCTTTTAACTTTTCACCTGCTCCTAGGCTGTGGGCAAGAAAGCAAAGTCCTGGATTCTGTCCTATATATATATATTTTTTAAGATTTCTATTTTATTTATTTATTTTGTGGCTGCATTGGGTCTTTGTTGCTGTGCGCGGGCCTTTTCTAATTGCAGCAAGTGGGGGCTACTCTTCGTTGCGGTGGGCGGTCTCATTGTGGTGGCCTCTCTTGCTGTGGAGCACGGGCTCTAGGCACACGGGCTTCAGTAGTTGTGGCACGTGGGCTCACCAGTTGTGGTGAAAGGGCTTAGTTGCTCCGCAGCATGTGGGATCCTCCCAGAGCAGGGCTCGAACCCGTGTCCCCTGCATTGGCAGACAGATTCCTAATCACTGCACCACCAGGGAAGCCCACATCCCTTATTTTATCTTGGTTTTGTGATGTTTCTGAAGGAATCATGCATGATATTGAAATTCCATGGAGGATTAGGTTTTGTTGTAAAAACTACTTTGGCAAAAAGGAACTGCTGTTCTTTCAAATCCGTGGCCTTGAGTTGAAACAATACAGTGTGTAGTGAACTTTGTGTGTATTTTTATTTTACTGATTTCTACTTAGAACTTCAAGAGAACAAAAGTTTTTGTCTTTTTCCTCTCCTTTAAACATAGTTATTTAGTTTCATCTAGGTTCTATTCTTCTTTGTTTAATTGTAGCTTAACTTTCAAGGTTTTAGACCAGAAAAAAGATCAGAGAGAAAAATAACTTACTGCCTAGATAAAGAGTATTAACAGCAGTGCTGATCTGTTTTTTTCAGGAAAATACTAATTTAATTTGCCTCGCTTTAACTACTGCATATAAACCAGAAGATTATACTCATAACTTAAATATTTATAAAAAGAAGGAATATAGAGATAAATGACCATTTGCAGTATTAACTGATCAAAGCTGCATAGTAAATCAAATCTTTTAGACCTGTGGGAGATGGCTCCGGAAAGTATAATGGGGAGCTAAGTGAATGACAGTAAAAACGCTGAAGCTAAAATGAGCATGTTGCTTTCAACTGTGAACAAAAAAATCATTCTGCTACACAAAATTCCATAACATGAAATGTATACAAATTTAGGAATGTTATACAGCTGGACTAAAGCAAAGGGGAAATTGAATAAGTGATAAAAAAAAAGTGTTTGTTTAATTATCAAGAGTGAAATAATTCTCGAAATGGGTGAACGGGGTCCAAAAGAACAAACTCCCAGTTATAAAACAAGCAAATCCTAGGGATGTAATGTACAGCATGGTGACTATAGTTAATAACACTGTATTGTATATTTGAACGTTGCTAAGAGAGTCTGATGTATGTGAACTAGGTTTATTCTGGTGACCATTTTGCAATATATACACATATTAAATTATTATGTTGTACATCAAAACTAACATAATGTTATATCTATAGCTCAGTATAAAAGTAACAATAAGTGGGAAGATGCAAGCGGGAAGAGATATGGGAACATATGTATATATATAACTGATTCATTTTGTTGTGAAGCAGAAACTAACACACCATTGTAAAGCAATTATACTCCAATAAAAAATATATATATATTAAAAAAAAAAGTAACAACAACAAAAAAGTTTAGTTGGCATTTCCAGAAGAGAAAAGGTTGATAAAACCACTCTCTAATGGTGAATTTTTAAATTGATGATAAGCCCATGGGGCATGGCTGCCTGGATGGCTATGCTGCTTCCCTGGGCCCCGGGCCATCATCAGTTCCAGTGTGTTCCATGTAGCTTGGTTATAGTCATTTGTGGAAAAGAAAACTTCGAACAAGCACAAGTGGATCAGATAAGAAAGAATCAAGTTTAGTGGTTTCTCTACGCAGAGTCATACTTCACTTCACTCTTAGGGACTAAACTCTTATTCACTCCTCAGCGTCTCAATCCCCACCTGCAATGTGAAGTCCAGGGGATTCACAGCCTCACATGGTTCTTAGACATCTTCTGGGAGAATTCTCACTATCTCAATTCCTGCCAAGTGGATGATGACGTTCTCTCATTGTCATCTCCCTGCGACACTCTAATTTAAGCCTTATTTTAGAATTAAATTAAATACACATATTTAGTCCCCATCTGTACTACTTAACGGACAAGGTGTGTGTTTATTAGGGTGACCTGATTTCATTCACTGAACAAAACAGAGATGTTTGACATTCAAAGGTGCCTGTTTTAGAAAGCACCCCAGCCAGTAAGTGAAGGACATTAGATTATGCTGAATATCCCAATGCTACTTAAAGAACCGAGAGTGAGGAATTTAACTCAATTTTTCCGGGTTTAGTTCCCTAAAGTACAGAGGAGAGAATGAATTAGAAAATCTCTGTCTGAAGTTTCCTCTGAGATATAAATAAGCTACGTTTGAGTCAGGAATAGCTTGAATTGTCAATTCTTTAACATCATTTTTCAAATAAACTAATAAGAGAGGAGATTAGGAGAAGCAGGGGGAGAAATGATAAATTCTACCCCCAATCATAAAGAATTAAGAGCTTGCATTAATAGGAGTCTTTGAAAGAACCATAAAAGTCTAAGGAGGGAGTTGGAAAAAATGACATAGGAAAATAAATCCAGTCTCATCTCATTCATATTTGTCTCTTCACTACCCCCTCCTGGAGGGGACACACAGTTTTGAGGACATTAGCCCACTGCGGCCCCCTTTGCATGGCAAAGCAATAAAGTTATTCTTTTCTACTTCACCCAAAACTCCGTCTCTGAGATTTAACTCGGTGTTGGAGGTACAGAGGTTGGATTTGGCTTCAGCGGCAAAGACACGTGAAATGTAGTATCTTTTTCCTATTGCTGAAAATTCTGTTATTGTGTTCTAATTCACAATAGTAACTTGTCTGTCACTGTACACGTGCAAATAATGTTATTTTTTGCTCTAGGCAAGTTCTAAAATCTTGAGTTTGAAATGAAGCAAAGACTTACAGGCAACAAACTTTCTAAAACAGATTTTAGAAACCCGTGATCATGATTGTTTTTAATTTGTTTCAAAATAGAAGCTTTTCTTTGTGATTTATGACATGCATTAAAATAGTCTTAGATAAGAACTCAGGGCTGTCAAGTCAACGGCAGGGGTTCCCGATCTCAATACGATACTTGGGTAGTTAAGTTGCCCCAGGCTGAAAAGAATCACAACACAAATGGCAAAAAGGAAACATCAGAGGAAAATCTATTTTCAAATACATTTCTTTGGATCTCCAAAGCATGCTAAATATCATTCTGAATTTGAATTGAGGCTTTTGTAAATAACTGGTCTAAGTGCCATGCTTTCAGGATATTGAAGAAGACTTATATTTTTCATATTGTTATTCATGCAAAATGTCTCAGTAGCCATTTTTCTCCAAAGCATGTCCTTGGGGATATTTTAGGATTGAGTTGGGTTCATTTGCTCATGATTAGGGTTTTGATACCCAAGTTTTAAGGTCAGTTCTGCACATGAATTGGCTACAATCATCTAAGTTCAAAAATAACTTCCGGGCTCCCGTGGTGGCGCAGTGGTTGAGAGTCCGCCTGCCGATGCAGAGGACGCGGGTTCGTGCCCCGGTCCGGAAAGATCCCACATGCCGCGGAGCGGCTGGGCCCGTGAGCCATGGCCGCTGAGCCCGTGAGCCATGGCCGCTGAGCCTGCGCGTCCGGAGTCTGTGCTCTGCAATGGGAGAGGCCACAGCAGTGAGAGGCCTGCGTACCGCAAAAAAAAAGAAAAACTTCCATGAGTCCCATAAGGAGCCTCACTAGCCCTCTTCTCTCCGTCTGCAAACTGGGGCCAATTTAACACCACATTACTTGGTACTTGTTCTATTTGTCTGTTGCCTCATCTTAAAACCATTCTTCTGGATTACTCTGGATTCAGGTCTCCAAATGTATTAAAATATGTCTCAAGAATTCAGCTCGGGCAATATGGACATATATGGAAAGGACACAAATGGTTCTCAGATGTTATTTCCTCTCATTTGGAGGGACCTCCATTAGTGTAAAATTCCTGGTCTCTCTCTACCCACCCCTCCCACATACACTCTATTACAGAAGGGGTAAATTATTTGCTTGCTGTGTTTAGAAGGGGAAGGAAGAAATCTGGAACGTGAATCTTTTTTCTCTGCCATCTTTAGGCAGCCTGCATTCTTTGTCGCCTTCTAAGGAGCGGCTGTGCGCTTGCAAAGGTGTGAGTGGAGTTGAATGGGGGAGAGAAAGGATGATGGTCTAATGAAAGAGTTTCCGATTAGAAAGATCAAATGCCTGTAGGTATCAATTAAAGGGTTCAACGGTAGCTTCATTTGTAATAAGGCTGCCCATTGGCTCCCATCAGCCTTACAACTTTGCCTTATTTCTTAATTTATTCATAACTTAAGTAGGAAAGAAGGTTATTTACTGGGCTCCTTCTGCCTGCACAGGCAGACAACTTTGGAAGGTGGTCTACGTTTGGCCAAACAGAAACTCTCTTTCTAGGACAACAAATAACTAACTGTCACTTGAAAATTAGGCTAATCAAGATTGTGACACATAGCCACAAGTCCAATAATGTTGCCTAAATCTTCATTCAGTTTGTCCGTCAAAGGAGACATATAGGTTCTTTTCTTTGATCATTCTAAGACTGTGTCTAACTAAGACTCAGTTTTGATTCTTCTGACTTGATCAAAATCTTTCCTTCAACATAGACAATGACCTTTTCCATGAATTTGTTTTCTGTCCTCCTGAAAATCTTTTCTTTGTAGTTACACTGGAACAGAAGTCCTTTTTGTGTTAATATTCAGGCTGCTCTCAGTTCCCTCCTGACCTCCTGTCTCCAACCCACCTTTGGAGGCTGTGAAAGTGGCTTCCAAGAGACAGAGCAAAACAAAGCCAAGTGAATGTTAAAAATAACTGCATGGAAACGCAAAGCTACAGACATGACTTGGCTTATTTTTATTTTCATTGAAGTAAAATCTCTGGTGATCAGAATTGAAGAGAAACTCAAATTGTAATATTTGCTTCCATTAACGTTGGACAGAGAAATAAACAGTGGAATTAATTAAATTAAATGTCTGCCAAGCAAATTCTAGGTATGTAACTTTGTGGTATTTGCTATAGGAAAATATGGCACGTAACCACCTTAACAATTTAGTTGAAATGTCTAGATAATGCAAAACCTAAATAACCTAAAAAACCTAAAAAACCTAAAACCAAAACCACAAAGAGATGTTAAAGGGAAACAGCATGTTAATAAGCACAGCTACTCATACTTACAGTAAAATTTAAAATGATGTGTAAAAATTAATTACTGAAAGAACCTCAACAACAAAATATGGACTGGAAGTCAGCTAATTCATTTATTGGGAATGGGAGAAAAACGCCTTCTGTAATTCATGAAGTATTTACCGACTATGAACTACTTCCACAGTTCTAGTCCCTTGAGTTCTATCAGGGAAGACAAAGACCCTGGCCCTTGGTGTGCTCCACTGCAGTGCAGAGGGTTAGACAGTAAACAATGAAAGTATAAATACACAAATTATATGCTCCAGTAGGAGAAGAGAAGTGTCATGGATGGAACAAAAAAGTGCAGCAGAGCAAGGCGAAAGGGGCTGCCAATGGTATAAACCTAATTTAACCTTGGTTCCAATGGCAGGTGACCTTGAGCAAAGAAGGAAGTGAAGGGCAGTGCTGTCAGGAGGGTACCTGCAGGGGCAGGAGGGGAGGCAGGGAGCTGAGAGGAAGCAGAGGGGAAAAGGAGGTCTGGGATGTAAACTTGGGGCGCTGAGGGTCACATTGTTTTGGATTCTTGTATGAGTGAAGTGGGGAGGCTCTGAAGGGCGACTGTTACATGTTACTGTATTAAGGACTTAAAGCCTAAAGGACTTGACCTTAACTGATGAGAACATTTACTGGCCATTTAGTTAAACACCCATTTCCCAGGCTTCCCTGGTGGCGCAGTGGTTGAGAGTCCGCCTGCCAATGCAGGGTACATGGGTTTGTGCCCCGGTCTGGGAAGATCCCACATGCCGCGGAGTGGCTGGGCCAGTAAGCCATGGCCGCTGAGCCTGCAGGTCGGGAGCCTGTGCTCCGCAACGGGAGAGGCCACAACAGTGAGAGGCCCGCGTACCACAAAAAAAACAAAAAAAAACCCCATTTCCCAAATATTCTGATAACTTTGGGTTTGTTCAATCCTCAGTGCCACATTCAACTTGCAAATATGATTCCTGTGAATAGAAAATTACTTGAATTTATTATAGGACAAATCAACAATGGTATCTAATAACATTAGCGTTAAAGTATAGTGAGATAGGGCTTCCCTGGTGGCGCAGTGGTTGGGAGTCCGCCTGCCAATGCAGGGGACACAGGTTTGTGCCCCAGTCTGGGAAGATCCCACATGCCGCAGAGCGGCTGGGCCCATGAGCCATGGCCGCTGAGTCTGTGCGTCCGGAGCCTGTGCTCCGCAATGGGAGAGGCCACAACAGTGAGAGGCCTGCGTACCACAAAAAAAAAAGAAAAAGAAAAAGAAAAGTATAGTGAGATAGTTCATAATCACTGAATACACTGAACAAATTGTATTGTTTGTGTGTCTTACTCTGTCTGGATAGTTACCTGAGGACTGATAGAAAGGGCTTGTGTTTGTTCTGTGTAACTTACAACTCAAGGCAGAAAAGGGTGAGCGTTCCTCAAAAACGTTTTAAGGCAAGTAAACAACCAAAACCACCTAATGCAAAATTTTATAATTGAGGCAGACAATAGAGTACCAAAGGGCTGGGCGGAAAAGCTGGAGAGAGTTTCTTTGGGAAATCAGGGCATTCATTCCAAAGCACCATGTATAATGGGAAATTTAGAAGTTTACACACATGTCTCAGGTAGGATGCATTCTCAAAAAGGACCTGAAAAGTCCCTAACCTTTCAAATCTGATAGATTGCTAGGAAAAAATTCAGGCATCCAATGGGAAAGGAACAAGTAAAACTATCTCTGTTTGCAAATGACATAATCTTACATATAGACAATCCCAAAGAATACACAGACACAAATTACTAAAATCAATAAAAAATTCAGCAGAGTGGCAGTGTACATGATTAACATAGAAAACTTAGTTGTATTTCTATATACCAGCAATGAACAATGCAAAAAACAAATTAAGGGAACAATTCCATTTACAATAGCCCCTGAAAGAATAAAATACCTAGGATGAAAATGTAACTAAGGAGGTGAAAGTCTTATAAACTGAAACCTGTAAGTCACTGATGAAATAAATTAAAGGCTTATATAAATAGAAACGTATTTCATGCTCATACATTGAAAGACTTCATATTTTTAGCATGGAAATACTACCCAAATTGATCAATTACTTCAGCGCCATACCTATCAAACTACCCACAATTTGTTTTTTAACGGATGATTCAATTCTAAAATTCATACGGGCTTTTGAGGAACCCCCAAATAGTTAAAATAATATCAAGAAAGAACAAAGTTGGAGGACTCACACTTGCCAAGTTCAAAACTTACTATAAAGCTACAGTAATCAAAACAGTGCTAGCATAAAGATAGACATATAGAGCAATGCAATAAAACTGAGAGTCCACATATAAACCCATACGTCAATGGACAACTGACTTTTGAAAAGTCTGGCAGGAACATTCAACAGGGGAAACAGCAGTCTTGTCAACAAATAGTCCTGGGACAACTGGATATCTATTGATACATAAGAAATAAAGAGTTTGGATCCCTTCCTCACCACATACCAAAATGTACTCAAAATGGATAAATGTCCTAAGTATAAAAGCTAAAACCATACAACTCTTTGAAGAAAATATAGAAATAAATCTTCATGACCTTGCATTTAGCAATGGATTCTTAGATATGACAACAAAAGCATGGGAAACAAATGAAAAATTAAACCATTAAAAATTTTAAAAACCTAACAACCTTTGCTCATCAAAGGACATTTTCAAAATGTGAAAAGGCAACGTACAGAATGAAAGCAATGTAAATTATACATCTTATCAGGGTCTAGTAGCTAGAATATATAAAGATGCCTTACAATTCAATAACAAAATGATGGCACAATTTATAAAATGGGCAATGTGCTTGAACAGGCATTTTTCCTAAGATATACAAACAGCCAAGACATAAATGAAAAGATGCTCAAAATCATTAGTCACTAGGGAGGTGGAAATAAAAACCTCAATGAGGTATAACTTCATACCAGTTAGGATGGCTTAATTTAATAAAAAAAAAAAAAAGTGTTGGTGAGACTATGGAAAAATTGGAGTCATGGTACATTGTTGGTTGGAATGTAAAATAATTCAGTTGCTGTGAAAAGCACTACCCAAAAGTTCTGCAATAACCAAAAAGTTAAACGTAGAATTACCATATGACCCAGCAATTCCACTGTTAGGTACACATCCCAAAAGATTGAAAACAGGCACTCAAACAAATACTTGCATGTAAATGTTCATAGTAGCTTTAAACACAATAGCCAAAAGGTGGAAGCAACCTAAATTTCCATCAACAAATGAATGGATGAATAAAATGTGATATAGACCTAAGATGGAATATTATTCAGCCATAAAAATGAAGTTTGATACATGCTATAAAATGGATGAACCTTGAAAACATTATTCTAAATGAAAGAAGCCAGACACAAAGGGTCATATAAAGTATGATTTCATACATATGAAATATTCAGAATAGGCCTATCTATTAACAGAGAAAGCAGATTGGAAGTTGCCAAGGTCTGAGCTATTATTCGAGAGAATGGGCAGGAACTGTTTAATGGGTATGGAGTTTCCTCTTCGGGTGATAAACATGTTTTGGACCTAAATACAGGTGATGGTTTCATAACACTGTAAATGTACTAAATGGCACTGATTTATTTACCTTAAAATGCTTCATTTTATATCATGTAAATGTCACCAGAATTAAATTTTAAAAAATCAATTAATGTAATCCCCCTTATTAACAGGCTAAAGGATAAAAATCACATGAATAAGAAAAATCACATCAATGCAAAAAAAAAAAGCATTTTACACAGTTTAACACGCATTTGGCATAAAAGCAGTCAGAAAACTAGGACTCAAGGGGAAATTCCTCAAATTGATAAACAGCATCTATAAATATATATATATATATATGGCTATAATTAAACTTAACAGTGAAAGACATTTTCCTAAAATTGGAAAAGAAAAGATATCCACTCTCACTATTCTTATTCAATATACTGGTGGAAGTTCTTTAACCGGTGCAAAAAAGCAAGAAAATAAAAGCGAAGTTATACAGATCAGAAAGGAAGAAATTAAACTCCCTGTATTTATAGATAACATGGTTGTCTATGTAGAAAATCCCAAGAAATCTTCAAAGAAACTCCTAAAACTAAGAAATGAGTTCAACATGGACAGAAAAACTAACATGGACAGTACCATTAAAATCATTCAAAAATGGTTAGGGAGAAACGTAACAAAACACAAGAGTTGTATGTTGAAAACTGCAAATACTGGTGAAATGACGACAGAAATCTAAGTAAACAGAGATATACCACGTTAGAAGACTCAGTATGGTAAAAAATATCAATTCTCCCCAAACTGATATACAGGTTTTATGAAACTGCTTTAAAAATCCCAAACCTAACTTTCTATAGGTGTAGATGAGAATATTCTAAAATTTATGTGGGAAAGCAGAAGAGCTAGACTAGCTAGAATGATTTTGAAGAAGAGTAATAAAACGAAAGAAACCAATCTAACTAATTTCAAGACATTATATAAGCTACTATAATCAAGACTCTGTGGTATTGGCTAAGTGATAGATACACAAATAGATAAAACAGAATGAAGCATCCAGAACTAGGCCCGCACAAAAAAGCTTAATTGATTTTCACAAAGGTGGAAAAGCAATTCAATTAAGGAAAGACAGAGGGCCTTTTCGACAAAGGTGCTGGAGCAAGGGGATATCCACAGGCTTAAAATGAACCTAGACGTAATTCTTACGTCTTACCAAAAATTTACTCAACATAAACCATGGACTTAAATGTAAAATGCAAAACAATGGAAAGTTTTGAAAAAAAAAAGTGGGGAGAAAATCTACAGGATCTACAAATAGGCAAAGAGTTCTTAGACTTGACACCAAAACCACAATCCATAGAAAGAAAAAAATGGTAATTTGGACTTCATCAAAATTTAAAAAAACCTTTTGTTCTGTGAGAGATCCTGTTAAGAGGATGAAAAGACAAACTAAGACAAGCAGAAAGTGGTTTTAAAGCACATATCTGACAAAGGCCCAGAATCCGGAACACACAAGGAACCCTTGAAGCTCTTCTGTAAAAAGCAAACAATCTAATTGGACGAAGGCAAAAGACAAGAAGAGACATTTCACTGAAGAAGAGACACAGATGACAAAGCAGCACATGAAAATATATTAAACATCATTAGCCATTGGGGAAATGTAAATTAAAACCATAGTGAGAGATCACTAAGCTCTTGTCAGAGTGGCTAAAATTAAAAAAAAATAGTGATAATATTCAACGTTGGCTAGGATGTGGAGAAAATGGATAAATCATACATTGCTGGAACATGGCACAGCCACACTGAAAAGCAGTTTGCAGTTTCTTTAAGAAATGAAACCTGCGGAACTTCCCTGGTGGCACAGTGGTTAAGAATCTGCCTGCCAATGCAGGGGACACGGGTTTGAGCCCTGGTCCGGGAAGATCCCGCATGCCATGGAGCAACTAAGCCCGTGATTATCTCAAAATGACAAATTTGATTAGAAAAAAACATATAGACAAAAATCAGTTCCTTATAAGAACAGTACATCTTGATCATCCCAAATTCCCAAAACTGTTGGAATTGGAAATAAGCTTGTAGTAGGCAATGTAAGTTGTCTAAACCCAGTGTTAGTGTGAAGATGAAGGAAAATAGCATGTTGCAACCTGAATGAGTACATATATATATTTATATATATATTCACAGTTAATATCTTTTTAAAATAAATTTATTTATTTATTTTTGGCTGTATTGGGTCTTCATTGCTACGTGTGGCCTTTCTCTAGTTGTGGTGAGCAGGTGCTACTCTTTGTTGTGGTGCGTGGGCTTCTCACTGCGGTGGCTTCTCTTGTTGTGGAGCACAGGCTCTAGGCGCGTCGGCTTCAGTAGTTGTGGCTCGCGGGCTCTAGAGCACAGGCTCAGTAGTTGTGGTGCACGGGCTTAGTTGCTCCGCGGCACGTGCGATCTTCCCGGACTAGGGGTTGAACCCGTGTCCCCTGCATTGGCAGGTGGATTCTTAACCACTGAGCCACCAGGGAAGTCCCCACAGTTCATATCTTCTAATATGATTATCTGAACTGATGGAATTTCTACATAGTTATACTAATCTATAATGTTATTATGATAGAATCAACATAATTTTGCTGTTAGTAAGGTTCACATTTCATGAACAAATACATCATTGACACATGCAGGTCAAATAAAAAAATGTGTTGACTTTATATGAAAAGGGAAAATCAGAGATGGAGAAACACCACATACACATCCAACTTCTGACTTTTCAAACACATTATGATCAAATGCATCAATTGCAAAGGAAATGAAATCCCTCCCATAAATCCATAAACCAGTTCTAATAACTTGGCTTGTTCTCAAAATTATGAATACATTTTTGATAATTCATAGGAAACTTAATAAACATTCCTACTTTGTACACAAATAAGGGGTTTCTAAAAATAACAGAGGACTGAATAACTCGGAGCAAATGAGAAAAGGCATGGGGGCATTTTTTAGGAACACAGATTGTTCTTGAAATTGCTGAGGAAAAGGATTAGGTTTTACAAAAAGATCGCATTGCTACACTTTTCTTTTAATAACACTAATTTCTTTTTATTTTCTCCAGTGAGGCACTTTGTTTCTGTAGTTGGGTGCCTTCCCATCGTGAAAAGCCCATCTGTGTTTTTCACTCACTTTCGCTGGTCTCCCTGGTGAATGTTAATATAAAGATGTGAGTCATGTGTCCAACGACGTCAGTCTGAACTGTTACTATTCCTCACATCATGTTCTTCAGAAAAATAAAATCCCTTTCAGCAGCCACTTCCCTTTGCGTTAATGTGGCTACACGGTGTTTTCAAAATTTCGGCAATTACTTTTCACATCCACCTTTGCTTCATTATTTCCACTGAGTGTGGGTCCAGCCCTTTTCCACTGGGGATGCAAGGCCATGAGACAAACCAGCTCCCTCATTATCAATATTTATTTATTTAGGCCGTGTTGGGTCTTCGTTGCTGTACGCAGGCTTTTCTCTAGTTGCGGCGAGCGGGGGCTACTCTTTGTCGTGGTGCGCGGGCTTCTCTCTGCGGTGGCTTCTCTTCTTGTGGAGCACGGGCTCTAGGTGCACAGGCTTCAGTAGTTGTGGCACGTAGGCTGAGTAGTTGTGGCTCACGGGCTCTAGAGTGCAGGCTCAGTAGTTGTGGTGCACAGGCTTAGTTGCTCCACGGCATGTGGGATCTTCCCAGACCAGGGCTCGAACCTGTGTCCCCTGCATTGGCAGGCGGATTCTTAACCCCTGCACCCCCAGGGAAGCCCTCTGCTATTTTTTTTTTTTTTTTTTTTTAACTATTTTTACACAGCTCATACTCATCTTTTTGGGGTTGGAGGTTGGGGCGCAGCAATGGTTTTCCAGAAGAAGAATGATTCAAACAGAAATATTTGGAAGGACATCCAAGAAGAATGGTGTATTAGAAGGCAAAGGACAAAAACTCACTAGGTTTCTGTGGCTTCTAGGAGTGATATGAGAAGCAGTGGCCCAATGTCATATGCTCCTCCTTCAATCTTATTTTTTTTTTTTTAATTTTTTTTTTGGCGGTATGCAGGCCTCTCACTGTTGTGGAATCTTCCATTGCGGAGCACAGGCTCCGGACACACAGGCTCAGCGGCCATGGCTCACGGGCCCAGCCACTACACGGTATGTGGGATCTTCCCGGACCGGGGCACGAACCCGTGTCCTCTGCATCGGCAGGCGGACTCTCAACCACTGCACCAGCAGGGAAGCCCTCCTCCTTCAATCTTGAAAGACGTGTGTCTAAGGGTTTACAAACATTGAAGCTATTTAAGCAGAAGATGTAGTAGAATTTTCTTTTTTTTTTTTTACTTTTATTTGCATTTATTTTTTGCAGCATTTATTCCCGGGCCATAAGTTTTTGTTTCTTCAATTTCTTCTGGGATATCTTTTTCTTCTGGGCAACCTCCTCTTCTGGTTTAGGAACAATCTGTTCTTTTTCAGTAAGGATCATCTCAATGTGGCACGGAGAGCTCATGTATGGGTTGATCCGACCATGAGCTCTGTAAGTCCTGCGCCGCATCTTGGGGGCTTTGTTCACCTGGATGTGCTCAATGACCAGAGAATCTACATCTAAGCCCTTAAGTTCAGCATTACTCTCTGCATTTTTGAGCATGTGCAGTAAAAATTCAGCACTTTTTTTGGGCCACCGACCCTGCGTCCAGCCCCACTGTTTGGCCTGGGCACACCTACCAACTCCACCATTGTAGCGACGGAATGGCACACACTGCTTCTTTAAAGTGACATCCTTCAGATACTTAGTGGCTTTTCGGATATGCATACCCTTAATGGCCTGCGCTGTTTCACGAGTGTTCTTAAAGTGAACACGAAGATTTGAACCTCTCGACTTGCATGATTTTGTGGGATTTTCTGGGTCAAGTGAATAGCGAACCATTTTTAGAGGTCACCTCAGGCCGCTGACCGGAAAAGCGATGTAGTAGAATTTTCTAAGTGTTGCTCCATGTAGATCAATGCGTCCTTTGAATCTCTCCTGAGAGAAGCCATCTGTAACCAGGGAAACTGGCTTGGGGCATCCATGTCACCAAATATAAGACAGAGGAAGTTTTCTGAATAGGGTAAATTTAGAGATTGACTTTTTTAGCTGCTACACTCACAATATGCCTAAACTAAAGCCCTCCCCCTACATTCCGACTGTGTCTCCTTACATGTTATATGTGTCAGCTATTTAGAACAGCAATGGACTGGTCCCCACCACTGCCTCAGTTCTCATTTGCCTCTTTTGATGTTGTACAGGGTCTTAACCCTACTGAGTGTCAGATTTTCTCCTATTCATGACCCTGTCCAGACCATGGTTAATAATGAAACACTCTCCTAATAAGTGAAGGAGTGGGCAAGGATATTGTGCATTTGGGATAGTCAAGAAGCAGATATGCTCTTTTAGTTTGGGCTGCCATAACAAAACACCACAGGCTGGGGGGATTAAACAACTGACATTTCTCACAGTTCTGGAGGCTGACAGGTACAAGATCAAGGTGTCAGGCAACTCAGGTGAGGATTATCTGACTGGCTTGCTGATGGGTATCTTCTCACTGCATCATTACGTTGTAGGAAGAGAGAGAGAGAGAAACGAGCATACTCTCTGGAATCCCTTCTCACAAGGGCACTAATCCCACCATGAGGGCCCCACTGTCATGACCTCATCTCAACCTAATCACTTTCCAAAGGCCCCACCTCCAAATATTGGGTTGGCCAAAAAGTTTGTTCAGGGTTTTCTGTAAGATGTTATGGAAAAAAATGAACAAACTTTCTGGCCAATCCAATACCATCACACTGAGGTATTGACTTCAACATATGAAATGGAAAGAATGCAGTTTAGTCCATAGCACATGACCTATGAGCTAGCTACCTTATGATATCTTGACTATCTGTACATGAATATTTTATTATAATTAAAAGTACCAACTTCAGGAGTACTGCATTCTATATTTGGCCTGTACTCTTAAAATGGAAAATGAAGCACATCCCTATTGGAAGCAGTTCTCTCTGTCACCTGTTTTGATCCTTCACTGTGCAAATGTTATCTGCAATAATCCAAAAGTATATTCAAAGGTTACTATGAGTGCATGGACCACCGTGATGGGTCTCGATAAGATTCAGGACACTTCAGACAACCCACAAACAACTGGTGGTGGTAACTGGCTGAGAAATATAGATACACAAAAATGTATAATACAGAAATAAAAACAGAAATTTAATGGGACCTAATCAAACTTACAAGCTTTTGCACAGCAAAGGAAACCATAAGCAAAACGAAAAGACCTACAAAATAGAAGAAAATATTTGCAAATGATGCAACCAACATGGGCTTAATTTCTAAAATATGCAAACAGCTCATAAAATTCAACAACAAAAAAACAAACGACCCAATCAAAAAACGGCAGAAGACCTAAATAGACATTTCTCCAAAGAAGAAATACAGATGGCCAACTGGCACATGAAAAGATGCTCAACATCACTAATTATTAGAGAACTTGTAAATCAAAACTACAATGAAGTATCACCTCACACCAGTCAGAAAGGTCACCATCAAAAAGTCTACATACAGTAAGTGCTGGAGAGGGTGTGGAGAAAAGGGAACCTCCTACACTGTTGGTGGGAATGTAATTTGGTGCAGTCACAGAATGGAGGTTCCTCAGAAATCTAAAAATAGAATTACCATATGATCCAGCAATCCCACTCCTGGTTGTATATCCGGACAAAACTATAATTCAAAAGGACACATGCACCTCATAGCAGCACTGTTCACAATAGCCAAGACACGGAAGCAACCTAAATGCCCTTCAACAGAGGAATGGATAAAGAAGATGTGGCACATGTATACAATGGAATATTACTCAGCCATAAAAGAGAACAAAATAATGCCATCTGCAGCAACATGTGTGAAACTAGAGATTATCATACTAAGTGAAGTAAGAAAGAGAACAAATACCATATGATATCACTTCTTTGTGGAATCTAAGAAAATGAACCTATCTATGAAACAGAAACGGAATCATGGACATAGAGAACAGACTGGTAGTTGCCAAGGCGGAGGGGGCTGGAGGAGCGATGGAGTGGGAGGTTGGGGTCAGCAGATGTAAGCTTTTATATATAGAATAGATAAACAACAGGGTCCTATTGTATGGCGCACAGAACTATATTCAATATCCTATGATAAGCCATAATGGAAAAGAATATAAAAAAAGAATGTATGTATATATGTATAACTGAATCACTTTGCTATACGGCAGTAGTTAACACAACACTGTAAATCAACTATACTTCAATTACAAATGTATAATACAAAGAAAAAGATGATTTGTTTCATATGCTCAGCAACAGTACATTTCCTAAAAGAGTGTAGGAACGCAGCTGTGTGTGGTGGTAGAGATGGTTGTGTGTGGAAAGGGCTTTATTCATGGAGCAGAGTCACGTAACAAGCACATCAGTGTTATCTCCTGACTCTGGCTTTACCAAGAAGCTCCACTGGGCTTGCGTCCATCAGATGCTGTTTTCCCGCCAATAATTGTGAACACAGTGATGGCAAATATCACAGAGTATCAAGCACTGCTGGTTAAAACTGTGGCTTGAAAACTAGCTCTGTTTCCAAGTACTAGTCTCTGTTAGGACCTTGTGGCATGATTTATACACCTATGAAGCTCAGTACTCTACTCTTCCTCTTAGTATTTTTCTTCCCCTTCCAGACGAAATAGTCAATCCTTTTGTCATTACGGTCATGAAACTACTGCTTTGCGAATGCAGGTTACTGAACGGCCCTCGGGAAACACTCACATGGCAAACGTCTAGATCCTGTTTGTAGCCCCAACTGATGCTGTTTGTTTATCTACTTAAAACAACAACAACACACACATTGCAGTCTTGAGTCTTCTGGCTAATCAAGTGGTAACTTTTCATGAGGCGACAAATTAAAAAATTAACATTTGGCAAACAGGTTTATTGTGATAATCCTGAAAGCACGGGAGAGAAGCCACTGCTTTGGAACAATAGCAATGATGTTGGCGAAATGTGGCTGGCGGTCTTCCAGGCAGGGGTCCTGTTCTTCTCCCCACCTGGATGCACCAGACACTCACAATGGAATCAGATAACTTATCCTCAATAGTGCCTCTCTCAGCACAGAGAGATTAAGGGGAACAGGTTTAAAATGAACAGTTTTCACGGTTAGATTTAATTAATAGATCCATTTTGTTCTCACCTTGTAAGACACACAGGTCAGAACGTATTGTTAGTTATATATCTATTTTTTCCTCTCTAGGAGGCTACTGGCCTGAAAGAGCCGGTGGGGAAAAATCGTGTTTGAAGACTTTCATCCATGCCTTGTCTTTTCAAGTCACATTCAGAACAAGGAGACAGAAACACCCCACCAGCCGACAAGAATGGCTCCGGAATGGGTCAGCTTTCCAAAGTGCGGAGCAGCCCCTCCACCCAGGTTGGCTTCATGTTTCTTTCTCAGAACATCTAACGCAGTTCAGGTGGCTTGTGGAGAGTGTGACAGCGCTCACATCAAGGGCGGCCCCGAGCTCTCTGTGCAGGAGATGGAGCGCTCCTGAAAGAATCAGGCTTTCTGCGGCCCAAGAGCCTGGGGACCCATCTCCCCTGTGCCTGGGGTCCCAGGCCTCAGTCCAGCATCCCAGGGGGGACCCCTGCTGGGCTTCTACTGGCCAATCCCCTGGAACTGCAGGCAGCTCAGGGCCCTTAGAGGGGATGTTGGCACAGGTGTCTGCACCTCCTTTAAAAGAACACATTTCAGGATTCTTTTGATCTCTTGAGCTCGCTCACATGGAAATGGCCCTGGGACCTCGGCTCTAGGATCAAAGCAGCGACGGGGGGAGGCGCTGACTTGATCACGGGAGGGTAAGGATGGTGGAGACTGTCAACATCCCCCAGGTAAAAGCAAACTTGGAAGGATGGGCAGGAAGTATCTGCAGTGTGTACAAAATCCACCAATTCCTCATGGAGAGAAGAGGGAGAAAATCCATTTTGTATTATTGCTGAAGAGAAAACCTTCAGTAAAGGGTCATTAAAATAATGAAATACATACCTATAAGGTAAATAACACCAAGAAGAGAAAATGTAAGACTATCACTGAATCTTGGATACATAAAAATTGCCAAGCATGCAGAAAAATTAAAAACAAACACATAGAAAGGACAGACGCTTGACCAAAAAAGGAAAAAAAAAAAAGATCTTCGAGTCAGGAACGAGAAAGAAAACTTGATTGTGTACACACACACACACACACACTCACACATATACACCCATATGCACTGGTATACACGTACACACTCACATACACAGCGACATGCACATGTACACTTCTTTGGAGAACTAGGAAAAAACTCCGAAAGTATTGAGAGGCAAAGAGAACTGCACCCAATAAGAAAGAAAGAAAGGGAGAGAAAGAAGAAGGGAAGGAATGAGACATGGGTGAAACCTTGATTCTACCATTTGTGAGCTGACTGATGATTATTGACTTATTTAACCTCACGGAGTCTCAGGATTGTAGGAATATTAGATGAGAACGATGCAAGCACACTGTAGAGCAAGATTTGGAGCACAGTCAGAGCTGGAAGGACGGGCCAGGTCTGAGAAGGATCCAGAGTTCCCTGTGGAGATAATGGAGGCCCGAGCTGAAGGACCAGTGGTTACAGAGAGCAGAAGATCGTCACAGGAAATATTAAAGGGACAGCTTTCCTGGCAACATCAAAACAGAACTAAGTAAAAATTCAACAGGTATGTTTGTACATTTTTCTCACCTATTTTCCCAAATCCACCTGTGGTGCCTCTGAGTGCCTTCTACTGGTCAACAATAAGCTTATATTTACATTTGGGGGATTTATTTCCTTTAAAAGAATGCCAGAGGTGCTCTAATCATTGCATGTGTGTCGTATAGTAAGGTATCATACTGTTCCTAGACACCAAGTTCCTAAATTTTCAGATGGACAGGAAAAGCCAAAAGAGAACCATCCAGGCTGAATCACACACTTATCTTCAGGATGTGCCTGAGTTTGATAGATAAAGTAACCCCTCACGTCGCTTTGCATAAGGCTTTGCGGTTTTTGAGCCATACTATCTCCTTTGATCCTGACAACAATCCTAGAAAGTAGATGAGGAAGCTATTATCCACATTTTGCTGAATGATAATTACACAATTCAGCTTTACACAGTGTTTCCTATTTTATACATATTAGTGTCTACATGTCAATCCCAATCTCCCAATTCATCCCACCACCACCCCACCCAACACCACTTCCCCCCTTGGTGTCCATACGTTTGTTCTCTACATCTGTGTCTCTATTTCTGCCCTGCAAACTGGTTCCAATATACCACACTTTATCCACATATTCTATAATCATGGATTTTATTTCCAACCCAGAATAACTTTCTCAGGAAAACTTCTCCTTATAATCTAGACCACATCAAGAATACCTGCTTTTATGCTTTCATAGCACTTGAATACATTTTCTTTATAGCATTGATCACTGCTGCAATTTTACATTTCTCCACGTGATCATTAATGAAGTTCTCCCTCCAACTGGACTATAAATTTCATGAGTTCTGCTTTTACTCACCACTGTACCCCTGAACACATGAAAGTGCTTGGCAGTTGGTAGATGCTCATTATCTATTCACCCATTTCCTCACACTTTTTTTTTTTTTTTTTCCGGTCTCTTCTGTTGCAGAGCACAGGCTCAGCCGCTCCGCAATATGTGGGAGGTTTGCGGACTGGGACACGAACCCGTGTCCTTTGGATCGGCAGGCAGACTCTCAACCACTGCGCCACCGGGGCGCCGGTAGATGCTCATTAAATAGTAGTGGGAAGGAAAGGATAGAAGGAAGGAAGAAAGGAAGGGAGGGAGGGAGGGAGGAAGGAAGGAAATTTAAGAATGTCTCATGTTATATATTAAAAACATCATTTTCAACCTGTAAAGTAAATATGAGATTAATGAAACTATATACTGATTCCCTTGGTATAAAATACTAAAGGCAGTAATCCTTGCCTTTCATTTATTGGCAATAGAGAATAGAGAGGATATACAAATAACTGTAAGATTGAGTGATGACTATTTTTGTAAGAGTACACACACACATACACATACACACACACATACACACATGAATTAAAGAGACTATTTTATCTGACTGCATGGAATCACAGAATCTACAGAGAAGAAATGCTTGTCAGTAACTTAAGAACTATCCTATATTTATTATCATTTATATAGCCAGTTAACGACACAGAATAGTTAAGTTACTGTGGAATTCACACTCACTGAGTTTTGGAAGGAATCCTTTTTTGTGGAAAATATCTGATAATATAGCCAGAAATTAAAGCAAATAATTAACATAAAATATAGAGTTCACCAATTAATGAAAAACGCTATCTCCATATTTATCTTGGAAATGGATGATGGGACAACATTTCAACATAGGCATTTGAAATAGATAAAGGTGTTTTGGAGGAGGCCTATTGTTACCAACTTCTGTTAATTCAAAATACTAGCAAGGCTGTCTCGCTTCTTATCAGATTTTGGCCAAGTTTCTTTCAATGCACTGTGACAAGGGTCTGGTTTTGCTAACTGGGGCATCACCAGTCAGAAGCCATTCCCCAATACTGCCATGGTGGACACAATAACTAGTGATGCTTAACAAATGGATAATGGTCCACACCCAGACTCCAGCCACCAGACCAGCAATGGTGAGATGGAAGCACCACACCGGCTCTGTCCCTCTCCCATGGACTGGTGACAACAGGACTCTGCCCAAGTCCCTTCCGCATTTGTCCCTAATCTCTCCCATGTGGCCCTAATCTCCCCCAGGTGACCTCACATCCATGATCCTTTTACAGGGGTCTCTCAGGACCCCTCCCACCTCTGCTTCACTGGCCTGGTATCTGCAGAAAAGAATGAAGGGCAAGTTATAGGTCCCGACCCTGGGTGGTCACCTTAGTAGCAAGGCACACACTTCTCCGGTGAACTTTTTCTCTTCTGAAGAAGCCATCTTATTGATAGATGCTTTAAAACTATCTTTAGCTCACGCCCATTGATAAACATTAAAATATTAATCCTTTCTTTAGTGTTGTTGAAATTTAAAATATAG
Organism: Neophocaena asiaeorientalis asiaeorientalis; assembly: GCF_003031525.2. Taxonomy (NCBI): domain Eukaryota; kingdom Metazoa; phylum Chordata; class Mammalia; order Artiodactyla; family Phocoenidae; genus Neophocaena; species Neophocaena asiaeorientalis. The sequence continues at coordinate 2,415,648 of NW_020175446.1, forward strand.
AAGATGCTGTGCTTAATAAAAAATCAAAGCGACTCAGCCCTATTGATTTTTAGACCAACCACCCTCCCTTCCCATGCACACCCACCACTATTCTAGAATTTGACAAGTCTAGCCTTGACTTCTGACATCAGGCCCCAAACTCCATTCTGGGAGCTGGAGAAAATGTTTTTTACACTACAAAAATTGCTATAAGTCCTCTTAATCTCCTTCCTTCTTTACTGATAATTTTTATACAAGGACGCAATACCTTACTAAGAGGTTAGGAGGGTCAAAACACATAACTATCTAAAAGAGCCCAGGTGCTCAGTAAACGTTTGCTGAATAAACGTTTGCTGAATCTGAAATTTATCGGTTTCTGTAACTACTTAATTCTTTAAATGAAGCTTTACGCATAAATAACATTTGCATAAGTTATATAAAATGCCTATGCAGGGGTTTCCCTGGTGGTGCAGTGGTTGGGAGTCCGCCTGCCGATGCAGGGGACGCGGGTTCGTGCCCCGGCCCGGGAGGATCCCACATGCCGTGGAGCAGCTGGGCCCCAAAAAAGTGAATGGCCATTTCCCCAATTAACTGCTAGTTGTTTTATCTCTAAAAATGCAGATTTAAAACCATATTTCTAGAATATTAGCTATAACAGCTTGTAATTTGTTTGAAGATTTTTCAAGTGTTCTACTGTCAACAGGCCATGAAAATGAATTAAATATATACTTTAAATCATTTAAAAGTTCAGAGTCTTTGGTAAAAGGGCACCTATAAATATACACAATGTATTTCGAATCAGCACTGTGCTTGGGATCAATTCAGATCAATCTGTACACTGGAAAAACGCAAGCTGCAGCCCTGGTTACTCAGCTGAATTTAAAAAATACGTGTTACGTTGTCACTAAAATTCTACCTAGAAAAATGAGTCTGGAAAGTAATATGAATCTGAAAGTGTTGGGTCACTTAATCTAACCTCAAACCTTTCCCTACTATTGTTACTTTGCAATATGAATGTACTTCCCTGTGAATTTCCTTCACCCTTTGAAACTACATGCAATGAGAAGCCGTGTTTGCATACTTGTACTTTCACACTTGACGGTGTGGGCAAGTGTATTAAATTCCAGAGTGGGTAGGAAGAGGAACGTAAAGTGGGATTGGTGACAGTGAGCCAACTTGAGAGCAGGCCAACATATTTTTAGACAGTTTTTAATGTGAATACAAGAACACACACACACACACGTATGCATGCTTTTTAAATTCAGAAACATTAACTTGCGATGTAGCTGTGTAATCAAAAATAATTAATGTCTCTCCTGAATAATGAACATGAAAAGACATTTCTTGACAGAGGCATGCACTGCCAATAAGATGTCTTCAAAAGGTATCCTTACCAATTGAATTGTTTTTAGGAAATAAGAGAGATCATTTGATTCTAAGAGGTTAGATATCTAGATGGGTACATCTCTTTGGCTATGCTTTCGTCTCCTGCTTCCTATTCGTAAATCTGATGAGAGGTACTACAATATTTGACTTAAGAAGAGCTGACGTAACCAAAATAATTTACTCGTTTCAGTGGCATTATTGTTGTCTCCCCTGCATCTATTTCTCTGTTTTTTCTTTCTTAACAAAACTCCAGTGCTTCCAGTCACTGGATTTTGGTGAAATAAATCCACCCTGGTGCCAAGGATTCAATGGGTGTCAGCCAATTAGCAACTGGCACACCTTCCAATGGCCGTGTGATGTGGCCTATTCAGATCAAGATGCCCCATCGTCCTGGTTGTAGTGATTGGGTGTCCACATGATTGGACATGTGGTCTAAGCTGGTGCTACTATGGGAAGTCCATGGCTGATGCCCAATGGCTGGAAAAGAGAAGTTCTCTTCTGCCTTGGCTATGAATGTGGAACCATGTGGTCTTAGAGATTCCAGCAGCCATTGCTCTATCATGAGCAAAGCGTTACGAAACACATTAGCCAAAGAATAAGGCAGAATTGAACGCATCTGGGAGACCTAGAGACACGGGCCTGAAGAAATCATGACCCCAAGGCTCAAGCGACATTTGAATCCCAGTGATTATGTAAGGCAATGCATTTCCTTTGTCAGCTAAGGAACTTAAATTGTGCTGTCTCAAATGAAAATATCTACAAAATAGAAACATACAGATACAGGGAACAGACTTGTGGTTGCCAAGGGGTGGGTGGGTAGCTGTACAGAAGAAATTAACACAACATTGCAGATCAACTATACTTCAATAAGGTAAGAAAAATACAATGTGCTGTCTGAAACTTGCTGAGGAAGAAACATCACAAGCAATATTGTAACCTCACTAAGACTGTTTTGTCACCTCCCTGGACCATTAGATGCCGCGGGATCAAGTCTGCTCTAATACTTTCCCCCTTCCTTCCCAAACAAAAAAAAAAACCCAAACATTAAGAGTGAAAAGGAGAAGCAGGATAGCACTGTGAGAAAATCAACATCCTTGGGAAAGATCAAGTGGCATTTAGCACTTATTATGTAGGTGACTTCGAGAAAGTCATAGAACCTCTGGGAGCATCCATCTCCTTCTCTGTAAATTAGAGACAATAAACCCTGAAGCTCTAACTGACAAAGAAGAGTCCAGCACAATCCCTACCACACGATGCATCACCAGTAAATGCTGACTCTCTTGCCTTCCTTGATGTTAGTGGGAAACTTGATTAATGGACTTGGAATGTTTATGTTAGTTCTTTTGGATAAGCTCTTCTTGATTAGTCACGATGTTTCTTAATTATTTGTTTATATTTTTATGTTCTCAGTGATTCATTTAGTACTTTTCAAATTAGAATTATTTACTTCTTACAGGGTTTTTTATACTCAGTATCTGGAAAACACCTAATTCCCATGGTCGTTTTAAAAGCAAATAAGATAATACATGAAGGTACTATGCTATCTGAAAAGTCCCACAAAAATGTAAAGGCTTTTAGAAAATATTTATTTTTAATTATAGACTTTAGGATATTACAGATTACAATTGCATGCTGCTTTTTATTCTGGCAAAAGGATACCCTAGTTAAATAATATTGGTCCAATTCATGATGGCTTCTTGTTTAAAAATATGGTTGAAATGCTCCAATAGATGCAGTTAAATGAATAATGTGTATAATAATATGATTTCTCACTATGTTAAATATACTAAAATATTCTATTTAAAGTGTAATAAATATTGAATGCATAGTTTATTAATATTTTTAATAACTTTGGGAAGTCTCCAGAGGAAGTCCATCCCATTCTCCCAGAAAAATAAGTATTATTTTATATGTACAGATTTTCACACATATTATGCACACACCCAGACTCTCTCACTTCTCATTGCTTACAGAAAGATCAAAGTAGTTCAATTTATCCATGTGGTGCGGAAGTTAGAAAGAGAAGTTTTAATTCAATCTGTACTACTATCATTGTCATGCAACTAAAGACACCAATGATTTAGAATTCTCATTTCTGATTTGTTTATTCAACACGTAATATGTCCTTGAAACAATTTAGTATTACCCAAAAGAGTCTAATTATCTCAATTTCTGTTCCAGGAAATTCATCAAAAGAATAAAAGATGCCTTAAAAGTCAGGAAGACGCATTCTTCAGAAAGATGCACTGAAAGTCATGAAGGTAAATACGACATTCTTCCATTGTACAAAAAGAGCAAAATCCAAAGCAGACTGAACGGCTTATAAATGTCCTACCAGATGCACAGGTCCATTGGGAGGGGGTTTCCAAGTCTATACCCTCTCTCTCCTGCTCAGAGTCCAGACCCCACATTTATACATTGATTACAGACTGAAGGACACACACCTGGTCCAGCCAGGTCTGTCAGACTCTGCTCCTGAAGATGCAGGGTCAACACTGAGACAGCCTAAAGCACTTCACTAGTGCTTTAGTTCACTTGCTAAAGCAAATTTAGCAACGAAGAGCACATTATTTTTCAGCCTATTCACGGAGGCTGAGAAAGCCTTTCTTCAGAGAGTCCTGGTAATGACCACGAACTTCACAGAGACAGGTAGGCTTTCTAAATAAAGCAGAGGAGCCAGCAGCCTGGCCAGCTGCGCTGCCTCCTTGGGGTCCCCTACATGTCCTGATGCACTCAATAAAATCTCCTCTTTTTTGTACACTTAGCTCAGAAGTGTTCTGTTGTTCACATCTCTCTATACACTAAGCTTACTGAAACACTCACAAAATGATAACAAAAACCAAGAACAAGCAGAGATGTACTTCCTGGATCATAAATCTGTGCATTTTGAATAATTAATCTCATTCAAGAGCTGTAGAGTCAAGAAACAATAGAGTGTGAGCAGAATCTCATATACAGGGGAATTCTTTTTTCTTTGTTTTAAATCAAAGGACTATATATTATAGTGAAATTTAAGGAAATACACAATTTACAGATCAGATATTGGCTAAATAAATTCTAGCATATCAACATGATGGCTTTATACAACTTTTAAAACAATTTTTCAAAAACATTAAAAATCTGGGGAACTTTGTATAAGGGAAAGAGCATAATGTAAAATGACAGACATACAGATATAGGTGTAGGAAAATAAAAGAATACGATAAACTTTAACACTGTCAAGGTATTCTGAGTAAGGACATTATGGGTACAATTTTTCTTCTTCATATTTTGAAAATATTTCTACAAAATGTGTGCTTTGATTTTTAATAATAAAAAATAGGAGAGGACTTCCTTGGTGGTGCAGTGGTTAAGAATCCGCCTGCCAATGCAGGGGACACGTGTTCGACCCCTGGTCCGGGAAGATCCCTTAGTTGCCGTGAAGCAACTAAGCCTGTGCGCCACAGCTACTGAAGCCCGCATGCCTAGAGCCCGTGCTCCGCCACAAGAGAAGCCACCGCAATGAGAAGCCCGCAAACCACAAAGAAAAGTAGCCCCCGCTTGCCACAACTAGAGAAAGCCCGCGTACAGTAACGAAGACCCAATGCAGCCAAAAATATATGAATAAAATAAATGAATTAAAAAAAAAAAAGTTGGGATGGGACTTCACTGGTGGTCCAGTGGTTAAGACTCCATGCTCTCAATGCAGGGGGCATGGGTTCGATCCCTGGTCGGGGAAATAAGATCCCGCATGCCGCATGGTGCGGCCAAAAAAAAAAAAAAAAAAAAGGAGGGATGACTTGGTAAAAATACATTTTCTGTTATTCTCACAGCATATAACCTACCCTCTTTCCTCCATCTATTTTATATTCTCCAAATTCCAATTGTTTCCAAAGCTTAAAGCTGGCGTCATGCTCTCAGAATTGGATAAACATTCACACACACACATTTTTTTTTATCATAACTAATCAGTTCTTAATTACTTAGCTCACATGTAATGTATGTTCCCTATGAATCAGACTAATTTGCAAAGATGTTTTAAAGATGGAGTTATCTTTATAGACAGATATTAAAGATATCTTACAGAGATTTTCAAATTCAGACTTTGCCACAGACATACTTGGTACTTTGTACTAGTTTATCTGAACGCTTTTGTGTAAAGTAAGGATAAAACGACAAGAATCTAAGGATTGTGAAGGCAATTAAGTGAAAGAATACATGTAAAATATCATCAACATTAGTTTCCTTAGCAAGAAGAGTGGCAAATGTAAAAATATCATGAACCATAAACAGTTAATCACAAATTGTTACTAAGTTGACTTTGCATGGTCAATTCTTGAAAATATTGAGTGAAAAAAAAAGATTAATTACTCATACATGTTAAAAAAATACAACAGACAAATTTGTGTTACCTTTTCTTCTTACATTAATCACCCACTTAACGAAATTATAAAACTGAGTAGTAATAATGCCTTTTATATTTTACCAACTGCTTCCAATTGCTGAGATAAAAGTATACATTCTTTTAAATTCACTTACTTAACGAAATTATAAAACTGAGTAGTAATAATGCCTTTTATATTTTACCAACTGCTTCCAATTGCTGACATAAAAGTATACATTCCCCCTAGTGGGGAAAAATGTGACACTGACACAGAAAAAATAGGGGACTCAGAAATCAAGCAAAAAAACACTGGCTTCAATCATGAGTCTTCTGACCCTTTCCCAGTTATCAAAAAACTCCAAAACATTTTTTACCTTCTTTTATCACCAAAAATAAAATCTATTAAGGGTAATGCCAGAAATTCATAGTATATATTGTAAACAAACAGCAAGCATGTAGGGGATCTCAAATAAGAATGAAGACAGTTGAGAAAGTAATGAATAGAAAAATACAAACACACATATATAAACCATAAAAGCAATATAAAAACATGAACATTATATACATACATATTTTATTATATATATATGTGTGTATATATATACATATATATGGAAATCTTATCATTAGTTTTTCACTTGAAAAAAGATGATAAAATCAATTTTGCAAATACTATTCAACAGGTGGATGGAGGGGTGGTGGAAAGCAGATTTAATTAGACTCAAGTAAATTAAGGAATACGCTGTATCCTGCAAATGCCATAGACAAAGGGCCCCCATTCAACCTGAGATGAAATAAAGAAGCCTAACACGAAGTTGATGATCTTCATCAATACTAACTCCAACTGGTCAATTTAGAAGCAAATTATGGCGGATGGTGTGGAGGAAAGGACTTCTGGCGCTCTCTCTGGGGTCATTTAGGATAAAATCTGCAGACATTTTATATAAGCAATATAAGAACTGAAAAAAAAAGAGGCTCTTAATCTATAACCATGTTTCCCAGTGAATTATAAAGAAGTTACTCAAAGCTAAATCAGTGTAGGCTTAAAATGGTCCCCCATTGGTTGTGATCTTTCAAGGCAGTCATGTTGAAAGAGTCACCTCCACTTTCTGCTTTGGGTTCTTCTGTGATTTCTGGCTCTCTCATCCCACGCCCCCATCCTCACGAATGCCCTTAGTACATACACAAACACACACACGCACCACGCACGTCTCTCACCGGGCCTTGTGGCAGGGTGTCAGCTTGGGTAAGTATATACCTGGCATGAAATGGGATGGCTACCGTTTCCCACCCTGATCATTTCATTCTGTTTCCCCAAATTGTTTTCACTTCTGCTTGGTTTCATCTGGTGTGTTTTTCACAACACTGTTCCACTATCAGAAGATACTTAGTTGGTTATGCTGAGGTTTCATTCACTTTCTCCTCCAGTTCTATGGTCTTGCAAAATTCCTCTACAAACGGGAGGGCTCTACAAGTCTGTCCATGTTATTTGACTCTAGAAATTTGCTCTCCGTGCAAGAGAAGAGTGTAGATTCTTTGGGTCTTAAATATTCCTTCTTATATCTTAATTCTCAACCTCAGATACAAATTCCAAGATGCATATCGATCTGACATGATGCATCTGTCTCAATGAGAATTACTAAGCTTGGACTTTGACAAAAGGTCAACAGACTAAAACTGCAAAGCTGTCCGTGCCCACAATGATCGGCTGTGATGCCGAGCCTCGTTTAACGATGCGCCACCTACAAGGCCATACCAAGGAGGGGCAGTCACCCGTGTTCCCAGTTGCCGGCAGGGATACGCACGGGTACTGTGATAATAAGCATGATGGATTGAATTTCATTAAAATACCAAGGAAAATCCTCCAAAACGGTTCTTAACTAAATGGTCTCCAGCTAAGCAGCAGCCACAATGTGAACTTTCCCTACATCCTATTCCACTGAACGTCAAGCTGACTCCAAAGCCTATGGGGGGCCTTAAACTCATAACAGTGCTTCCTATGTACGTGGCTCTTTTCATATGAGATCCGTGCAGAGCTTGACACATATCTTACTACCTCACAGTCAGTCAACTACAGAGCTGGGGAGAGAACCCAAGACTCAGAACTCTGTCACTTGTGAGACTAGCTCTAGTTCAACATCACAAATAGGCTACTGTTTATAAGGGGCTTAGACAGGGAAAATAAAGTTTGATATAAATTCTCTGACTTCTATCAGTGTCTTGACAGCACAAAATAGTGGTTGCCCATGAAAAACATTCACTTTCTGATTTTTCAAGAAAAAGCCATTTTCTAACTCTGATATCAACTACCCTAGTAGGTTACGGGACTAAACTGTCTGATCACATGAATGCACTCTTCAGAGGTCCACAGAATAATTCCTTTTCAAGTCGCAAATGAAGACGTTGAGTTTGTATTGCTAAACTTGTTCTCAACCCAACAGATGATTTATTCATCTTATGATTCCTGGATTCAGCAAACGTAAGAGGCTCTAAGTCTGGAAATTTCAGTATGTGTATGCTTCTGTTCTTATGTCTGCTGGGTGATTTTGCACATAATATACTGATGATAGTATCAATAAAAACAGAATTTACCAGTTTCTCAGTTTGGGCTATACTGAGAGATAAATTTGGGCATTGTTAGTTTAAGATGTGATACTAATAATACTTTCCTGAGTGACTTTTCAGTTTTATCTTTTAATTTAAAGAGCCATATTGTCAGTTAAATTGTCTGTATACGTCATAAGAAACTAGAAAACATGATTTACTGGGTATAAAGTTACAACAGAAAAAGTGTGGTGAAAACGGTTTCTCTTTCTATGATATTTCTTGGGCAAATTCTTGGACAATTTTTAAATTGTCATGTGCATTATTATGACTATTCATGGTACAATATATGTTTGAAAAGCTGAAGAACAAGTTTAGTAAGATTCTTTGCCATCCACACAGATGTAGAGAACCAACGTATGGACACCAAGGGGGGAAAGTGGTGGGGCAGTGGTGGTGGAGTGAAAAAAAAAAAAAAAAAGATTCTTTGTCATCCAGAGAATAGAAAAGGTGTAAGAGAAAAAGCATGTCGAAGGCAACAAAATAAAGTATGGGCTCTTTTTTTGCCAAATGCCTTTGTTTTGCTTCCTGACCACATGAAGGTGTGCACAGTCCATATTTGGCTATAGCTACTCCTGCACCAGACATTTTCCTTCTATTAACCCGTCAGTGGTTCAAGCCTGACTCCATGTAGGATCCATCCCTGGAGCCCAATGGTGCCTTTTATGGTGCTTTAATTACTAAAGTCCTCACATGTTTATATGAATGATTAAAACTATTAAGTAGATAAAAAGGAAAATCTCTATTCAAGGACTGGCTATAAATGCCATCACTTTCCTACCATCAGCAAGTGGCCACTATTACCACATTAAACCCAGGGCAAAAAAGTAAAAATAAAATTAAAAAAATTAAATAAAAAAAATTTTTTTTTAAATTAAAAATAAATTTTAAAAAATGGGTTTAGAGAAGAGAATGGGCTAAAAGCACAGTTCAAGTTCCACAGCGAGGTTTCAGAAAGCCCTCTATCGTCAATTGTTCTATTTCAGATAATTTCATTTTCCACCAAAACACTTGCTGCAATGCTCACAGTTTAAGGTTACTCTATTTATTTGTCAACAGAGTACGTTTTTTCCTTAACTTTGCAACATTTTAGGGCTGTTAACGTTTTGAGTCCGACAAGAATATGATAAATACGAGTCACACCGAGAGTCTCCATGCCTCCATCCTGTAGGAGGTGACGTAGCAGTTCAGTGGCCTAATTTAAGTAAATGGCACAGAAAACTTAAAATGGCTACTTCCCACTTTCTCTGAGCAACGTAAACTGAGGCATGCTGCTAGGACACTCAGAATTCCAGGTGATCAAACGAACAAATAATGGCTATCATCAAGAAGTCTACAAATAACAAATGTTGGCAAGGATGTGGAGAAAAGGAATCACTGTTGGTGGGAATGTAAACTGGTGCAGCCACTGTGGAAAATAGTATGGAGGTTCCTCGAAAAAACAAAAATAGAGATACCATATGATCCAGCAATTTCACTCCTGGGCATATATCCCAGGAAAATGAAAACACTAAATTGAAAAGATACATGCACCCAACGTTCATTGCAGTATTATTTACAATTGCCAAGGTACGGAAGCAGCCTGTGTCCATCAACAGGTGAATGTATAAAGAAGATGTGATATATGTATATATGCATATATACACACACAGACATACACACAATGGAACATTACTCAGCCATAAAACAGAATGAAATTCTGCCATTTGCAAAAAGGTGAATGGACCTAGAGTGTGCTATGCTTAATGAAATGTCAGACAAAGAAAGACAAATACTCTATGTTATCGTTAATATGTGGAATCTAAAAAATGAAACACATGAATGAATACAACAAAACAGACAGACTTGTAGATATAGAGAACAAACCAGTGGTTACCAGTGAAGAAAGGGAAGGGAGGAGGAGTAAGATAGGGGTATGGGATTAAGAGACACAAACTACTATGTAGAAAATAAACAAGCAACAGAATATATCGTACAGAATACAGAAATATAGCCATTATTTTGTAATAACTTTAAATGAAGTATACTCTATAAAAATCTTGAATCACTATGTTGTACACCTGAAACTAATATAATATTATAAAGCAACTATACTTCAATAGAAAAAAAATGGACAAACAAAAGTATTGCAGGAGTGGAGGAAATATCAGAATCTTATTTTTAAAAGTTGTACTGGAGGGACTTCCCCAGTGGTCCAGTGGTAAAGAATCCTCCTTCCAATGCAGGGGACATGGGTTCAATCCCTGGTTGGGGAACTAAGATCCCACATGCTGCGGGGCAACTAAGCCCACGACACCATAACTACTGAGCTCGTGCGCCTCAATGAGAGAGCCCGTGTGCTGCAAACTAGAAAGCCCACAAGCCCTGGAGCCTGTGCGCCACAACTAGAGAGAGAAACGAACCCGAGCACCACAACTAGAGAGAAGCCTGTGTGCCTCAACGAAGAGCCAGCGCCGGCAACGAAAGGTCCCACATGCCTCAACGAAGAGCCCACGTGCTGCAACTAAGACCCGACACAGCCAAAAAGATAAAGAAAATTAAAAAAGAAAATAAATAAATGTAAAAAAATTATTGTGCTAAAAATAATAAAAAATAGTTGTACTGGATAATAAGCTAGAATTTTTGTTTGACATGCCCTGGGAATTTTTATCTTTTTTCTGACATTACATTCTAGAAACAGGGTAACTTCTAAATCAAGGGATTACCTATTAGCAAATTATGCTTGTTCCTAAATCATGTAAATATAGTTGTTAACATGAGACTTCATCTCAGCATTTGCAGTTTGACTTATAAATTGAATAATTTATATTGCAGTCTTTTCCTAGGGATCTGTCATCTCATCTTGAAAGTCTTGCTATATTATGCTTTGAAGCATGCAACTTTAAAACTGTACCTGAATCTTTTTTTTTTTTTTTATGAACTTGTTTCCATCTTTGTGATAGAATAAAATAGCACATGGCATTTTAACTGGGAATGATGAGAGGTAAGGATTGAAAGAACGTTACCGGAAGAAACTGCAAATCAGCGGCAACCTCATAGGGATGTACCGCTAAGCAGAATTAAACTGGAAAGCCAACTTGTCAGCAGAATGAGTAGGTGGATGGTCTGAATTTCAGCGCTAAGCCTTAGTAATTTTCTTCCTCGATAACCTTGACCACAGGCTGCGATTTCAAAGTCACTCGGTCGACTCACCTCGATAGACACCTATTTCCAAAGAAACCATATTCCTGCAACATGTTTAGTAATTATATTCATCTTGATAACATCCTTCCTGACAATTTGATCACTGATGGAACTCTCAGCCTGTGAAGGTTATTTGGATTTCCCCCCTTCCTGACCTTATGTTCTCTGACGAGGGGTCTGTAAAGCAAATACCATTCGTTATGATATCTTGGGAAACGGCCACACTTCTTCCTCCAGGAACTGTGGCAAAAATTCTTTCCTGCAGCCCATCTAAGCCTGTCAAATCCGTACTCATGGAGCGGAAGCAGGTCCCTTGCCTTTCTCAACTCTGCTTATGCTTATTTCCAACCCGACTTCATTAAGGTCCAGGCACACGCAGGCACACCGCGTGGCTATTGAGCCCAGGATGGGAATTTTACATCTTTGACCTTTACGTCGTTGTTCAAATCTAACCACAACAGATAAAGTCGAAGAGGTTTGAAATCAGCCAGTGGTTTCACATTTCTCAAACACGGCCCCAGAAGTTGGCAGAAAGCATGAACTTAGGTTGGGGACCTTGCCCCTCACTCCCTATAATCAGTCTGTGGTCAAGAATCTTCAGCTGTCCTCTTATGCCATCTCTCAAACCCACCTACAGTGGCCCGATGCCCACCTGGGCACACATCTGCCATACACACCCTGCCCCCCTCCATGTCCGCGTCCTCCCCCGTCACTCACCTTCATTTTTCTCTCCCTGGAAGCCAGCAGCCCCGGGCCTGGACCCTCGGAGGGGATCATGCTGACTGACCTCAACCAAGTCTTCCTAGAAGCAGCTCCCGAAAGGCAAGTTTTAACATATATATATAAAAAAAATTAATTAACTTATTTTAATACTGCCACCAATTAAAGCAAAGAGAGGAGGTGATGAATCCCTGAATTACTGTTCAACTTGCTTCCTATCCTATGATAGGTTCAGTGCAAGGACAGACTGCCCATCGTGAGGTGAGCCTCATGACTGCCCAACAACAGATTCAGAATCCCAAATATGGGTTTCCAAGAAACATACTTAATAACCACGAATACAACCATTTTTGTTAGGGTAAGGACTAAAAATTCTCCAATGTAGAATGTCTTGTCTATTTTGAGGAATGAAAGAAAGAGTGCCATTTTGAGAAGCTCATTAAGGAAAATTTAAAGAACACACAAAAGAAGAAAGGATTAAAAAACAAAACAAAAGAAAAAAACCCCTCAGGTTCTACTTTCCAAAAACAAGTTCTAGTCACTTTCTCTGGCGGAATATCCAAGTCTTGAAAACTGTCCCTTGTAGCTCATGGTCGTCTTGGGGACATGACAGTTGAGGGAATTGATAAGATTTTTTTTTAAATGAACTAATTCTGAGTTGAAGAATAGGGGGCAGTCAGATGAAAAAGGGCAGAAAGAGCGTGTCAACCACAGGAAGAGTGCCTAAGGCAGAGCGTGAGGCAGCGAGAAACCACATGGGGTTGGGGAAGCTGCAGCAGACAACAGGGTACCAGCTGCCCTGCTTTGCCTGGGACTGTCTCCATTTTAAAACTGAAAGCCCTCAGGAACTTGCAAACCAGGATGATCTCGTATCAAACACAGTATTATTTCCTATCGATTCTTAAACGAGCCCTCTTGGAAATCCCAAGTCTCTAAATTTCTACCACAGCAGTCCTGGACCACTTCCTCATCAGAACCTTCTACGCTGGAGCAGATGCTATTGTCATCTTCCTAGCTAACTGCTTAAATGCTGATCATATTCTACAGACAGCTTTGTACCACTGACCTGGGACCCGTTCACGCTGGGTCACCATCTACTTTCCTGTGGTCCCTGGAACAGAGGGCATCACTGGGGAGTGATGCAGACTGCTGTCCGGCCACAAATCCACGCTGGGTGTTGTGACATCACTCAAGGATTTCCTCTCAGAAGTTCCTAATTGTCATTGGAAATGTCTGGGTCTCAGGGTCGCGCTGCCCCCAAGCTCCTCGTATTCATTCATTTCGCAAGTGTTTCAGGACTGAAATGAGAGAGGCTGTGCTCAGGGCCGGGGGCACATTGATGAGCAAGAAACACTCTTGCCCCACGGCAAGATCAAGTTCATCAAGGGGTGGACAGGAAGGGAAGAGGGAGAAGCAAACCAAGGAATTCCGTGACTTTGACACAGTGCGACACAGAGACAGATGATGCTTTTGTGAGCACAGGGAAAAGCAAGATATGGGGTAATGGGATTTCCAGGGGGTCTGTTCTGGTTGAACTGGCCTTAACAATCCCAGCTTTTTATGCTCTTTGCTCCCTTTCTCCACTAACTAACTCTGTAGGAACATCAGCTCTATGCTATTCCTCTACTTTTACTTTTTTTTTGGGGGGGGATCCCTTTTAATCTTATTGATCATTCTACACTTGTTTTAGATATACCCAGATCTTGAGACATCCTTATTGAGAGTGACATGGAAGTCAAGCAGCTGGATTGTTCTTTCTGTTGAATCTTCTCGAACGTGCGATCGTTCACATTTGTATCTATTTCCTCAGCACTTAACTCTTCTCAAGCCTTCTGTTTTCTGGATTTTCTTCCCGCTCTAATAAGAGTGCTGAAAGTTATTTTCAAAGGTTCCCAATGATTTCTTTATTGCCCATGGCACCTCACACAGAGAGTATTTGGGTTGCTTTTGACCTGAAATGTGTCTTGCAGTTTGCAGCAAAGAAAACTTCCCTAAAGCATAGTATTCGCCTCATTTGTATGCTCATGTGTCTCCATAAACTTCATGCTACCATGACACGGACAAATCCCATAATTAAGCTCTCATTGGCTTCTCCGTCTCTGCCCTTCCCTCCCCACCCTCTGTAGGAAATTTCCTGTCTCACCAAGGTGGTCTATTTCGTGTTCCAACACGGGGTCTTCACTCTGACTACCATGGCTTGCCCAGTGGTGGGTGATCTTTTTACATCAAATACACCTCCTCTTTCTTTTTCTCAATTATCACTGTTCTTTCATTTCCCAAGTGAAGCTTTCCCATTGTTTGAAGGTTTCCCTGCCCACCTCTCTCCTATGATTCCTTGCATCATTAATTAGCTGTGCTACCAACACTGGGACTCGTTCATGCTGTCTTATTTCAGCAGTTTATGTTTGGGGTTCAGTAAACTGCTTGAGGGTAAGGACTGTCACTCACTCTGTTGTCCATTCACACATAGTAGACACATATATGTGATTTGAAAGGTTTAATTACTCATGAAGACTGGTGATACCTGTTCAGATCGTGTGTTGACTTGATCTGTTTCCCCTAAAATAGTCTTGCCTGGATATTTTAATTTCAAAATGATTAGCTGGCCATCATCCAGACCAATGGCTCCCAACTTTCTGAGTATAAGAACCTCTCTTTGGAAGTGTCAGATTTAATAATATTTTAAAATACAATAGGATCTATAAAGAAGCATGCTGATGGTTAAAGACTTGGGTTCTAGAGGGGGCACCTGCATTGAATCCTGGCTCTTTAGCTGTTAGCTGTGTGACCTTGGCCGAGTTAATGAATCTCCATCTTAGAGACAGGAATGCAATAGTATGTAGCTCATGGTCATTCATGAGGCTTAACAAGGATAATGTTTGTACAGTCTTGGTACACAATAATCACTCAATGAATGTTAACTATACCTTCAAAATATAATATATCTATGTCTACCTATCTATATCTATTATTTTCAGTCTATGAGCACAATAGATATACTAGATACACACAGGAATTTGATAACTACAAAAAATCAAGAACCCTCTATGCAACTATTGATTGGAATATTTGGTAATAATAACTTTCAAGGACATAGATTATTGCTTAACTTATCTACTCTACTCTAAAGCCTGACTCTGTAATATAGACAATTTTAACTGAGTCTATCACCCAAACATCCCTCTCCTCCTAGATCTCTAACTCAGAGTCGATTATATTTGTGTAATGGAAGAAATAGAGGGCACTAATCTTAGGGATTCCCCGGAGGGAAGCCAATCGGTTTGGTTCAGGTCTAAGACCTTACACCACCCTGGAAGCCCACGATATCTGCAGAGGCTACAGATTCACACAGGGAGGAAAGACAACTCCTCTCTTATTATTCTCATTATCTACATAGCGCTTTTCATGATTTTCTTATTTACTCAGTTTTTCTTTCATTATTTCCTTCCACCCAAGTAGAAGGTTAAACCCATGAGACGGGGGCTTCATCTGTGTTCTATCACTAGTGCCTAGAAGAGTTCCTGGCATCCAACGTGATTGCTGAATGACTGAACGAGTGATTGAATAAATGAATCTATGGCCATCCAGAATGATCCAATTTCATTCCATCAAAATCACAGGATGCTAGCATTAACAGAGCTATAAACTTAGTTCTGAATGCTGTGAATTAAAACATCAAGAGAGAGGTCTGCTTATCCTTTGAATCTAGAACACAAGCTCACAGAAAAGGCCCTTTGTAAGTTTACAAGCATTGGGTGACCACTGGGAGTGCCACATGGGGTTGTGTCCTGACAAATATTTATGATGCTTTAATCCCCCTCTGCTGCCCCACACCCCGGCTGGCACTTGTGTAGGTGCGAGCACATTACTTTGTTTTAGCCTGCTGGTACTTGTTGATATGGGCAAGTCCAGGCATGTGAAACACTGGGGAGTGGTTACAGATGATGCTTTCCTTTGCCTTCAGGCGGACTGCTGGGTCCCGCGTTGTACACTCAAGCGGGGAGTGTGGCCCAGAACAACTAAGTTACCCACGTTACCAGTGACTAGTGCTCAGCCAATAAGTTCAGGTTATGATACCAAAGGTGAAATAACAGGGACAGATATTAGAAGCTGGTGACATTATTTCCCTGGACAGTTTTAATTACTGGACAAGAGAGTTCTGAAATATGTGAATTACTTAATAGCTCAAATAACAAAAGGGAAGCCTGAGCCATATGGGGTATTATACTGTGATGGAGGGCAAACACATTTACCTTCCACAAGCAGCAAACACACTCAGCCTTAATTTTGTAATTAGTAAATTGCTAAATATTTGCAACTTGTTATGTAAGAGGTACAACAACATTCTTAGTTTAAGAATAATTTAGATGGCCAATCATGTTTAAGATCTCGGTCCTGTCAAGGGAAATAGTGATGTTTAAATTTAAGTGTTCGTTACCATCTATAACTTGCAGGGAACATTTAATATGCATATAGAAGAAACAAGATTATGAAATTGAAATGGCTTGACCAAAATACTAAGAATACTTCCCCACATATGTTAAATACAAGCCACTTTCCAAATCCATGGACATTTTTGGTTTGAATATATGGTTTGGTTGTCTTTTTGGTTTTTTATTTATTTTATTGAAGTATGGTTGATTTACAATGTTGTGTTAATTTCTGCTGTAAAGCAAAGTGATTCAGTTATATATATGTGTGTGTGTGTGTGTGTGTGTGTGTGTGTGTATTTTATATATATATATATATACACATACTGTACTGTACAGTAGGACCTTGTTGTTTATCCATTCTATATGTAATGTCAATAGTTTGCATCTGTTAAACCCAAACTCCCACTCCATCCCTCACCCACCCCCTTCCCCCTTGGCAACCACAAGTCTGTTCTCCCTGCCTGTGAGCCTGTTTCTGTTTTGCAGATAAGTTCATTTCTGTCATATCTTAGGTTCCACATGTAAGTGATATCATATGGTATTTGTCCTTTTCTTTCTGACTTACTTCACTTAGTGTGACAACCTCTAGGTCCATCCATGTTGCTCTAAATGACATTATTTCATTTTTTTATGCTTGAGTAGTATTCCATTGTATATATGTACCACATCTTCTCTATTCATTCATCTGTTGATGGACATTTAGGTTGTTTCCATGTCTTGGCTATTGTGAATATTGCTTCTACGAATCTTGAGGTGCATGTGTCTTTTTGAATTATAGTTTTGTCCGGATATATGCCCAGGAGTGGGATTGCTGGATCATATGGTAGCTCTACTTTTAGTTTTTTGAGGAACTTCCATACTGTTTTCCATAGTGGCTGCACCAATGTCTTTTATTTTTTTAAAGAGAGCGCTGCACCAGATACCACAAACTCCAGGACATCTGCTTACTTAATTACATTAATATTGAATCTAAATTAGATTCTTCATCAGTATCAAAAATTCATTTCCAGCTTGAGGACATGTGTTGAGTATTGTTTAAATGCTCTTTCAAAGGTGTCTGTGACGAAACACTAAGTTCATATATGAAAGCATTTATAAAATGTGAAATGGCAAAGTTCTTCCAGGTACTGCCTTGCCCAAAGTTCTTAGTAAGCTTTTTCTGAGAAAGGGACAGCCTTTTACAAATTATTTGCACATATGTAATAGCTGCAAATAGGTGATAATTTGAGGACTTTGCTTTTTTGTAGTGCGTGTGTGTGTGTGTGTATGGTGTTTGGTGCGTATGTGTTTACTGTGTGTGTGGTGTGGTGTGTGTGCATACGGCACGTGTGGGGGGGTGTTTAATAAACAGACACCAGAAGTAGGCGTGAGGTGTCACTGTGAAGGGAGCTGTGAATTAGTGAATTCTGAGCCACCTGCCGGCACACTTCTTTGAGAGCACCTTCTGATGCTCTTCCTTTACGAACCACTCTTCCCATTTCCTGAGCAAAGGGCACACACTTCCTCAGAAATTGGCCATCAGCTCGCAGCCAGCAAACTCATAGGTGACTGATTACCTGATTTCTTGCCCATGTGTCTATAGAGGAGAGAGCACATACACACTCAGAGAGGAGAGAGCAGCGAACCTATAGTAGTGAGAGAAGCAGGGGAAGTAAAACTGAGGTCAGAAAGTTTCCATGTTGCCCTAATGGTGAAACAAAGAATTAGGAGTTTTCTTGTCTGCTGCTGAGGGGACAAGAAGGCGAAGTCTTTTTATTGATCTACTAGAGTTTCTACTGAATCGCAATTACTGCTGGACTGTCTGAATGATGACCCAGGTGCCGACTGCCCCAAAACTTGTCTATGTTGCTGTTAGGACCATCATCTCTCTTCCTTACCTTTAAAAAACCCCATCATGTAAAAAGAGTTATTGCTCCAACAAAGATCTACTGTATAGCGCAGGGAACTATACTCAATATTTTGTAATAACCTCTAAGGGAAAAGAATCTGAAAAATTATAATATATAATTGTGTGTGTATCTGAATCACTGCTGTGCCCCTGAAACTAACACAACATTGTAAATCAACTATACTTCAATTAAAAAACAAAACAAAACAGTTATTGCTCCTTGTAACCTAAAACAGAATTTGACTTTTTGTTTCAACCTGAAAAATCCTAATTGGTTGTTTTACCTCAAATCAGCTTTGCAGTCGTAATCTTAACAATGTACACGGGCACACGCACACGCACACGCACGCGCACACACACACACACACACATCTCCAATTTCACCATCTAACCAACTCTACTCGGTATCATGCTCTTTTCCTCCTCATGGTAGCGCTTTGTTTTTATTTATTGTGTCTTTACTCACCTAAATCTTGTCCATAATCCTGGGAAAATATGGACTTGAATACAGACATCCTACTAGATTTCCAAGCCTTTGCTTTGTCACCACTCAATCAATTACGTGTGGGCTGCCATATTGTGGAGGCTTAATTGTGTTATACATTCTGGACCTTAAAACCTGTTCAGTGCCTTTGGTATTCAAATAGTTTCCCTTCCTTAAAGGACGAGTTCCACGTGGTCTACCTTGAATTTCATCCATCTTTTTCACCTGCCTCTATACCAACAAGACCTCTGTGTTTTAGGCATATTATTCTACTCTTTCTCTCTTTAATACTCCATATGAAGATCTCCTCCAGACCCTACTGATCAGAGATTATCCACAAATCACACCTCTCACTGCTCATTTTTTATTAGTGTCCCTATTCTGTTGTCAAGATGCAGATTCAATGCCATCTTCTGTAAAGCTTCTCCCAAAACCATTTGTCCTAGCAACGGTCAGGATTATGTATCCAACGCTCACCACATGCTATATTCTACATTATTTATCCTTGTATGTGTGCCCTTTCTTTCTAATTTAACTGGTAAGAATATAAACATAAGTGATTTTATTACCTCTATTTCCTAAATATCTTCAGACTATTTAGGGAATAATAATACGGAAACCATTCCTAAATATATACTACATGCACATATTCCTAGGTAACGTGCTTTGTTACCTTAAAGAATGTCTTCTAAAAAGTGTACACATCATTGAGGTGGGAATAAATATAAAGAGAGGAACAACAGAGTAAAAGAGAAAGGAGTAATCATAAAATTAAATTTTTCTAATGTCTTTTTCAACAGAACTATGGACAATGTTTTTCTCTATTAAATAAATAAACAGAAAGAAAGATTTCTTCATTGATTCTAGCTATTTACAAGTGATGTGACATTCTAAAAATCCCTTTATGGAAAATGGGAAAAAGATGTCTCTATATTTTATGCATATTAAATTTTTCTCTTGGTTATCTTTCTAAAATCTTATAAGATACATATATTATATGAATTTTCAATCAAAAATGTTTTTGATTTCCATTCCTTTAGCAGTTGGAATCATATTCATACGGGTTTCTTCATATAATCACTTTACTTGATATGATGAAGAATTTGAACATATTTCTCAAGAAACATAAATAAAAACGAATGGATCTAATATTACCAAATTTGCTATTACAGATATAAATTTCCTAATAAAATATCTTATTAAATAACATTACTGAGAAGATCAATTTTATTGAAACTGTGATTTAATTTATTTAAACCTTGACACAACCATATTAAAAATGAGAAAACTTATGCTCCTTGAAATTGTCGATTGTTTAGAAACTAAACCAATTGCTATTCTCTCATTTTAAGTTTAAGCTGAAAAAATAAGTACATATAGCTCAGTGCTACTGGACTAGGAATATTTTCTATCATAACTTTGTCATTTGAGCATGCAATCATATACTTCTTGTTTTACAATTTTAATGTTGCTTTACCTCCTATGTAAAGTAAGTCCATAAAGGAGACAAACTCATGTCTTCTAACTTTTTTGTATTTTCTCAACTCTTAGCTTCATACAGTAGGTACCCAGTACAGGCTGAATTAAATGTTAGAATATCTAGATAAAGAATGATATATTTGAACATCTCTATTCATTGGCTTTTCTTATGCTCAATTTTATTTTATCATTTTCATAAGAGAAAGTGAAATTGTAAAGTAAATCAAAGATTTGGGGAGCAAAACAACAAAAAAAACTTGCCTTTGGATCTTGAAATTTATTTGGTGACATGTAAAAACACATGCTATGTACAGAAATTGGAACACTGTAGACCAATGTCATTGTTATCTCCCAGAAAATGTATTAAATGTTAACTTCTATCAAGGTTCGTTGAATGAAGATAGTACTTCAGGATTAGTTTGTCAAGGAAGTATATTGTGTTTGAACTCACCTTAAAGTATGAACAAGTCTTGACTATGCAGAAAAGAAAAGGAAGGTTAAATACTCTGAGAAAGAACAAAAACATAAGTTTTTTTAGATATAATGGAAAGCTTTGGAAAATTAATATTTATAGCCAGATACGCAGGATAGGATATGAAGATGACAGGCTTGGATTCTATAATTCTCTCATTGTAATATATGGCTTCAATCTATCCATTTTGCTTATCTTGGAATACTTTACAAAGAAATAAAAGAAGATATATTGTTAACCATTGAGTTATTTTCCTAATAGTGGAGAACCTTACTACTACTTTTTTAAGGTTAATATATTTCCTATCCTCGGGACAAAAATCTTGAAACCTTAGAAGCAAAATAATAAAACCAAACAAAGAAATTAGAGACAGGATTTCTGTTTTTTTAGTGGAAAAGGTGAGATTCAAATTTGGTGAATAGGGGCTTCCCTGGTGGCGCAGTGGTTGAGAGTCCGCCTGCCAATGCAGGGGACATGGGTTCGTGCCCCGGTCCGGGAAGATCCCACATGCCGCGGAGCGGCTGGGCCCGTGAGCCATGGCCACTGAGCCTGCGCGTCCGGAGCCTGTGCTCCGCAACAGGAAAGGCCACAGCAGTGAGAGGCCCGCGTACCACACACACACAAAAAAAATTGGTGAATGCTACAAACTGAGGTGAATTTAATAAATAATTTACTATTATTATATTAAGTATAAGTGAATATTATACAAATAAGTACTATTCATTATTAACCTGCATATTTGCATTACTTTGCTCTTACCAGGTTTTAACTTATGAATGTGTAGGTTTATTTTATGACAGCTCATTGCTCAAATGACTATTTGCATATTTATTACATTTAAGATAATTAAAATATGCAAGTTAAATTGAAAACATTTCCAAAAGAGAGCCAAGATATTTCAAAGGAGTAAAACCCTAAGTGTGGTTTGCTAAAGATTTTCATTAATGAAGTAATGGGGTTCCATTAACGGATTTAACAGATTAGACCTCTTCTAAAACATGAAAATAATTAAAATATAAAGGAGATATATCTATATCAACATCTATATGTACATTGTTCAAAATCTCACCAAATTATGCCTTTAAAATGGGCATATCTTACTGTATGTAAATTATACCCCAATAAAATCAGTTAAATAAAGGAGAAGGACATTGCATAAAAGTGATTAGAAAATGAGAAAAATGTAACAACAAAAATGGGAGAAAAGGTTGAGGAAGAATAGAGCAACTGTGTTGCAGTGACATAAAGACCAAAATTACAAGATTTCAAAAGGATGATCAACACTATGGTAGAAAGTTAGTTTTGGATATGAAATTATTACTGGTCAAATGCAGGCACATGCTTTTAACAATAAGCAAATATAAGAGCTGGGGCTTAGTGGTAAACAGGAGGTAGGGTAGTGAGCAGAACATAAATAAAATAAAACACTTGCTAGATGAGCCTGACAGTGAAGTTAAGGGCAGAGTTAGAGCAGCAGGTGAAAGTCACAGCCGAGTCCAAGATTTAAGGTTCTTTACACACAGACACAGGAGTTGAACAACCCAGGAGCTCTAGGCTCCTGTTTGCCCCTAGTTTACATTTCTTCTGTGCTCAATCCTTCTACCCATTCCTCAAGCCCACTTCCCCTCTGTCTGGCAAATACCCACTCTGCTTTGAAGGTTTTTTTTTTTTTTTTTTGAGGTTCTTAGTCTTTTTATTTTATTTTTAATTTTTATTTTTTTAACATCTTTACTGGAGTATAATTGCTTTACAATGGTGTGCTAGTTTCTGCTGTATAACAAAGTGAATCAGCTATATGTATACATATATCCCCATATCTCCTCCCTCTTGTGTCTCCCTCCCACCCTCCCTAGCCCACCCCTCTAGGTGGTCACAAAACACCGAGCTGATCTCCCTGTGCTATGCGGCTGCTTCCCACTAGCTATCTATTTTACATTTGGTAGTGTATATATGGCCATGCCACTCTCTCACTTTGTCCCAGCTTACCCTTCCCCCTCCCCGTGTCTTTAAGTCCATTCTCTATGTCTGTGTCTTTATTCCTGTCCTGCCCCTAGGTTCTTCAGAACCATTTTTTTTTTTTTTAGATTCCATATGTATGTGTTAGCATACGGTATTTGTTTTTCTCTTTCTGACTTACTTCACTCTGTATGACAGACTCTAGGTCCATCCACCTCACTACAGATAACTCAGTTTTGTTTTGAAGGCTCTTTTTGAGTCATCTTTTCTTTGATGCTTTTTCTTAAGAAGAAATGACTACATACTCCTTTACTTATGTCTGAGGTACCCTTACATTACAGCTCTATCGCCTACTTTATCATATATCTGGGATCCTCCTTCAGTGTCTGATGGGGAGAGACCCCCACAGCACCCCAGCTCTGTATCCCCAGCACAAAGCATCAAGGCTGGCCCACAGAAAGCACTGGGTAAGCATTTATGGTGAGTATTTGAAGAAGCCAAACTGGACTAATTGCTCATTCAAGAAATAGGTTTTGGCCACGGCACTGTCAGGTTATATGTCTGGAAATAATGAGCACAGACACAAATGTGAAATGGGCCAGGTCCACACATCTCTCCTTTCAAACCCATTCCTTCAGGGGAAAAAAAAAATGTATAGTGATGATAATTCAGGAAATTATTTTTTCTAACTACTTCTTAACATTAGTTTCTTGAAACAAGTTTTAGAAAAACTTGGGTTAAGATTTAGTTAAAACACTTAAGCTCAGGTTCTCTTCTGGATGAAGAACCCAGAAAGTCCATTAAGAATCAATGGGTTCCACTGTTCCCCAGACCCAGATGGCCTCGGGGCTGTCTGACTGGATTATGAATCTTATGTTAGTTACATCCTATTTGAACTAACCATTCCAACAACCACATTCGAACAAAGGTTTGAATGAATAATCTTGCTAAAACAACCTTGAGGGAGATGACATCTTACAGATTAGATTACAGCAATCCAAATAGTCTCATTTGGTCAAAATTTTTTTTTTTTTTTTTTTTTTGCGGTACGCGGGCCTCTCACTGTTGTGGCCTCTCCTGTTGCGGAGCACAGGCTCGGGACGCGCAGGCTCAGCAGCCATGGCTCACGGGCCCAGCCGCTCCGCGGCATGTGGGATCTTCCCGTACCAGGGCACGAACCCGTGTCCCCTGCATTGGCAGGCGGGCTCTCAACCACTGCGCCACCAGGGAAGCCCTGGTCAAAATATTTTTAACAACATGGAAAATAAAAATATTTACCAGTATAAAAATCAAAGAGGTTCATGAACTATGAGTCATGTGATAGATTTTGTATGAGGACATAATGCCCATTAAAAAGTGAACCTCATTACTAGCCGACAACAAATTTAGGATCACAAATAAGGGTTTCCAAGAAACATCTCTAATAACCACTAATACAACCAAATTTCTTATGCTAACCATGAAAAATTCTTTAACGTAGCACTTCTTGTTTTTTCTGAGCAATGGAAGAAAGACCATCATTTCCAGAAAAAATTGACAGACAGCATGCTGAATAATAATTTAGAGATTCATTGTACACTCTTTTGCTCTAGCACTTTAATTGGTGGCAGCATTAAAATGAATTACCTGCCCATTTATAATATATTTGATGTTGTTTTGAATTGGTAATTATAACCCTGCATAAATCATCTCTCCAGTAATAGTAAGCAACATAGTGGAGCAACCATGCATTTTTTTCTTAATTACTGCCATCTAATACAGTATCTTAAACCAGGAAACTGATATTCCTGCTAAAATTTTTGAATGATTATAACTTCGTATTTTAAAACATTTTTTCTTCATAGAAATCTTCTTGCTTTGCTTTCCAAATTTTCCCGACCACTTCATGAATGTTCTTTTTTTGATAAAGAATCATTTCTCCCAATGGTAGAGGCTCCTGGAGTTCAGATTACTGGCTGTAAGGCACAGTAGATCCAGTAGACAACATTGGGTTTGAGCCATTGACAGGGCATAGGTACCATATTCTAAGGACAGACCCAATGGACCAAATTCTAGCACCATATGGAGATAGGGAATACTGAGAAATTTCCAGCAGGTTTTGGTTAAAAATATTAACATTAGATAGTAGTAAAAAGCTAACAGACTCTTTATTTACCCTTGCTTTAGCTGCTTAGAAAAGATATGTCCTTAAGAGAGACAGAAAGCGCATCGGCTACCAACCTACGTAACGTGCTGAGTGTAATCAACAGGCTTCAGGACTGTCAGAAAAATAAATACGTTTTTGATCAATTTTTTTAGACAAATTTGTCCATGAAATAATAAATGAGTTCATTAAAACCAAAATAATACAAAATATAATTTGAAATGAGAATTTTTAATTATATTAAAATTAAAGAATGCCTGGTCTTGTGGGAATCCTTTTTGGTAGATGAGCTGCACCAGGATCAGTTTAGTGCACTTTAAGATAACATTACAGGGGACTTCCCTGGTGGCGCAGTGGTTAAGAATCCGCCTGCCAATGCAGGGGACACGGGTTCAAGTCCTGGCCAGGGAAGATCCCACATTCTATAGAGCAACTAAGCCTGTGTGCCACAACTACTGAGCCTGAGCTCTAGAGCCCGCAAGCCACAACTACTGAGCCCACGTGCCACAACTACTGAAGCCTGTACATGCCGCAGAGCAACTAAGCCCGGGTGCCACAACTACTGAGCCCGCGTGCCACAATTACTGAAGCCCACGCGCCTAGAGCCCGTGCTCCGCAACAAGGGAAGCCACCGCAACGAGAAGCCCGTGCACCGCAACAGAGTGGCCCGCGCTTGCCGCAGCTAGAGAAAGCCCACGCGCAGCAACGAAGACCCAACGCAGCCAAAAATAAAATAAATAAATTTTTAAAAATATTAAAAAAAATAAAATAAAATAACATGACATAAACATTCCCCAATTCCACTCTTAGAAAATCACCCTCATTAGGTCTAGGATGGTACTTACTGTTCAATACAGAAATCTCTTTGATAAGCCTCTTCATAAGTGCTTAGGTGATCCGTATTAAATCTAATTGCTCCAGAGAGAGGGCCAACGCATTTCTGGCCATCTGGATACTGATAACTGTTGGAAAGTTCCACAATATACTTTGGCTAATATTTCTCTCTCTTTATTCTCTATCGATTTACTTTACATCTACCCTAAGGAACGATAAGAAACAAATCAAATCCTTTTCCATGTGGTGACCTTTCAAATTCTTGCATTCCATACTGAAGGGGCCAAACTGCAAACAAATACGTTTAAGTCAACATCAATTACATCACCTTATGCCACATTTAAATCACTTCAAATATTTAGTAAGCCTCTGGTCCATAAAAAACAGCCAAACAGCATGTTAGGAGTGAAGAAATAAAGATAAACAATCCCTAATCACTGCACTGGCAGAAGCAGACAGGGATACGAGCATTTGAAAATAAGAGAACAGAGGTGTGCAGAGGGAGAGACACAGAGAGGGGTCCTGGTTCAGAGGCATCAGGATAATAAGCATTTGGGGAAGATAATGCTTGAGTTGTGATAGAAATAAATACAGTCACCAGACTGAACTAGTGGAGGAAAAGCCTTATAAATAGACAGGGCAGCCCAGTGAAATTATAAATTTAAAGGAAAGTCATAAAAGCTTCTAATTTCATGAAGCAATGAGTGATTCGTTCGACCAAAGCTTGGCAGAGGTTGTGGTTAGAATAACAGGAACCAAATGACAAAGGACCTTTCTCGTGATTTCTGAGGAATGTCATCAACAGACCTTATTTTGTGACTTAACACAATCAGATTTGAGATTTAGGAAGATCACACACCAGCAGCTCTATGGAAAGTAAATTAGAAGAACAACCAGGAAGCTGTTACAGCTACATGGGTAAAAATGACAATACAATAATAGCTTCCATTCTTTTGAATATGTATGATGCGCTAGGCACCATTATTAAAGCTTTACGTACACTGTCTGTTAATTCTTATGACAATCCTAGGAGGTAAGAAACGTTAGCTCCTTATTTTAAATACGAGGAAACTGAGGCTCAGAGAAGTTAAAATTAACTTCTCCGAGATCAGAAAGCACAGCTGGGACATTATTCAAAGAATGCGTAGATTCCAAAATCATGTTTTTACTCATGCTAAAAAACAAAGACAAGAACGATCACACAGTGCAGTCATGGTGACATCAGAAGGAGGGATTAACAGAAGGACATGGATTTTACGGGATTTAGGGAGACAAACCAATAAGGAGTTAGTGAGCAGTTGTCCGGAAGATAGCTTATAAAGCAGACTCTAACCCAGTCCCTGGATTTCCAGGGTGAGTGACTAACAAAACAGGGAAAAGCAGGCATTTGATATGATTCTTGACTTCCTTCAGAATATAAATTATTGTCATCTATATAAGTGTGTATTTTCTCTCCCTCCTACTGGTCCGTAAGGTTTATGAACATTGAGACCCGATCCGATCCGTCTTGTTCATCACTCTATTCCCAGGGCCTAGGACAGTTCCTGGCAAACAGCAGACATTGATAAACACTGTACAAAAGGGACCAAATGTGGGAGCGCTGAGGCTGCGATGGCTACCATCTTGATAAGTCACAACAACAACCTGTCTGCATCTGTCTTCCCAAAAGTAAAGTTAAATTGATGAACACTGATTGCCACATAATATTCTGTCTTCAAATGACTTGAACATGGTAGTCCATTAGAAAGATTCATTGAGGTATTAGATTCATAGTGTTTAATATTATTATCATACCATCCTAGCCAGATCGAATTCTATAATAGAATTCTCTATTCCCGTGGGATGAACCATGTCCCAGAAATCTGTATGTTAAAGTTCTAGCCGCCAATACCTCAGAATGTGACTATATTTAGAGATAAGGCCTTTAAAGAAGTGATTAAGTTAAAAGAAGTCATTAGAGATGGCCCCAGGCCAACATGACTGATGTCCTTATAAAAAGAGAAGATTAGGACACAGGCACGGACAGAAGGAAGATAATTTGAAGAGACACAGGGAGAAGACAGCCATCTACAAGCCAAGGAAAGAGGACTCAGAAGTAATCAACCCTGCCCACACTTTGATCTTGTATTTCCAGCCTTCAGAACTGTATGGGAATAAATTTATGTTGTTTAAACCCCCCAGTTTGTAGTATTTTATGATGGCAAACTAATACCCACAAACAGAGTAGACTGAATTGACCCGGAAAGAATTCTTTTTCACTCTAATCACATGGAGATTATGAATAAAATAAAGCAATATAACATGGAATACATAGCTAAGCTCACAATCAAGAGAGAGAGGAGTCTCTAGCTGATAGGAATTAAGAGGACACTGGGAGGCACAGACCGGGGCAGGAGGCACAGCTAACACAGCTCATCAAACTGCAGGACGAGGGAAGGGTTGAAAATCTGGGGTCAGGATCTGAGGCCTCTGCGGGGAGGGGAGCCTAGGCTGAAGACCTCAGTGGACGCAGCCAATCGGAGTCAAGGCCCTTCCATCAATCGTTAAGGCACTTAGAGCTTCCCCAGCCTCCAATCAAGAGCCAGAACGCTGCCCACAGGATGAGGGAAGAAGCAGCAAGGACTTTCTAGCCTTCCTCCAACTGCAGACAGGACTCAAGCATTCTCAGGAGAGGCTGGAGCTCTGCGGTGCAGCCGACTGTAAGGGTGAAACCCACGTTTACAGTAGTTTCTGGACGCAGAGACCCACGGGCAAGAGATAAGCAGGAAAACTGGGCGGGAACAAATGACCACCTGGATGCTCAGCAAAGAGAAGTGTTTCAGCTACTCCAGGGATAGTCCACAGCCTAAGGTACATGTGGAAAGCACAGGCAGAAGCCCTGGTTGGGCAAGACCCCAGTAGATGAATCCTGACCCCTCCAAGAGAGAAATAGCCAGGAGGGAGAGATAGGAGATGGAAAAATAAAGATGGTGGCCACTCAGGCTCCAAAGGAAACACAAACTAAACAAAACAACAACAAAATCTAAATGAAAATTTAGAATAAATATGCTTGAAATGACCAAAGCATAAAAGACTAGAAAGCATAAGAAGAAATGGGGCCTGAGAAAATATTCGGTCAGTTTAGAAATTTTAGCACTAAACACATGGTTAATTAGATAAAAATATCACTGGGTAGTTTGAATAGGCAAGCAAGCTGACTTGAAAAACAGTTATTTGAAAATTTTGATAAAACACACAAAATACATCCCAGGAAGATCATAAGATAGAAAATATTTTTTAAAGATGTGTTAAGAGGTATAGAGGCTAAAATGAGAAATTTAAAAGTATGGATAATAAGCATGCCAGGGGAAATGTGAGGGGAAGAAATAGTTGAATATAAAATGGCTAAAAAAAATGTTTATAACTAGAAAACAGCCCGTGTCCATGCACTGAGGGACCATATCAGGTCCTGAGGCCACTGAATGTGCACTGGCTGTATGTACACTTGTGTATATATTAGAGATGGATAAATGTGTCTCAGGCATTTGGGCTAGTTAACCATTGATGAAAAGAAAACTGAGAAAAAGGATGATATGATGCTTCAGAAAACAATTTCATTTAAGTAACAAGTGCTTATAAGAGAAGTCTTTGCAAAATGTATGAAATTCTGAACAACTTTTGCAAAAATGGCCCTTTTGCAAATCATGCTACCAAGTGAGATCGCCAGAATAAGTAAACTTAGGAAACAACATTCATTTAAATCACTTTCTGCTTATCCTTCAAACTGAAGGCCAGAGTAAACCTTTGTTTCAACCATAATTGAGGAATCTGGCTCAGATTCTCAGGAGATTAAGTGGCCTTGTTTTAGTATCAGGTATTCTTAGATAACAGGTTCTTTCCTATCACCTGTGTTTTCAAACAAAGATACGAACAGTATCTTTTATTTTTGAAAAGCAAAATTGACTTCCAGAGAAACTATTTTTGGAACAACTATCCTATCCTGAAAAAGGTATAATAGAAAAATTTGACGTTGTTTCAACAAAGGACAGAGGAAAATGAAAAACAAAAACAAAGAACTGCTGGTACTACATTTGAAATACCACATAACAGAAAATATTTTCACAATAGAAAAGGCCATTAATACTTCTAGGATTGCTGTAGGTAGAAGGTTTGTTTCTTTTCCCTCTTTTTAATTCTAGTAAAGACTTTGAGCCTAGAAGCAACTTCAAAAGAATTCTTCTGGAATTTTCTTCTAAAGTTTCCCCACGCTCCCCTTAGAGGATAGTATTCAAACATCTAAGAAAGCACCTTGACCCATGAAACTTTGGTTCCATGATAGTAATTATTACTGACAAGATGATGATGGTACAAATAAGAAGAGCTGCTTTGCTAAGTGCCTGCTATGGGAAAACACTGGACTTGGTGCTTTGCATGTTCAACTCACTTGAGGTAATTATTCAGCCTGAGTCAGTGATTTAAAATATGTGACTTAGTGAAAGTGTTGCAGAGGACATATTCTCATGAGAAATCCTATGAAATGCATGCTAAGAGCCATGAAGAGAAAATGACTGACCCCCTTGAAACTCACTCAGTGGGGCTGACCGTTATTGAAGCCGGTGCCATAGATCACTGAGTCTATTCTACTTCACTTCTTTGGGCTCGACCATCTGTGAATCCACTAGTCCTTGACTACCACTCGTGATTTTCAGGATAAAATCATTATTCTAAATTGGCTGAGGGTGCCATTAGGCGTAAGTGCACCTGAGTAGAGGTTATGTCATTTTATATTGGTCATTTCCAACCCCTTTTTTCCAATATTTAAAAGCCTTCAAACTACATGACACAAGTGGAAATTAGCTAATAACCTCTGAGTTAGAAACACAAAGGGAAGACATCTAAAGCAAAGGCAACAAAAAGAGACAAGTTGGACTATGTCCAACCAAAAAGCTTCTGCACAGCAAAGGAAACCATTGACAAAATGAAAAGGCAGCCTACTGAAGGAGGAAAAAAAAAATGAAAACCATACATCTGATAAGGGGTTAACATCCAAAATATATTAAAAAATCATAAAACGTAATAGCAAAAAAAAAACCCACCCCAATCTGATTAAAAAATGGGCAGAGGATCTAAATAAACATTTTTTTCTAAATAAGATATATAGATGGGCAACAGGTACATGAAATACATACTCAACATTACTAATTATGAGGGAAATGCAAATCTAAACCTCAATGAGGTATCACCTCACACCTGTCAGAATGGTCATCATCAAAAAGACAACAGATAACAAGCGTTGGTGAGGGTGTGGAGAAAAGGGAACATAGTAACATAGTACACTGTTGGTGGGATGTAAATTGATGTAGCCACTGTAGAAACACTCCGGAGTTTCCTCAAAAAATTAAAACTGGAACTACCACATGATCTAGCAATTCCGCTTTTGGGTACTTGAAACATTAACTGGGAAACATACATATACCCCTCTGTTCATTGCAGCATTATTCACAGTCACTAAGATATGGGAACAACTAAGTGTTTCTTGATGAATGGATGGATAAAGAAAATGCCATATATATATATATATATATATATATATACATATATACACACACACACACATATATACACACACATACACATACACACACTGAAATATTATTCAGCTATAAAAAAGTATGAAATCTTTGACTTCCCTGGTGGCACAGTGGTTCAGAATTCACCTGCCAACACAGGGGATACGGGTTCGATCCCTGGTCCGGGAAGATCCCACATGCCATGGAGCAACTAAGCCCATGAGTCACAACTACTGAACCTGTGCTCTAGAGCCCACGAGCCACAACTACTGAGCCCACGTGCCACAACTACTGAAGCCCGTGTGCCTAGAGCCCGTGCTCCACAACAAGAGAAGCCACCACAATGAGAAGCTCATGCACAGCCACAAAGAGTAGCCCCCGCTTGCCGCAACTAGAGAAAGCCTGTGCGCAGCAACAAAGACCCAATGCACCCAAAAATTAAAAAAATAAATTTATCAAAAAACGTATGAAAACTTGCCATTTGAGACAATACGCATGAACTTTGACGGCATTATGCTAAGGGAATTAAATCAGACAGAGATAGACAAATACTGCATGATCTCACTTATAAGTGGAATCTAAAAATAGCCCCCGCTTGCCGCAACTAGAGAAAGCCTGTGCGCAGCAACAAAGCCCCAATGCAGCCAAAAATTTAAAAAATAAATTTATCAAAAAAACGTATGAAAACTTGCCATTTGAGACAATACGCATGAACTTTGACGGCATTATGCTAAGGGAATTAAATCAGACAGAGATAGACAAATACTGCATGATCTCACTTATAAGTGGAATCTAAAAAAAACAAACAAAGCTCATAGAGAGGAGAGATTGGTAATTGGTGGTTGCCAGAGGCGGGGGGGAGAAATGGGTGAAGACAGTCAAAGGCACCAACTTCCAGTCATAAAATAAGTCACAGGGATTAATGTACAGCGTGGTGACTGTAGTTAGCAACAGTGTATTGAATATTTGACAGTTGCTAAGAGAGTGGATCTTAAATGTTCTCAACACCAAGAAAAAAAAAAAATCTGTAACATGATGACAAATGTTAACTAGACTTATTGTAGTGGTCATTTAACAATATATACAAATGTTGAATTATTATGCTGTACACGTGAAACTGATAGAATAGTGTATGTCAATTACGCCTCGATTAAAGAAAGAGAAATACAACTCTTACTTTGAACTGTTACATATACTTTTTTCCCATGTCAATGCAGAAGTGGCCATTGCCCAGGGAAATCTACCTGGTCAGAGTGAAGAAGATGAGTGAATCAGAAGTGAAGAGAAAGAATAGGCTTTGGAATATTAAGATAAACTGACATTTATTTCTGATGAGAAGATTTGCAGAATTTCTTTTCTCTATTCAGCAATGAGGAAAAGAATCACAAATGGATAACGACGACTCTAGTTTCCTTTTCCTCTGTGTTAACTGGTGAGGCTAAGTATGCTTTTTTCCCTCTTCTTTCTTTTGGGACCGTTGACCTTCATTCCGTGTTGAGGTACATATATGACTATAATGTCCAAAGTTTTTATTTCAGGGAGGTCTAATCTGGATATAGAGTAAGCAACATCAGGACTGATGGATGAGAGAACACAATCCTCAAAAACCGTGCCTGACCTGCATGCGGGGCTCACAAACCAGTAACATTTCCTACCAGGATGAGTCGGCAGGCATTAGCGGCGGTAGTATCAGGCTGCCTGCATGCCGTGGTGTGATTTTAGGGATACTGAAAAAGTTCTTCTGCCAAAATTGGTCCCTGCTGCGCCTCAAATGCCCACCATTAAAGTCATTCATTTGAGTTAAGAAAATTGCGAGTAAGACCTCTATTAAAATGCAAATGTGTTCCCTGGGTGGGGAAACGCATTAAATCATTATCAGCCATTAACACTTTAGACCAAAGTAGTTTCAGATTTATTAGCCAATTACTCAAAGTATAGAAAGAATGGTGCGCAGGAGAGGTTAGGCTAAGTTGGTGTAGACAGAACCATCATCCCGCGACGTCTTGCAATGGCGTTCCATCTTTTTATTATTCAGTTATGTAAAAAAAAAATGAAATGCCATGTAAAATTCTCACATAAAAATATTAAAAAGTGAAACTCCTCTTGACAAAGCAGAGGTCAGAGCTGGGAGCCCTAACCTTCCCCTCCTTCTCACCCCCTACACCCCAAACCTCCAAAACAGTTCCTGAGGCAACTGCAAAAAACCCAGAGTCCTGAGAAGCATAGTTTGAAAACCATACTATAAGGGCATCTGTTCTAGTCTCCATGTTTTCTTCTGTTCTCTTTTTCTCATACCCTGCAGTAGAGCAGAAGCCAAACACATAGGTGTAGGTAGGGTTTGGAAAGCTGGTTCCTAAAAACACACTCTGTATTCTGTAGCAATCACCAAGTTCCATGTCCATCGTGGTGAAGGGATGCTCTGTCATCCCACTACAGCCCTGAGAGTCAGGAAAAAACATATTAACATCCTAAATGAATGTATGTCTCCTATTTTCTCTTCAAGACCATCCTTGGTATTCATTTCAAGACTAACCAAATGGAGAAGGTGATGTTTCTAAATGCTTCAAATCTCTCAAGGAGTGTCTTTGTTCCCAGAATATCCTAGAAACTGTTCTAAGGACAAAGGGGAGATGAAAAGAATCTTCAAGTAGAACCTCGAGCAAGTCATTCTTGACTTGACTCTTGCTGAAGTCTCTACTACTCAGGGGATTCATGGGATTCAGATCCTTGTGCAGTAGAGACTGTGAGTTTCAGAAACAAGCAGAACCATCCTACCGTAAAGTGGGGAGCCAAGCAATGTTTGACTAATTTCTGTATTCAAAGGATCTTGGAAAAGGAAATCTAGATCATTCTTACACTCCTAAAGTCTGGGGGTGGGGGATAGGAAGCAAGCAAGTAATTAAATACCATACATACATACATCTATGTGTAAGGAAAGAGAACGTATACAGAATCAAAGAGAAAAAAAATGAATCCAAACAAGAGAAATGGAAATTTTAAGTCAAAGTACTTAGGTGCTTTCGTATACATCTTTATATAATTTCTTCCCATAAAATTTAAACATAAAATTTAAATTAAAATTTTAAAAATTAATTAAAATTAATTAAAAATTTCAAGCATAATTCTTATGTTATCCAGGGAACTGTTAATTGAATAAGTCCAGCTAAGTGATCTAAAGTTACTACAATCTTCAAAACATTTATAGTTCAGTTACAAAAGCCAATAAGACAAACATAACTGCAAAATAACTATGCTTTAGCGATTTTATTATAAGAAAAAAAGAAAACGTGATATACGTCTAAGTGTTTTCATGGATTTGTGTTTAGAAGCTAAACTCCATTAGTTGTGACAAAAATGTTGAGTTTACTAAAGCTGACTTGACATTATTCCTGCTTAGTTTACACAAAGTAATTCACAAATTCACACAGTAATGCCTAATTGAAAAGCAATGATAGAAACTGAATACATAAAAACTTAAAACAAATACCTTTATTTTTCTATTTACTCACATTTTCTCCTCTCTTTTCTATTTACTCACATTTTCTTGACAATCTCACTTGTTTCACAGATTTAAATATGACATATAAAATGATGAGTCTTAAATTTATTTCTTCAGGCTAGACTGCTCCCTTTAATTGGAGGCTTATATATCCAGGTGTCTCCTCTGCATATCCATGGAGATGCGTCATGGGCATCTCAAACTTAACAGGTACACAAATGAGCTCCTGATATTTTTTTTCTTTTCAAAACCACTTTTTTTTTTTTCCCTCCAGACTTATTTTAGTTATGGCAACTTTATCCTTCCGGGTGCTCAACCACCATGGTATCATTCTTATCCCCTCTCCTCCTCTCAACCATATCCAATTTGTCAATAGCAAACCCTATCGGTTCTGCCTTCAAAAGGAACACATCTAACCTGCTCCCTGGTGAAGCCATCAGAATTACCGTAGCAGCTTTCTAAGGGGTGTCCTTGTATTTTTGTCCTTGTCCCTACAGACACTGTTCTTGACACAATAGCTAAAATCGTCTTGTAAGTCATCCTTGCAAAATATAAAGCAGATCATAGACTCCTCTGCTTAAATATCACCAGTGACCCTAAGAGCAGAGCCTGGAGTAAATTAAAAGCTAACAAATGAATGGAGGAACCAGCAGAGAAACAGCTGTACAGAGCACCGGGTTGGGTGAATTCTTATCAGGGAGAACTACAAGTTCTGAGATAAACTATACCGTAAATCCTAAATATGTATGACAAATATGTAAGTTATATATATATATATATAAAACTTTTAAAAATTATGCACACTATATAGTAGGTGGTTAAAAATTATGATGCTTTTGGTCACATCAACATAGTCTAGGAAATTAAATAAGAATATTTAAAATTAGCACTGTTTGAGAAAAAATTAATCTGTAAAAATGTAGACATTTTAAAAGGTAATTTAAATTATTATTATTTGTTTCCAGTTATCAATCTCCATAGAAAATAATTTCTTTCAATTGATTGTGGTTTAAAAAAATGTTGAGTGATATATATCATGAAATCACAGAAGTTCTGGTGTGTATTTACAGAATTATTTCACTAATACATTTAAGAAAATATGTAAAGTATACTATAAAAAACAAATTTTATTTAATACTTACTAGAACTTAGTATTACTTAATGTTAAAAGAATTAGTTAATGTCTAAAGCTGACACAAAGGTTAATATTCATTCTGTAGTTTTTCTTTCAAAAGTTAGCTTTTTATAAAGGGCTACTTGTCATTTATCTATAATTTTTTTTCCATTGAATGGCATATTCCTACTTAATACAGAGTCCCCCCCCCAAAAAAAAACCCAAAAAACAAAACAACAACAAAAATTCCTTTAGATGGATCAGGGTTATGGTTCTAAGAATTAGAAAAAAACAAATCGTAATTTCTCTAAGTACCAATTTAACAAACCTATAATTATTTGCAATAATTTTGAAAAAATATATAATTAATGGTCGATAGTATTAGAGTTATCCACCTGTGACTCCCCATAAACATCCCTCTCCCTCTCAAACCTGCTCCTGTCAGGGACTGGTCACAGCTCCGGGGGGTCATTTCATCAAGCCAAAATGCTTTTTGCTTAATTTGATTACTCCACATAAATAGCAAATTGACCCAGTACTCTCCACTCTTCTTGCCTTATCTTGCATTTTTTTTTATCTTGCATTTCTTATGTCTTTCATTCCTTTTTCACAAATATGACAACACCCCTTGCAACAGACTGAATGTATTTCCCGCTTCCAAAGTCTATCCTGTTGAATCCAGATCCCCCAGGTGATGATGTCAGGAGGTGGGGACTTTGGGAGGTGATCAGGTCATGAGGGTGGGGCCCCCATGAATGGAATTAGTGTCCTTATAAAGGAGACCCCAGAGAGCTCCTTTGTCCCTTCTTCTATGTGAGGACACAGTCTATGAACCAGGAAGAAAGCTCTCACCAGACATTTGTCAGACCTCGATGATCTTGGACTTCCCAGGACCCAGAACTGTGAGACGGTTATATTGATTGTAAGCCATCCAGTCTATGGAATTTTTGTTACAACAGCCCAACTGACTAAGATGCTCCCCCCATTACTTTGGGATTCTTCTCCCCACCTGGCTCCTCTCTTAGCCATCTTAGGGTCAACTTCAACAGGTCCTTGGAGGAAACATGCATACAAAGTCCTCAGCACATAATAATCAATAATATTAGCTGTAACTGTATCATTGCTGCTAGTAGCCCACCGGCTGCACATAAGCCCACTCCCACACTGCTTGTCAAATGAGTTCTGTCCTTTCTTTGAAGGTTCTTTAGACTCCCAAATGTCCCATCCACTGTCAAATATTCAGATTCACTAATGTTGAAAGGGAAGTGAGTTTGTCAGAGCCACCTGGAAAAAAGACACTGAGACTTCTGGTATATAAGCATGGCTGCCAGGGACAGATTTTTTCTGTTTATTCCTAAATACTAAAAAAAATTAATATGAAAAACTCCCCCCTCCCCTCTCTCCCTCAAAGTGCAATTTTCATACAAACATGGAGACATAACCTTCAGGGGAAAAATATGCTTAAAGAGAGATATTTGAAAGTCACAGATGAAGAACTGAAGAAGCACAGTGTAGAGAGAGGTTCCAAAAAGGGCAAGTCTAAGAAAGTGTCAGCAAAATGTACGTGCACATGTATATACAAGGGAGGGTCAGAGGCAATATATCTATGCTTCAGTAATTCTGAAGGAACTTGGGTAAGTAGGGGGGTTGGTTACAGAACTTCCTTTGATTCAGAAGAGAAGAGGCTGGGTAACCCCCAAAATTACACTGATGAGCCATACTTGCAGGAAACAGTATCCATGAAAGAAATAAGAGTCTTCAGATTGTGAAAAACCATAAAACCTGAAAGATGGTCTGGCCATTCTAGATCTCACCCCATACCAGAAACCACTTGAGACTAGTAGGTCCACGGACATTCAACACCTTTTCATCCAATGATTAATAATAATGAGGACTGATAAAGTACTGAAACAAAACAGTATGAAGAGAAGGGTGGGAAAGAGAGTCAAGTTTATAAAATCAACTGAATTAAGGAAAGAAGTATATGACTGCTTCTTATATTATGAAAATTCCATAAATATTATTGTTAAAATTTATCTAAATATTCATAAATTGATATTTATTTAACATGATAAAAGAAATCTAGCTCACTTCTAAATATCTCATGCTTAATAGTGAAATCTTAGAGGCATCACTCTTAAAAACAGGAACTAGACAAAGACTGCTAATATCTCCAATATCACTTAATATTTCACAGGAATTACTAGCCAAGCCAATTATAAATAAAATTTATAAACCATGAAAAAGAGGAGATAAACATGTGTCACTATTTGCTTACGATATGATTACATACTGGAAAGTCAAATAAAACCAATTGGAAAAAATGCTAATACAAAGTATGGAAAAATTTGATAAGATAACAGGAATTAAATTATTATAAAGGAATTATTAGCTTTCAAATAAAAAACAAGCAGTTAGAAGATTTCATGGAAGAACAGCATCTATTTACTAAAGCAACAAAAACTTAAACTAGGAGGGGATAAATTTAACAAGAAATATACAAGACCAAATTTAAGAAAACTTTAAAACACTCTTGAAAGACACCAAGACATAAATGAATGAACAGACCTATCTTTGGAAACAATACAACTTTGTAAAAGAATGAGATGTTCAATACATTGATATTTAAAATACTTTTGAGATTCGTTATGAGAATAAAACAGTAGAGAGGAAATTTATACTATATTATCATTTATGGAAAAATGAGGGAGAGTAAGAATATTTTTTTAAAAAAAGGAGTTTGTTTATGCTCAAGGAAGGTCTGACAGACGAACACAAAGTAAATGCCATCAATTACCTGGGAGAGACATCTATATGTAGTTTAAAAAGAGGAGGGAGATTTTAAAAAACACACATTTAAAAATTTTATATTCTGTGCATATTACCTCCATGACTAAACAAATAAATAAATGAATTTTAATTAGAAATGATGACATTCTGATCTCTCTCCCCGCTCCATGATTTTTCATTGTACTAGAGTGTTCTTATTAGGCTCAGACATTTACTGCTTCATTTCTTCTGAAACTGGGCCTTACATTCTCTTCAAATGTTTGTAAGTAAATTTGTCCTTAAAAGAAAAGTCTACTTTAAAAACCAACTTCCTGAAAGATTTTCAAGAATTACTGAAACATTTCCAAGATATTATAGAACTCTGGGATGAGCATGCTTTTAGATGGGTACGGTAAATAAAAACTTGGTTCCTTTTCCTATTTCATTCAAAAGCAAAATTTCCATTTATGTTGTACTCCCAGATTAAAGTAATTTGATTTATGAATTTCAGTAAAAGCTAGGGAGTTTTAAATTACTTAAAGCATTCCCAGTATGCATTTGTGATTTTGAAAGGATAAATTACTATTTCCCTTTGAGACCCTGAACTGTCGCCTTTCACTTTTGTAAATAAAATTTTACCTCATTCAAGTAGTATAAAGTATTGAGAAAGACACCCTATATACATCTCACATATATACATTCAACTCCAATTTGACTGATTTTACCAATTGTTGATAGGTACTAACACCTCCACTTTAAATTTTCCCTTCTATATTTTACCTGCAAAATAATAAGCCATTCTTATTGAATTTAAGTACTTACTTACAGATCATTAAACCTTTTAAAGAAAGGATTCCTGCGGTGAGCCTTCTTATAAAATGAAACACTTTTTAAAATGTTAAATACCATCTCTTAGTTTATGGATGTGGATTTTTGTATTCTGTGTTCTCAAAGCCAGGTACCCACACATATATTTAAAAGGGAAAATTGATGCCTTGCTGTGTTTTAGTAATTAACATATGAATGGAACATAATATTTTTGGAAAATCTGGAGAGCTTTCACAAATATCATAGAAAGCAGACCTGTGGGATTATTTCTTCTCAAAACAAAATCTATCTCACTGGACTTATATGCAATACACTGTCCTAAAGAAAATAGGAGAAACAGGATTAAATAGAAAGCCAGGTGTTATTATTTCTCATTTAAAGTATCATATTGAAAGAATTTTCTTGATTTTAGTATTTATAAACTAAAGTTTTTTTGAAAGATCATCTTGGCCAATATTTTGGGACTTAGAATTCCAGTCAAAAATTAACAAAGGGCATTGTGGCATGGCAGATAGAACACTTAACGCTGAACAGAAAACCAAGGTTCTAGTGTCATCCGTGGAACTAACACACCTACTGACCTTGATCAAATGTCTGAATATCCATAAATCCATGAGTCACCATCTCTAAAACCTGCCCTGCCTGCTTACCAGGAAGACTATTTTTATTTGAACTGAATTTACATGCAGAGCTCATCTCTGGGTTTACAGGCTCATCTATAAAATCATGATATAATAAACTTTCAGGATTAACATGAGGTTAAATGGGGAGCATGACAAAGACTTCCAAAACTCACAAACACAAGTCAACACCAAAATTCTTGCAGCACAAATCTTATCAAGGTGTAGTGGTGAAATCTAGGTAATTTGTCCCATATGCGTGAACAGCTGAAGCACTGGGATGACGTTTTCCTTATCTCTGTATCTCCCCGCCTAGTGTCCTGTTTACATGTTGAATCAAGGAATAAATAAATTTGATTTCATTGTTAACAAGTTTGAGCGGTTTAATAGAAACATTCTAGTCTTAGTCTACTGCCTAGGGAGAGGCAGGAATATTAAAGGAATCAAGCATTGTCCAAAGAAAACAAATATTAGTATGCCCCTGACTTGAGATTCACATAGGTTTTGAACCAATTTGAAATATATAATGAAATACATAAGTTATTTTGAAGAAAAGAAGTTAGTGTATTTAATACGCATACAGATTTTAATTTCATCTAAAGCAAAGTTGCTAAATATAGTTGCTCCTCCCAGAGCTGTACACTTCTAGACTGAGTTAAAAATTAAAATGCAGGGAAGATGCATTTTGTACTACAGTCCTGAGTCACTATACCCTCTTCCATCAGGACGTGTTAGTATTGCTGATTCTTCAGGATTATGTTCTGAGTGGGGTGGGAGTTTTCAAACCACATCTAATACTGATAAATGTTTGTCCTCCTTCCTGAAAGAACCCTGGACTGCAGGGTGTACAAGCCCAAAGAGAATGTGAGTAATAATCTCCACGTCTCATTGCTATCTTCGATGGAAGAAAACTTCTTCATTTGAATACGATGGATTGGCTTATTTTCACAGAACGACAACAAAAAATCGATAGTCCTCAGTCAGGAAAATGACACGAATTTGAACTCAACTAACTGAATATTTCAGGAACACTTATTTTCTTCAACCCCTTAATCAACTCATAAAGACTACTAGCACAGCAGCACCTTAGAAATCTCAGAAAATGAAATATCCTTTGTTGAACACAATGACCTGCTATTTTCTATTCTGTATACCCAGCTGATCTTTTCAGATCTAAACTCAGTGGGGTTTCAGGTTAAGGGGCTAAAGGATCATTTCTCTTTACTTTTAGCATTACAAGAGAGATACAGCTGGGGAGTATCTAGCACAATATTGATCCCCTTTCAACAATGGGCAGAGGTCAGCTTTCTGTCTGGACACATATATATCTGACTCGTATCCGTAACACCATTAGAACCTATTTGAGTGCATTAGCGGAAATGGAATCTATTATATGGTCTCATGGGAAACACACTAGAAAGTAATAGAGCATTATGTAGACAGTTACTTTTAAAAGACATTTCAGGTAATTTTCATGCCATGCCTTAACCTCATTCTCACTGGCGAACTGGGGCTAATCCAATTACAATATCTATGATACCCAGGATTGAGAGCCAGAGCTGGGATAGGGTCCCTTCCAAAGAGGGAGACTGGCTAAACTCATGAAAGCTTGTCACCATCTGAAAACATGAAGTTTAATGTTGTGGAGTAGGGAAGTATTTGAAATACAACACATCCTGTCATTCAAGTCACAAAAAGAGATTATTTCACAAAATCTCCCTTTTGTATTTGTAGAATCTATGCCCTTAAGGAATGGAACACATTTTATTTAGTCTAAAAATAAGTGCTTCCTATTATAAATTTTATGAAAAAAGGGAAGAAAATGTAAAAGCAAATAACGATTGATTTAGTGGTTTGCTTAGCTAATGGCCAAATATCTGTGTCTGCTTTTATGTCTTTTTGGAATTCTGATGAAAATACCCAACAAGTATATGTATTTAACAATCATCAAAAAATTGATTCTTATAAGAATCTACATGCTGAATGCAAAATATGCTTTAGAATAAAAAAAGAGAAAAGAAAGAAACACAGTATCTGCCTCTCTGCTGACACTGCAAGGTGTTTTCCTTGCCTTCCCAGAACACGGGGAATATTTCATGGGGAATGTGATTATTCCTGTTCATACGGTATCTAAAGTAAAACTTTGAGTAACTGCCTAGGGAAGTATATTGAATCTCTTGTCAGAGAATTTGAAGGTCATTCTTTTTATACTATGTACTGTTGTGCCAGGTCTATTAAACAGGAATCAGTGAATCATTTTTGTAACACTGAAGATGGTAAAAAAAAAATCTGTTTGCACTTAAGTGAGACTCCACAATTTGGTGTTTTACTATAAGAGCTCCTCTTGGGAAAAATAAAACAAAAGAAAACATGCATGCTTCAGAAACATTTTCATGATTTTTTGATAATTATCATTATCTCACAGCAAAATAGTTGACCTTGCAGTTGTTAGAACAGGAATTTCAGGTTGAAATGTGAATACTGACATATAAGTCAGTTTTAAAATATTTGTCCAAATTATGTGTTAGCATAGCTATCATCAAGATCAAGACAACAGCTGATTATGTGAAAAGCAGATAATGTTCATTAAAGAGTATAAAAGTGCATTTTATTTTTCTTATACCACATTAGGTATACTTTAAAGTAAAATAGAGCTGGAATATATAAACACGAGATTCAAATATAATATTCATGTCACCTATAAGTAGTGGAGAGTCCATCAGCATAAAAAATAATACCATTTTGTCTGGGCTTAATATCTATATATTTATACACTGATATGAAATTCTATTACAGAAGATAGGATTGACATATCATGTGATATTATTTGGAAAAAAGAAATATAAGTTTCACACAAAGACAGTATATTTTTAGTTAACATTATTGAACGCTATTGTAAAACAAGACATGGATAAAATTCATCAATAATCAGGTTCCATATTCTTAGAGCATTTTAAAAGTTAAGACACAGTATATAGCCTTGCAGTATGAATCAGGTTTATATATTCAATTACATTTACATTACAAGCGGATAAAGGTTGCATATGTAACTTTGAAATTTGACAATAGTATACTTTTTTTTGTTAAAACTCCAACTATAGTATAAATGGAAAACTAATTCTGCAGATTAAAACAAAATAAGATGATTATTACTGCAGAAATGATTAGAGTCTACAACTTAAGCCCATAAAATTTTGGATGAAAAACATGTTTTAAATATCAGCATTTGCTATATTAAAGATAAAAAAAGGAAATCTGTGGGTTTGCCTACTTGCAATTCTGACTTTTCAAACAATGTGTATCTGCAAAGTGCCCTTCATTTTGTAAAGCTAACAGCACAAACGTAAAGAATGAAGGTAATCAAAGAATTAACATCAAAATATTAATTTTAAGAATCATTACAAGGTGCTTAGTGTCATGGGTAAGTTTGTACTGCACGGTTCCATTAGTGACCAAGATTCATTTATTTAAGTTTCCTCTATGCCATTTCTCCCTATTAGAACTGTCAGGATCAAGTTCTAGGAAGTCCCAGAAAAACTAATACTGATGATGATGGCGGTGATGGCGCTTTTGCCTATGAAACTACGATATAAGCTAAGTTACAGTATTTATTGTTGTCCTCCATATTAAAAGAAAGGTAGATCAGAAAAAACATAGTCATGTGAGCTTGTAGGGGCACACTGTGCAAAGAGATTTCCATTTTACCTTTCTCCTTTTCAGTATGTTTCTAGAAACTGCTAATGAACCAAATACCTGACATTTCAGAAGCAACTTAATGTACTTCTGAGGGTTCCACTCCTCTGAAGAAACCTCCTGAAATAGACGCAGATGAGCCTTTCAAGTTTTGTATTCTCATAGAAATTCCAATCTTGCTTTTGGCATCTAAGAAAAATATCTCCATTTATCCAAAATAATACAGTAATAATTTGCCCTGTATTATTTAATATTTGAAA
Organism: Neophocaena asiaeorientalis asiaeorientalis; assembly: GCF_003031525.2. Lineage (NCBI taxonomy): Eukaryota > Metazoa > Chordata > Mammalia > Artiodactyla > Phocoenidae > Neophocaena > Neophocaena asiaeorientalis. The sequence goes on from NW_020175446.1 coordinate 2,459,904, forward strand.
AAAAGCTAAGTTATCGTAAAGATTTTGCATCGCATTTTATTCTAGGTGGTTGATTGGGACTGAGTGTAATTTTAAAGATGTTGCTAAGGGAGTTCCCAGTCCTACCCCTATCCCCAACAGTCTTTTTTTGATGGTGACGGCTGCTGAGCGATCAGAGCGGTGGTTGCTAAAGGCTGGGGTGACTGTGACAATTTTTTAAAATAAGACGACAATAAAGTTTTCCCCATTGATTGACTCTTCTTTTCACGACTGATTTCCCTGTAGCCTGTAATGCTATCTGGTAGTGTTTTACCCACAGGAGAACTTCTTTGAAAATTGGAGTCTATCTTCTTAAACTCTGCCACTGCTTTATCAACCAAGTTTATGTATATTCTAAATTCTTTGTTGTCATTTTAATAATCTTCACAGCATCTTCACCAGCCATAGTTTCCATCTCAAGAAACCACTTTCTTTGCTCATCCATTAGAAGCAACTCCTCATTCATTCAAATTTTATTATGAGATTTCAGCAACTCAGTCCCATCTTCAGGCTCTACTTATAATTCTAGTTCTCCTGCTATTTCCACCACATCTGCAGTGACTTCCTTCATGGAAGTCTTGAACCCCTCAAAGTCACCCATGGGGGTTGGGACCAACTTCTTCCAAACTCCTATTAATGTTGACATTTTGACCACTTCCCACGAATCATGAATGTTCTTAATGGCATCTAGAATAGTGAATCCATTTCAGAAGGTTTTCAATATTCTTTGCTCAGATCCATCAAAGGAATCGTTATCTACGGAAGCCATAGCCTTAAATAATAAGATTTGAAAGTTAAAGTTATTTCTTCATCCATGGACTCATAATGGATGTGTGTTAGCAGTCATGACAACAACATTCATCTAATTGTACATCTCTGTCAGAGTTCTTGGGTGACCAGTTGCATTGTTATTGAGCAGTAGTATTTTAAAAGGAATTTTTTTTTTCTGATCAGTACGTCTGAACAGTGGGCTTAAAATATCCAGTAAACCATGTTGTAAACAGATGTGTTATGATGGCTTTATTGTTTCATTTATAGAGCACAAGCAGAGTAGATTTAGCATAATTCTTAAGGGTCCTAGGATTTTTGAAATGGTAAATGAGCATTGGATTCAACTCCAGGTTGCCAGCTGCATTCGCCCCTAACAAGAGGGTCAGCCTCTCCTTTGGAGCCACGAAGTTAGGCATTGACTTCTCCTCTCTAGCTATGAAAGTCCTAGATGGCATCTTCTTCCAGTATAAGGCTGTTTTCATCTACACTGAAAATCTGTTGTTTAGTGTAGCCACCTCCATTAACTATCTTAGCTAGATCTTCTGGATAACTTGCTACAGCTTCTACATCAACACTTGCTGCTTCACTTTGCACTTTAATGTTATGGAGACAGCTTAACCAATTTAATGCAACGGCAAAAAAAAGTTTTAATTTTGTCACCAACTGAATTAACAGCACATAGCGGAGAGCTGGCACATAGTAAGTACTCAGTAAATACTTAGTAACTGAAAGAATGACTCTCAATTTTAAGCTTAGTTAGAGCAGCCCATATCTTTACCCAGCTTGTTCCTTTACACCATATAACAAATTCCATCCCAACTCCAAGTCATAGTTCAAAGACACATCTATTTTAGAAAATCTTCACTAGTTACTATTGCCTAGAAGAAGATACTTCCACACTGATGGTTTACCCAGTTCTATTTGTGAGAGTATTTAAATAGGCGCTCAGTTAAGATTTCCAAATGTCTTCTGAACAAAAATAACTGGATGTTTGTTGGCTACAAAAAAATCAAACTACTTTTGTTCAAACCAACTGAAAGCAAAGAGCTGGTGGCATTTACTGAGATTAAGAGAGGAAGAGGGGATAGCATGGCAGGTAGAACACGGGGATTTGGCTTTGAGCATGTCGCATTTGAGATAAGTACTAGACTTGCCTGACCTCCAAGTGGAGGTTCACATGGGCAGCTTGATTGCCAAGGGGGGGAAGGTTATGGAGGCAGACATTTAGAAGTTGTTGGTGTATAGACGGAACTAGGCGAACATCACCTGTGAAGATGATAGATAGAGAAGAGGTGAATACTCACAACTAAATCATTCCAGAAGGTCATGGGCAAATTTGGACAGACAGAGCAGGAGATCCGGCACAGAAAACCAGGAGTGGCTAATGAGGTAGTACAAGAATCAGGGTTCTCAGAAGACAAATTTAAAAAATTATGAAAAGAAGTAGGGAAGTAAAACTCTATCAAATTATGTGAGAAGAAAGAAAATAAGAATTTTCTTTGTAATCATTATATAACTTTATATAATGACATATTATAACTTTCAAATCTTATTATTTAAGGCTATGGCTTCCATAGATAACGATTCCTTTGATGGATCTGAGCAAAGTATATTGAAAACCTTCTGAAATGGATTCACTATTCTAGATGCCATTAAGAACATTCATGATTCGTGGGAAGTGGTCAAAATGTCCAATCATTATATTTGGAAATGTGACCATCAATGATCCACATCAGGGTGGTTTTCATGGAAATTCTGGAGATAGCACCTGATGGGAGTAGGTTGGAAAAAGAATGAAAGGAAATAAAAAGAAGGGGAAAATCAAGTATTGACAACTTCTAAGAGGAGAGCAGGAAAATGGGCACCAGTTGAAGGGAGATTGTGGGACAAAGGATTTTTTTTAAGACGGAATAAAAACCACAACATAATTTTACACTGTTTAGAATGATCCATTAGGCCAATTTTGATGATGCTAGAGAAACAGAAAAGAATCAGTTACCTTAATCCTTGAGTAGGTGAGGAAAGTTGGAATGTAAACTTTGCATTTTGCATTAAAACTTCTGTGTTATAAATCTTAACACAGAAGACTAACCAGCGATTTAAAAGTATCATTGGCTTTTTAAAAGTTGTACTTACACATGTGCTTCCTACAAAATTGTAAAAGGGCTTCGTAAGTAACTTATACACAAAATGTATGTATAACAGCTAATGGGATTAAAAATTTCCCAAGCAATCCCAGTAAAAGTGGAGATATTCTTAAGTACTAATCTTTTTCCCAGAGAAGTCTTAACATGATATCCACCTCATCATCTGAAACATAAGCAGGAGTTTTGATATTCAACATTTTTTTTTTTTATAAATTTATTTAATTAATTTAGTATATTTGGCTGCCTTCGTTGCTGCGTGTGGACTTTCTCCAGTTGCGGTGAGTGGGGGCCACTCCTCGCTGCGGTGCACGGGCTTCCCAGTGCAGTGGCTCCTCTTGTTGCAGAGCATGGGCTCCAGGTGCGCGGGCTTCCGTAGTTGTGGCTTGTGGGCTCTAGAGCACAGGCTGAGTAGTTGTGGCGCACGGGCTTAATCGCTCCGCGGCATGTGGGATCTTCCCGGACCAGGGCTCGAACCCGTATCCCCTGCATTGGCAGGCAGACTCCCAACCACTGTGCCACCAGGGAAGCCCGATATTCAACATTTTAATAGGCTGCATTTGAGCCACGTATTACAGGGTGAACACATGACAGACCAAGTGTAACATTCAGATTCTGAACCACATGCTTAAGAATACACTTGTTGCCCTGCTCACGTTGTAACTACCCTCAGCATGACCAGAGAACAGAAGAAATCAGATGATGTCTTTATCATCCCTTTTAGTCTCCTCATTTCGAAGTATTTGAACGTACTTGGATAGATTCCCAGAACACTGAGAATGGCCACAGTGCAGAAGAAGAAAGGGATAACAAAAGAGAGACAGAAGAAGACAATTTTCTTTGGAGGAAACTCAGAATAATTTTGGAGACATTTCATGAATCCGAAGACATGTTAAGCCCAGTAGAAATACTGAAGCTATAGAGAAAGGCCTTGGAACATAAAAACATATTCGAAAATAATGTATAAACTTGAGAATAAAAACTATTTGTTGGATGGGGCCGTTCAAAGAACACCGCAATTAAGAACAAAGGAAGTGAGCGGGCGGGGCAATTGCTGATTTTCGTAATTTCTGCCCACAACTCTTTATCTAAAGAAGGAAGAGCAGAGATGGAAAATGCATACCTTAACACCTTTCTGAGCTGACTTAGCTTTGATTTCAGGCATCTCTGAGTGAAGCAGGGCTAATGTCCCTACCTGTTGTGATGATCAGATTTCACCCATTTGGGAAAGCTCTGAAGTTTTGTTTCTTGGTTTAAAGTTCTGGGCTCAGACTCTAATGGAAGAAGAATATGGAGGTTCTACAACTGTGGGACCCATGTGAGATCATCACCTGCCATTTAAGCTTTCTCTTGCTTTCATGAGAAAGCATTCTAAGTCTCAGAGTGGGGCAAAAGCCTCCAAAATACAGCTACAAATTAAATGCAATTTCTGCCTCAGCTTCGAAGTTATAATGAGTCCTTCTCGACTTGGTCTCCCCACAAGAAATGCCCAGGGCACCCTGCTCTTGTTGGGTTAGGGCCACCTTCAGGCTCCACTCTTTGGGACCAATATTCTTTCCTCTCCCCACAGGACAGATTCAGGGATTGGAACAAGATGCATATACTCACATTCCCATACCCGTTTTACTTTGTATTTTTAATTTTTTTTCCCATAGCAAAGAGCATTTTCATCATTTCTAAAATTTACAAATTCAGCTTGCCTTTGAAAGGAGTAAATATCCATTACACCACATCTTGACTCTCATCTATTGGCTCCTTTGTTTATTAATGCACTCAATGCACTTTAAGTGAATAATTTGATAATCATGAGGAAGAGTGAACAAAAAGCAACCCATCCTTGCTCTCAAGAAGCTTAGCAGCTCCTGGAGGACTGCAGTTGAGAAGACAGGCCATCTGCAGTGATTGCTTCACTGCTGTCGGGAAGTGAGACAAGCTTCTCCTGGGTGCTCTGTTTATCTGGGGGCGAGGCAAACTCCGTAGGGGTTTTTCTGATGATGTGAGGTGTTATACATCATCTTGTCACATGGGACTTCAGTATTACATATTTTCCTAAACCTTTCTTCTAATGTTAGGTTCTTAAAAGACCCCAAATAAAAGGATGTCGACAACAATAGCAATATTAATAATAATACTAGCAACTCAGAAGAAGGTGAGAAGAAGAAGAAGAAGGGAAAATAGGAGAAGAAAGAGAGGGAAACTTCACTGCATGCCAACAACATATGTGAAGTTTGACTTCTCTCTTGCAATCCTTACAACAATCCCACATTCTCATCTTCATTTGACACATGAGGAGTCTGAGGTTCAGAGACTTCTAATCACGTGCCCAGGACCCACTGGGCAAAAGCAGCACGAAGTGGCAGAGACAGGGCATAACTCAAGACTTAGCAGACTCCATAGGCAGGATGCTTTCTGCTCTAGCAAACTGCCTCCAGTACAACTGAGAGACTCCTTTCTGGATTCTAGAAACCTTCATGCTAAATTAAAACACCTTAAGAGTTAGCATGTGACAATTTCTGGTGGTTTTCCCCAGATTCCCGCTCAGGCCGTGGAGACACCAAGCCCCTCGCTCTGCCTTCCAGTGCACAATGGCAAGTATTTACAAGCCCTTCTTTTTCAGGATCTATTAATGTTTGAATAACTTTGCCAAATTCAAGTCTTGCAAAGCTGCTGCATTTTATTTGTACTAATGAAAAGTGACCTGTCAAGACTGCCCAGCTTTCTGAGTACCCTGGGATGCAGGAGACGGTAAATCAAGCCTCCGGGCATCGCAATCGCATCTGGGCAACATCGCCTGGCTGTGTCCTTATGCTCACTAAGCGGATTCCCTTGTAGTTTACGTCATTTTTAGCCCTCGGCATGATAAAACTGAGCAGCCATTTAAAAGTTCTAATGGTGTCCGAATCCTCCAGGATTCAGTAACTCCAGGCAGTAAATATGCTTGGAACTTCCCTGCAGGCTAGTTGATGTCCATGCTCATTCATTTTGCAAAGTTCACAGGGTCCCTAAAATATGCCACACCTGGGGACAGGTAAAGACCCGGGAGGGGGGGTTAGTGACAAGGATGGAGACCAGCACAGAGGGGAGAAGATGCATCTGTTCTCCAGCCGCTAGGTTTGCTCTCCTCCTCTTCCAATTCCCATTGTGTTTCTTTGAAAAATAAAATAAAGCATGCCCCCAAACAAAATAATTAGAAACAGACTGAAGCCGGTATTTAAAGTGTAGATTTTAAGGAACCAGAAGAGAAGGCATTCATTCAGTCATTCTTTCTTTCCTTCATTCATTCAATGCCTACCAAGTAACAATGCTAGAAAAAGCAAAAAAAGGATTCATCATTATATTCCAATACGGAATCATCCAAAAAGGTTAACAAACCCTAGCGCTTAGAGAAACATAAACAGTTTGCAGAAGGCAAAATAAATGACTAGAAATCTCGCCCTCAAAGCAAGCGCAAGTTAGCCATGCCTGTCACCTTAACTCTAATCAAAGCCTTACACCCAGCAGGTTATGGTAAATCCTTTCCTTCCCTCCAGACTAACCATTTTCTGGAGGGAAGAAAAGACAGATGAAGAAAGGGAGGGAGAAGGAGAAAGGAGGTTAATATCTACCAGATATCAACAAGATAATCTACCAGATACCTACTAGAATCTATCATGTTACTGGAACATTCAGACGTTGGGAGGCAATCCTCTCAGTGGGTCAAGAAGATATATAGAGAATTTCCCACTTAAACAGGTGAAGCTATGTGGGTTAAGAGACTAAATAATTTACCTATGGCTTAACACAGCTCTTTCCAGTATCGCTACCCAATACTCCAGATTGCCTTTTTAAGGCAGTGGACACACATTTTGTTCACTGGCTATCTACTTTTCTTTTCTCCTATCTATGACTAAACGAAAGAAGGATGCAACAATCCATGACAAGAAACTATAAAAAAAAAAAAAAAGGAACAGAAACTGCTGTAATGTTTTTGCTACTATATCATAGAAAACTGTCTTAGATTACCATGATTTCTGACCATTTCAGACATGTCTGTTTATTTCTGTTTCAGAAATGAGACCTGATCTCAGAGTGACTTGTGAAATTGATCTAGGTAGGTTTTTGAATTTTGGAGAAAAAAACAGAAGGAGAGGTTTGGAAGAATTAGCACAAGGCTTTATGAAGCTGGTGTTTAGCTCCTGACACAGGTCCGGTAAATATGACCAATGTGAGGAACCCTTCTTCCAACACTATTTTGAGGAATGTTTTCACAGATTTGCAGAAGCTGAGATTTCAGGGGTTTGGTCTGCGTTAGTGGTCAATATCAATTATTTTTTAATTTATAAGAAAATTTCATTTTTCAATCCGTGTATCTTTAAGGTAGGTTAAAATACACATAAGTGCTTATATCAGGACTTCAAGATGTGTTTACCTGAAGAGTCCCCCCGCATACTGCGAGGATGTGTTTTGCTTTCCTACTTTTCAGGGAATTTATTAAACCTTTTTTTAAAATGTAGTAAATTGGGAGGCACTAAGAAAAGCAAATTATTACTGATGGATGTGATTTTCACAGCATAGCTTATTAAACAGAATGTTGCAACTTAGTGTATCTTAATGTATGTAATTTTTCTTGTGCTTAATCTTAGGGAAGCTCTGAAAGGAAGAGATGAAAAGATAAAGTTGGACCCAGGTTTTCTGCCTGGAAAATTTTCCATGTGTGGTTAGAAACTTTAACGCTACTTTACTTCTATAAAATAAAAACTGTTAAAGATTTGGGAGGGTATTTGGAAGAGAAGTGTAAATAAAGGCTGGGCATGAAAATATATTTTTAATCTAACAAAATACAATTATATTTTATGGAAACTCATCTTTTATGTATTGGTGACTTTAAAATATATATATATAATGATTCTCAGTTTTTGCGTATTTGAGATGAGTGGACCATCTCAGCAAAAGAGACAGGCATTGTTGTTAAGGGCAAAGAAAATACTAGTTGCTCATTTAATGAAATTCACTAGTGCCGTCCCCACCCTCATTTTTAAGACCTCTCTCAAAGACCTGGATGTTTCTAGTTCTGGCTCAAAAGGCTGACCTCTCCCTTCGTGAGTGATTATGAGTTTGCTGGTCTACGCCAGTGAAGAGCGGCCCCAGCGTTTCACTTTGCCTAGGAGGTCTGGCTTTAGAAACTACTTGTTATGCCCTGGGATCGTGTGGAAACTTCCATTTGGATGACTGTAAAATGGTGTTGGGGAGTGCTTGGGGTATTTGCAATCACATCAAAATTGATGGAGGACAAATTGGTCCAGAGTAACTAATTGTTCCTCATTAAAATCTGGAAGACAGCAGGAGGAAAGTTTCCACAGGGATGAACAAAGGGAGTTTTGGAGCTAGTCTGCACGCCCTCGGCACACCTGAGAGGCGAAGGCTGCTCTCCAGTGTGAGGGACCCCCCGCTTTCCTTTCAGAACGTTTATTGCTGCCACTAAGCGACAGAGGACCCTTCAGGCATCATAGCGCTGAAAAATGCGAAGGTCTAACAATCTCATCCAACTGACTTTTTAAATCGCTTCTCAAATGCCAGCCACCGAGCTACCAAACCAGGATGCAGCCCTAGAGCCTGTGTTGCCAGGGCAATTGTCTTTCCACAGTCAACCTATCAGCCCCCAATAAACTCCTCTCTGCCGTTATCAGGCAGACCTGCAAGTTTTATCAGAAGGTAGGTTATCTTTCACATGTCAAACTTTCTGTAGCGTTTTAATCCAACTTAGGTTAAGGGTCAGGATAATGTTCTCTCTCTCTTTAAAAAAAAAAAAAAAGTCTCTTTTCGCAGACATAGAAAACAAACTCATGGTTACCAAAGGGAAAAGGTCGGGTGAAGGGATAAATCAGGAGTTGGGGATTAAAATATACACAATACTTTATATAAAGTAGATAACCAACAAGGACCTACTGTACAGCACAGGGAACTACACGCAATATCTTGTAGTAACCTATAATGGAAAAGAATCTAAAAATAATATATATATATGTGTGTGTGTATATATATATATATATATATATATACACATATACATCTATAACTGAATCACTTTGCTGTACACCTGAAAGTAACATGACATTATAAATCAACTATATTCTGAGAAAATTTTAAAAAACAAAAATAAATTTTAAAAAACCCAAAAAACTAAATTAAAAATGTCTCTTCCCTAGGACCCCACACATTGCCAAGAAAAGAGGTGAAAGAGTGTTAAGCAAGCCTAACACTAATGGCAACGATGTCAATAATGACAATGACGAGACAGACGGCAGCAAACCGGCACTGTGGCCCGCCCTGTGCCAGGCACCGGATCAAACACCTCACAGGCTTCCTCTGGCTTTCACCCCCATAAGGTCCCCAGGAGCCAGGCACTGTTGGACTCCCTATTCTGCACGTTCAGAATTATTTGTCCAAGGTCACTTAGCTCCTAAGTGGTGCCAGAATTAGAACCCAGGTCTTTCTGATTCCAGGGCTCACGCTTTGCACACTGCAAACTTGTGCTTTATTCAGTATTTAATGATGAGCAGGTAATAAATAGCCACATTTTCAGACATAAAACTGTTATCCTGCTTAACGCGAATGGATTTCATAACTTGATTTTCTAATATTACAGAGCTGCTGCAGGCAGTCAGGTTATCTTTAGACATTTTTATTACCCCACGTCAGCTTTCTTGGAGATGCTAACTGTCGTTGGAAAGCTCTGCTTCTTACGATCTGTGAAGAGTTTGTCTAGTGTAGGAACTTATTCTGTTGGCCTGAACTTGCAGTTCCTGACCACATCCTGAGATCTCTGTGCTGATGGGACCAAACAATATCAAATTTTAAAAGGCTATAAAAAAAAAGAAAAAGGAAAGAGAAATAAAACCTTTCACTCCTTTTTTTTTCTTTAGGTCCGAGCATACTGTGATTTGCATCCAGGAAGACAGAGGTGATTTTTCTTAGTGATATTCAGATAATAAAGAGATCACAATGATCACAGTGACCCAGAAAAGCTTTTAGGATAAGCAGAGCATTGATTTAGAAACTGTGGACGGAATCTGCCCCAACAGAGAGAACGGGCAGGTCCCTCGGATGGGAAAAGATGAGAAAACTTAAGGAGTCAGAAGTCAGACCCCTCACATCAGAGAACTGGCCACAGGAGCTGCAGGAAGACGGGAGGGGTGAACAGTCAGTCAGAAGCCTCAGAACGTAGGTTTGTGAACACTGTACTGCGCCTATAGTTAGACCTAATTCTCAAGGGAAGTAATTAGTGAATTTGAGGAGATAAATTACATGATCAAAGGAGAATTTTAGGGGGAAAAAGTGCCCAGCTTCAAGAGTAGAGTGCCAACTCTAGAAGCTGGCTCTATGTGTATATCTCAGCTCTTACGTTTTTACCCTTGAGCGTTGGGAAAGTTCCTTAACTTCTCTGCCTCAGTCTGTTCCTGTGTGTTGGACAGTCTGTTGGCTTCTCTACTCTGCAGATGAGGATTTCAAGTTCAGAGTTATTTGTCCAAGGTCACACAGCTCCTAAGGGGTGGTGCCAGGACAGAAAATAGGCCCTCCTCCAGACATAACAGACGCTTCCTGCAGAGCTGGTCCATCAGTGTTCGGTAGACATGGCCTGTTATTTCCATGGTCCTGGTAACCAATCCAGTCCTGGGTCTTAGGAGACCACCCTGTTTCTCCATTCTCTCATGGCTGCCCTATCTATCCTGATTTTCACATTTAACATACAGCATCGGGCCAGGAAGGCAACTGATTATTTCCCTTGCGAACGCTGAGTGCTTTGCCAGCCTGGACCCATCTTCATCTTCCTTGTCACGCTGGCTCTAGACTTGACACATTGAGAGTGTTTTATATATATTTGATAAACAGATAATTTCGCAGAAAAGGAAGAAAGACAAAGAGACCAGTTGGAAGGAATACATGAATACATTGGTTAATTAGACTGCTGAAGGATCTAAGGAATAATATAAGGACTTGAACTAACTCAGCATGGGAAGAAGTCGAAACACGTCTCTTTCAGAAATTACCAGTCGTGATGGGCTGCATGTGGTAGATACATAGGGGGGAATCAAATATTACTCCCCCCCACTAAAAAAAGATGTTAATCTTGTATGACTAGGAAATTGACAGTGTAACTGTTTTTAGGAAAAGGTGAGACATTAAATTTCAACATTTTGATTTTGAGTTGACAGCCTGACATTGAAGTGACCTAATGAGAGCATATACTTTCTCAGTCATGTGATCTGGAGAAGGAGAGACGGCACAGAAGTTAATAATGGTAAAGAGAGAGCTCAGACCACATACCAACTTGAGGTACATTCCTTAGGAAAACAGTGAAGTTACACAAAGCTTTGCATGCCACGGTCTCAAGCGCAGACTTAAGAAAATGTCAGGGAAGTTTAAATCTTGTTGTTTGACTTTGAGTAGCCCATTTTTGTCAACAAAAATGCTTCCCCACAAACCAAAAATATACTTGTAAATATAGTTACAGCTTTTCCAAAATATCGGGTTTTTTTGTTTGTTTGCTTTTTTTTTTTTTTTTTTGCGGTACGCGGGCCTCTCACTGTTGTGGCCTCTCCCATTGCGGAGCACAGGCTCCGGACGCGCAGGCTCAGCGGCCATGGCTCACGGGCCCAGCCGCTCCGCGGCATGTGGGATCTTCCCGGACCGGGGCACGAACCCGTGTCCCCTGCATCGGCAGGCGGACTCTCAATCACTGCGCCACCAGGGAAGCCCCAAAATATCGTCTTTTGATTGTCATTTTTGGAGAAGGTGAACAATTGAAGGGATTACATGAAACTTTTAAGTACTGATGTTCTTATATAACTCAATTTACTTTATCACAATGATTAATGCTATGTATTTCTAAATATAAACTTAAGATTGTCACGATAAATATGTAAGATGCATGTTCGTGTCGAGGTTCAACTACATGTTAGGATTTAGAATTGGAAAAACGTGCTGTTTTCTTGAGTATTTGGGAACCACATGAAATATGTTTATTCACACAATCATTATCACACTTAAAACTGTGTGTGTGCTTTGAAGGATGCTGTCCAAGGGTTTGACACGTTTGAATGATACATTATGCAGAAATAATGCTGAGTCTTCCAAGTTAAACCAAGTTAAAAGTTAAAGGAATGCAGTATTCATAACTGATATACTGTTTTTTCTAAACACACACACGTGCACACACATGCATGGGCGCATGTGTGTACTTTACTTGCTATATCTCATTTAGAATCCTTGTATCTGTTTAGTAATTATGTCTAATATATTAATTCTATGTTCTTGAGACTCTCACATTCAGGTTTATAATGACAGAAAAAGCAAATTTCACTCCAACCTCCTGCAGAATGTCAAAGCATAGACATAGATGAAAGGACCAGATATTTAATGGGGCCATGTTACTTTCATGGAAACTTCACGAATATGCAGCCTTGGTCAGATCCCCTATTTAGTGCATCTATAACTGATACATCCTCACTCTCTAGAAGGTAAAACCCAGCCCTCAACTGGCTCAACGACCCAGTTGAGATGTAAACAAATAAAATGATGGATGAAATAAACAACAGAATTCTTCTGCACTGTGACTCAGTTCCAGTAATTTACAAAAAAATCAAAATCATTCCTGGAAGATTTTTCAGCCCTAAAGGAGAATAGGGCTCCCTTGGACCGATTATCTAAGAGCTCCGTGATCATCACATCACAGCATCAGGAGTGTGGAAGTCACAGGGGAGCAGTCAGCCGGCAGAGGGTCAAGGTGTGTCTGGCATCACATGAAGGCTAGCGTGTCTCCCCGATATCCTTGCCTTACCTCCTGCGATGACCTGCTTTGTGGTCTCTCTGTTTCTGACGCCAACACATCAACCCTGCTCTTCCCAGAGGGGTCTTTCTGAAACTCAGCACCAAGCAGGTGTTCCCCTGCCCTCCATTCTTCAGAAGGTCCCTGCAGCAACTCAAGTTCGGACTCGAGACCATGGCAATGTGTGACCTGTCAGCCTCCTTCCCAGGCACCTCCTTTCCATCCCTAGAAGTGGGATCCCCATCTTCCAGAACGTTCTCTGAAAACCCTCAGCAGAATCTGATGGCTTTTCTGTTCCTGTGGCGCCAGAACAATTCTCATGCTGTAGTTGTGAAACTCCAGCGCCACCATCCTGAAGAGGATAAGTTAGCGTGTTGCTTCCACCCCAGGGATTAGGGAACGCTTAAGCACTTTAAAAATACCTGTGTTTTTGAAGCGTTTTATTACAGGGTCATACAATTTGCCATAACTAATACAGAGGGGAAATCATTTTAGTAAGTACTCAGCAGCATTTAAAAAAATATAAACTAGATTAAAGTAAACTAGAATAAAACAGGGTCGAAAATATCCAAGTCCGTGTCACATATCAATGGCAAATATTACTTTGTGAGGCTTTTATTTGTGTGTGTGTGTGTGTGTGTGTGTGTGAGAGAGAGAGAGAGAGAGAGAGAGAGAGAGAGAGAGAGAGAGAGGGTTATGCCAGTTTAGGGGATATATTATAATTACATATCATAATGTATATGTAATATGTGTCATATGTATGTATATATGCATATGGCTATCCATTTTTAAAATTACTAATCTAAATATATAGCAATAACTTTTGTAGTGACTTTACAACAAAGAGGTATAAAAGTCATTATTTAGAGTAACGGAATTAATCAGAACATATTACAAATTTCAAGAAAAGCAGACAAATTCTAAAAACATGACAAAGTACTGAAAAAATATATTTTTAGTTAAGGAACTGCCTGACGCGCCTTTAAGTTATATTTCAGTTTTTGTCTACGTATTCTTTCATCATTTTTTTGTGGAAAAATAGATCACCTCGTCTTTCCTCCCTACCATAGTAAATTAAATTAAAAATATAATTGTTAATAGAAAGTTTTGTCTAGCTGCAAAACTAGTTATTGTTAATGTCATATACTCTGTATTGTCAAATTTGGAAAGATTTCTAACAGGTTATTTTCGTGCATGATTAGTAGGTCTTTAGGGTTTTTCAAACTTCGCTGTGGAATGATTCATGATAAATAGTCTTTGAACTGACACTTATTAATCACCTTTTGGCTGATGTCTTGATTGTGGTGATGTATTTTAAGGCTTATGTTATTATTATTGATGTGATTATGTTTAGTTAAATCAGCAAGGAGTGTAAATCCTTTTTCAAATATATAATTTATTCCTCTTCATTAATTGGTTTATCAAACAATACAAAGCCTACTAATTACTACCATTCAAAATGTATCTCTTTATCTTAAGAAGTAACTGATTTTGTAGGATTTAACATTTTTGTTATTATTTGCTTCTCTTTGCCAAAATAATTTCCACTGATTTCAACACTAACCTTTATCACGTTTGATTATATATGACCTTTCTGTTATTTAATAAATATATTTAATTTTAAAGATGAGAAAAGTGGAACCTCTCTTAATCACCCATAACAAGAAATTTCTTCTTTTAGTGAAATGTTCTAAATCTTTTTCTCCGACTGAAGATCAAATGACATATCGGAGTTTTGTCACATGCACCATTATTCATATTGGAGAGTTATCACATATGCCATTATAAACAAATAGGAAAAGGAAAACAAAAGAAACGTCATGTTCCATGTCAGCATACATGATGCCTAAACAAGTCCATTTCTGACAGCTTCGGTAGGTGTCAACAAGAACTTCGCCCTCCACTTTATCATTTTGCAAGTCTTATGATTGTAACCATTTCCCATGGACTAGATCCTGGCCCCATATACATCAGTCCTTATTTTTGTCTCCACTCACACACTGCAGGTGCTGGGTCCCAGGGGACCTATTCACACTGTGATACAATCTCGGGCTCTGTTTATTCGTCTTATAGCACTGAGTACCAGCATTCCTAGAGGCCACTTCTAAACAGGACATCTAACAGAATCTTAATTATGCACAATCTACCTGGGGACTCCATAAATATTTCTCATTGAAGACAAGCTAATATACCTCTAGCTGAACTTCTCCTTAGCAGTGACTTCAAAATGCCCTTGGCCACTCACCACGAGGTTAATGGTGGTGGAGAAGTCAAATTGGAGAGAGATGGTGGTCTTAACCATTTGCACTTTTAATATCTTAATAGCTCACGTTTTACAAGAATATATGACCAGGTGAACACATTAGAAATGGGGTAACGAAAATGAGGGGCCTGAAATTTGACGGTAAATCCCCCTCTGAGAAGACTAACCATATATTTCAGCCACTGGTACCAAAGGGCACATCTAGAGTTCAAGTTCAGGACATGGTGAATTGTGGAAAGCCTTCATCGACATCAATTCCACTTTCTGGCATATTTACAAGCTGTTTCAAATTTTCAGAAATGGAAAATTAACTTTATTTTCTTAGATTGTTAGAAAATTATGTATCAACTATGTAATTGTTACTTATTCAAATTCAAGGAAGGAACTTAATTGGTTTTCTTAGAATTACATGTCTTATCCCATTTAATTGTTCTTAAATATTTTAATGAGAAAAAATTAATTTTACCTGTCAAAATGAAAGAAATCACTCGATAATTGAATTTCTGGTCTTTGGATCGTACTACATATCCTAAAGTACAGCATGCTGATTTATTTTATGTGAGTGAAAATCTCAGTGGAGTGTAGCCTTGAATGACACAATCTGTTGTATTACTGAAATATACGCGTCGTCTACTCTAGAATTAACTTTGTTTTGAAAATAGTCTGAACAGTATATTGTTTTAGTATCTGTTGGTACTTCAAACCTATTTTATCATCTCCCCCCTTTTTCAGATTTAATAATCAACCAAGCAACACAGATTATACTCAACTATAAAAGATAAATGTGCTTTTCCTATTTGCTAATCTCTTCCTGTCTCCCGTCCTGTCAGCCATACCAGTCATTGCTCCTCTGCAAAGTCAGACAACCCCTTTGAATAGCCTCTTTACTACCCCTATTACATAAACACCAACATGTGTACATGGGCTTCTGTAAGATATAATGCCTTAAGGTATTTCTATGAGATTCAGAGAATTGCAATATTGTGTATAGTAATTTCATTGGTGGAAGAACCAATTTTCAACGAAAACATTTATACTTCACTGACTCTGGGCCATGCCAGGATGAGAGTTCTTTCACAGAAGGAGAAAGAAGGGATTACGAATGTGCTTAGGAGAAGATATCTGAATCCCAACCCATCCCCCCCCTTCCGCCCCACCCGCCTACGATTTATTTTAGGTTAAGGCAATAGGGCTCAAGTTCACATGAAGAATAAGTATTTCCACAGTTCAGTTTACACCCATGCCCTCAAAGAAAAAATAACTCAATAACAAACCACTTTACAAGCACAAGACGGGAAAGATCTGCCTTCAACCTAAGTTGGCAAAAGAGGTAGGGTTTTTAATTAAAAAACGAAACAAAACAAAAGTCAATACGAGCTAATGTTGGGATGCAGCTATCAGAAAAAACTATTTTCATCCAAGGCGTTATTGGAGAAACAGGATTAGAGCGGAGAATTAGCAGCCTCACTGTGCCATGGGTAGCTTATTCTATTTTTGAAGCACGGAGAGCGGCCCTGAGACGTGGACACTGTGGAAGGAGTCCAGAGGAAGGCAGGATGATGAATGACTGAGATATACTTTCTGTCTCCAAATATGTGCAAGGTTATTATGGGAAAAAGATATTTGGACTGTTTTTTCTTTTTTTTTTTTTTCCATTATGATCTCAGACAGCAGAACACACACCAAACAGTGGAAGGTAGGGGAGATATATCTGCGGTGAATATGAAGAGCTCTCCACCTGTTCAAAGAGAGATCAAGAATCTTGTCAAGAATTACACTTCTCCCCTTAGGTGTGTGTTCAAGGCACAGGGGTAGGGGCCCTGCACTGGGGGCTTGCGGAGGGCGCATCACACTAAAGGAGACTGAAATACCTTCCCACCTGCAGAAATCAGGTCTTTTCTTGTTTGTTTCAGATAGCTAAAGCGCCTCACTTTAAACATAAAATCTTGAAACAAACACAATAAAAATCTTAATGTGTATTAAGCAAATCCCCATTTATTATTTCTTAGAACTAAAACATGAAGCATAACAGAAAATAATTTAATAGAACCCAGTAGCCTATTTCGCAGCTTAAACAAAGTTGTCATCAATGCTTATGGTTTAAGGAATAAAACCATGACGTTCCTCAAAGTCTAGCCTACTGTCTCCTCCTTTCCCCAGAGATGCCTCACTATCCCAGTGTGTATGGTTCTTCTTCTGATGCACTAGACACTTATGTAATCGTCACAAGGCAACTCTTCATAGAAGGCACTAGTGATCTACACACAAGTCACTAATCTTCCATTAATGAGGCTGAGAGGTAAGCATCATTGTTGAATTTCATCAGACCCTTCTGTCATAATGAATAGCATGACTGCAATTCAAAAGTGTGGAGTTTCTCTCTCAGACTGTACTATTTCTGTGCTATTCTATTTTGACATGTTGTAAACAAATTATCATTTATGCCACAAAACTACTTAATTAATTACCAGGAGATAAAAGCAATTTGTTATTCTTAAATGAGAACATGTCGAAAATGTATATAATATTTTCTATCTGTCATAAAGACACACAAAATACCTGTCAGATGAGCTTGTAAGTATGATCAAACAAGAATGATTACAGACCTTGAATAACAACGAGAATGCATTTAAAGTTTTAGATCTTAGCATTTGTCTCAGGGACTGGATCGGAAGGCCTCCAAGGAACAGCATGATAAGAACATGTACTAAGTTTTCTAGGGAAGTAAGATCCATGTAGTAAATCACATCTTCTATGTCTTTTGCTACTCCATGGGATCTCACATCTTATGCGTCAGTTGGAAACTTGTTAGAAATTCGGAATCTCAGGTTCCCCCAGACCTACAGGATTAGATCTGCTTAACAATGCTCGGTGATTCACGTACACTTCAAGTTTTGAAAAGCGCAGCTCTGTGTTACCACTTGTATTGTAATGAATGTAAGGCTGTGTGACAGTCCAAATGTTTGTGCTCCCCCCCCCAAAATTCGTATGTTAAAACCTAAGCCCCGATGTCATGGAGTCGCGAGGTGGGGTCTTTAGGAGGTGATGAGGTCCTGAGAGTGGAGTCGTCATGAATGGGATTAGTGCCCTGATGAAAGAGACCCCAAAGAGCTCTCTCCCCCTTCACCCTGTGAGGACACAGGGAGGTGAGTGTCTGTGAACCAGAAAGTGAGCTCTCACTACACATTTGATCTGTAGGTGCCCTGATCCTGGACTTCCCAGCCTCCAGAACTGTGAGAAATAAATGTCTGCTCTTCATAAGCCAGTCTTTCATTCTTCTTATGATTAAGATTAGAAGTATTTAGATAACCAACTAGGGCCTACTGTATAGAAGAGGGAACTATATTCAATATCTTGTAATAACCTATAATGAAAAAGAATCTGAAAAAAGAATATGTATATATACATATATATGTATAACTCAATCACTTTTCTGTACACCTGAACCGAACACATTGTAAATCAACTACACTTCAATTAAAAAAGAAAAAAAATACCAGTCTAAAAAAAAGATTAGATGTATTTAGTATTTACCTTTAGTCATATATATAAATATTATTCAAAGAGAAAATCTATAGTATGTTTTGCACAGATATAACGTTTTGTTTTTACTTAGCTGTTATTTGCAAGTTGAAATACTTATGTTAATGTTGCTACTATAGTAAGAGTCAAAGTAAACAAATTATATTTAAATGGAATGTGCCTTAGTGCTGATAATCAGGTTAGTTTTAGCAAAATTTAAACTGAGAAATGGCATGTGGCAGAAAGAAAAACACTTGTATGATCCAGTAAATGGCATCTCACAAATGCCAAATTATGTAAATTGTAGAAAATGTTCCTGTAGGGCATTTTGATATAGCAAATTTCAATTATTCTAATTTAATTGTCTTGATTTTTATAAAGGGATACGTGTCCATTGGAACTGCATAAACAGATTTTCAGTAAATCTGAAAATAAATTATGAAATTTAAAATTGTACTAGAAACTGCATTCTCTAGAACTACAGGAGGAAGACTCATTTTATCAAGTGCAAGCTTCCCCATGTTTGGAGATATACACCTATTTCCTGAGAATTTTTGTTCCATCTTTTATTATATTAATTATTACATTAACAGAAACTTTTGATTTAGTATATGCTGTCTCTAAAGCCTGCACGTAGCATTACTATCTCAGAGTAAATATACCAAAAAATAATAATAATCAAACTCATAATAGAGACCACATTCTTGTAGAAGTAATATACTTTAAAAAGTATGTGCTGACCAAGACCCAAATTCCAGTAAAAAAAAAAAAAAAATCTTTATGTCAATATATTTCTGTTGCAATGCTGATGACTAAATGGACAAGAAACAAAAATAACTTCACAGAAATGGAAATTATCATCATGAAACAAAGCAAGATTGTGTGTGTGTGTCTCAAGAATGGCCTGGTACAGAGTGCTTCTAACTGACCCATTCAGGATGGAATTATCAGGAACTCACGACCCACCTGCCAGACTCAATTATGACCAACTACAGAGATTAACTGATCATTAGTCCATTCCCAGGGATAGTCGTATGTTGTCAGAATTTTATAAACTGTCATACCAATTTATACATTAATCATTTGTGAGTTTAGTTAATATGAGTTGAAACTTTCCCCTGCCCTAACCACCTCTTGATACATGAATGGATTTTTCTCTGGACTCTATTTGGCACAGACCTTGAAAAGTCACATACTACACATTGATGAAACGTAGTGGAGGGTCTTTGATGCCTCAAGTAACCACTTTATCGCAAAGAAAAAGCTGCAGGGCCACATACCTCTCTGTCCACCCCGACCTGTGCTCTATCTATGCAAACATTCCGTTTGCTTCTCCCTACAAGCTAGTCAGAGGTTCATCAATCACAGCCTTTTCCCTCCTTCCACGCCCACAGGCTGATTCCACAGAAAGGTGTGCTGGGAAGCACAGGCTTTGAAGCAAGGACTGGGCTCTCCATCCACTAGGCTGGAACTTGCAAGCCTCGTTTTTCTCATGGGGCTTCCATGGTCATTCAACGAAATAGCTACGAGTCTCAGCAAGTCAATGCCCCATGTGGGGAAGACCCTCAAGGAAGGCGGTTTCCTTGGTTTCTGTGCATTTCAGAACAGGCTCCAGGCTGAGGGTCACCCGGAGGGTGCTGCGGTGCACCCAGGGAGGCTCCACTCAGAAAGCATGTCCCAAGGGCTGGGCGCTCGCCTCTCTACTGCAATGTTCCTTCTTCCGTTTCATCTCCTTACTCTTCCCTCTTTGCTTCGCTACAAATAACTTACTCCCACTTAGAATTTACTACCGTTTCATAGAACAGACGGTCCCGACTTAGGATGGTTCAGCTTAAGGGCTTTTCCACTTTACGCTGATGTGAAAGCAATACACATTTCGCAGGAACCATACTTCGTATTCCGAATTGTGATCTTTTCCCGGGCTAGTGATGGTGGGTGGCGGCAGCCGCAGCTCCCAGTCAGCCCAGAGATCACCAGGGTGAACAACACACTCACAACCACTCCGGACCCACACAACTGTGTAGCTTTCCGCGTTCACGACACTAGGTCAACTAATGAATATGTAAAACAGGCTTTGTGTTGGATGATCCTGCCCAGCTGTAGGCTGACGTGAGCCCTGGGCACGTTGGTGGAGCCTGGGCTGAGCCGTGGGCAGCGTAGGTGCATTAAACGCGTCTTGCACTTAAGGTATTTTCAGTTTACTCTGGGTTTATCAGGACGTAACCCCATCATAAGCCGAGGAAGGTCTGAATTTCAGGTTCCTCCTCAAACAAGGTAGTTCAGTTCTAAATGACACCAAGCACAGCTTCTCAATTCTGTGCCTCTTCTATGACAGAAAAATGCTTTTTATGAGGGAGGGACTGTATTGCCTCTGTATAGATCTTCTTTGGGATAATAATATACAAATTTACTACCTATATTCAGAGTATCTGGCTCAGTGATTCATAATATTAAAAAAACACTACTATTAACACCCATAGTGGACAGTAGCAAAAACGTACCGCTTTGGATCTGAGCACTTCTGACAATATTATTATTCTCAGTTTTGAACCCAAATATCTGACCGTGTCAGACATTATTTCATGTAATACTTTTCTCAGTCACGTTTTAATAATAATCATTATGCTAATTAATATATGGATTCTTTTCACCAAAATCTTGTAGAATTTCTTCATTAATTAACTATCATGAATTTAAAAAAAGAGTAGAGGGCTTCCCTGGTGGCGCAGTGGTTGAGAGTCCGCCTGCCGATGCAGGAGACACGGGTTCGTGCCCCGGTCCGGTAGGATCCCACGTGCCGCGGAGCGGCTGGGCCCGTGAGCCATGGCCGCTGAGCCTGCGCGTCCGGAGCCTGTGCTCCGCAACGGGAGAGGCCACATCAGTGAGAGGCCCGC
>NW_020175446.1:2481351-2532996 GCF_003031525.2 Neophocaena asiaeorientalis asiaeorientalis
AAAAAAAAAAAAAAAAAAAAAGAGTAGAACACATCTTTCAGAAAATCTATTTTCTTAATATTCTTACACATTAAAGTTGAACCAATTTATTGAATATAATCTTAACGGTTCAGCGTATATAATTCAAATGTAAACGGGAAAAAAAAAAACTGTCCTTCAACCATTTCAAACCAGACATTTTTAAAGTCACATGGTAATTTTGAACATCAGCCCTCCATAATTAACTATTACTAAATTGAACTAATACATCAATAACTTTCTTTTTTATGCAAACAGAACTTATTTTTTTGGTAAATAAAATCTTGTGAAAGGCATAAGAACTCCACACCAAACGTTAACTCGAAGTCATACTTTTAAAATAAGATTTAACTATGCTGATAACTTCTAACCAATGAAGATTTAATTTTATATGCACACAAATGTAATAGATATTTACTTTCCTTAGCAATTTTTGTCTCCTAGACAGAATATCTCTTTATTATTATTATTATTATTTTGGTCTGGGAAGAAAAACAAAGGCTTCTTCTTTAATAACCCTATTGTAGCCTAATGGAATTTATTCTGTTTTTATTTACTTAAAGGTAGAAATGCAATGCAATTTTGTTCAAAATGAATTAGCAGGATGTAGGCTTTAATAGATATTAAATATGAACATATAGCTCTCCTAGTGCAAATATTTGTAGTTTTGCTTGAAATCTATTAGATACTATTTATTGTCATGGCTTCTTTGATTGTCTTCACATTAAGAGCCCATTCCTGCTTTCATTTGCTTACATGACTATCCAGTCATTTATTTAAATGAAGTAGGCATTTCTTAGGTGCTAGGAATACAAAAAATAAACAAAATAAAGAAAACACACAATTTATGCCTTTACAATCTTAGCCACTGAGAACTAAGGTTATTTTAATGCACTTCCAAGGAATTATTCTCGAACACATTTAAATGTATAGAAAAATGAATTTTTGAACTCCTGTGAGTAGAGTGAGATACTAGCCATGAGCAGTGCGGGGAAGATGCAAAGAAAATTAAAAATCTCCTGCATAGAGAGTCTTTCGAGCAGCCTCCAGAGAGAGAAATACACACTCAGCCCCTCATTTTCCTGGGATCAAGCCAGTCTAACCTCCTTGAGTGACGGTTCCCTCATCTGTGGAATGGTAACAACAGTAAACTCTCAACTGTCCACCCAGAATTACTGTCTAAAACCAAGATATAGTTTATGCAGACTATAAAGTATTGCCTAAATGGGTTATTTTCATTAATAGAATTTTGCTACTATCACCACTTCCCACCAGTAGTCCAACAAATCCCATTGTCCTTTTTCTGTTAAATTAAAAAACTAAAAATAGAACTACCATATGATCCAGCAATCCTACTCCTGGGCATTTATCTGGAGGAAACTCTAGTTCAAAAAGATACATGCACCCCTATGTTCACAGCAGCACTATTCACAACAGCCAGGACATGGAAGCAGCCTAAGTGCCCATTGGCAGATGAATGGATACAGAAGTATTGGTACATGTACACTATGGAATATTCCTCAGCCATAAAAAGAATGAAATAATACCATTTGCAGCAACACTGATGGACCTAGAGACGATCAAACTAAGTGAAGTAAGTCAGACAGAAAAAGACAAATATCATATGCTATCACTTGTATGCGGAATCTAAAAAAAATGATACAAATGGACTTACTTACAAAACAGAAATAGAGTCACAGATGTAGAAAACAAACTTATGGTTACCGGGGTGGGAGGCAAGGCAGGGGAGCGGTAAATTGGGAGATTGGGATTGACATGTAAGCACTACTATATAAAATAGATAAGTAATAAGGACCTGCTGTGTAGCACAGGGAACTCTACTCAATACTCTGTAATGACCTCTATGGGAAAAGAATCTTAAAAAGAGGGGATATATGTATATGCACAGCTGATTCACTTTGCCGTACAGCAGAAAGTAACACAACGCTGTAAATGAACTAGACCACAATAAACTTTAAACAAAACTCCTCTTTGAGCCTAGTCTTCCAGATTATACACTTTCTTCTCCAAAGCAGGATGGAACCCAGAGAAAGAACTTGAGTTAGTTTGTACAGGCTTCTCAGCTGAATCATCTGAAAGGTATGACTGGGGGGTAGCCTTCCATCTAGGTGTCACAATTATAGCTGGCTTTGGACACTGCTGCCTTTTCAGAAAGAATTGGCTAAGAACAGAAGCTGCAGACACTTTGGCAGGAACTCAAGGGTTATATTTTTAAGCAATAAGGTCTTTCATTATCCCTCAGTTCTCATTTTAAGGCAAAGGCAGTATTTCTTCTTACGAATCAGACAAGACTTGCTCACCACAATGTCGGGCTCTTTCAAGAATGACTGATTCGTGTCTTTCTCATCAGAGATGAGGGCATTTAAGGGACCCAATTTTCTTATCAATGAAGGTGAAAGGCTTGCCGAGTGAGAATGAGGTAATGAGATCTACTCCAGTGCTCAAGCCTTTCGTCCATGGCATACTTGCTGGAATAATCATCAAATCCACCCAGAGCATCACAGAACCCCATGATTGGAGTTCACTGTACACGGTTCTTTTGTTTAGCTGTTGTAAAGCACATCTTACGAGTTGGTGGGGCAAATGTGTATTCCCTCTCTTTTTTTTTTGGGACGCGGGCCTCTCACTGTTGTGGCCTCTCCCGCTGCAGAGCACGGGCTCCGGACGCACAGGCTCAGCGGCCACGGCTCAAGGGCCCAGCCGCTCCGCGACATGTGGGATCTTCCCGGACCGGGGCACGAACCCGTGTCCCCTGCATCGGCAGGCGGACTCTCAACCACTGCGCCACCAGGGAAGCCCTGTATTCCCTCTTTGAGGGGCTGACAGAGAGTAGTTTCAGGAGGCATTAAGGTCATTCATTCCGGCGTTACAACATCAAAGGATGACTGTCTGTCAGAAAGGATGATTATCTATCAGGAAAAAAGTGATCTGTGGTTGGTGAGCACTTCTAGCGTGATGAAGCTGATGATTCAAGTGTGGTCCCAAATCAGACGGAGAAGCAACTGTAGCCTCTCAAACAGGGGATTGGTGAGAGGCTACCACTTAGAAGCAACTGAGACTGGCCTCCGCCCCAGAACTGGCCACCACTCCGTCCGGGGCGACGGCTGCCTCTATCTCACCAGGCAAAACCCAGTCCTGACAGTAGCATGTGCCTCTGGTTGCTGCTCCAAAAAACTGGGGGAGCTGCAGCCCGTCTTTTCTCAAAGGAGACAGGAAAAAGTCCTTGTATTTTTCCCTCTTAGACGACATCTACCTCTACCAAAGCGTTACATGAAGACATGCCCTCTTCATAAACAGTACTGAAAAACAGTGAACACAAGCCCTGTTCTCCTACGGGCACATAACATGCTCTATTCATTCACTCGTTCATACATTTATTTCCAGAACATTTACTGAGTGCCTTATACACGCTAGTTAGCGTTCTAGGATGAACTCTTTCTGGGGGAGACAGACAACTCCCAAGATAAATAGCAAAACTACATGGTATATTAGGTTGTGATATGGAGGTCAGAGAAAGAATAAGCAGGGAAGAAGGGGAGATAATGCCCTCCTAAGTGGAGAAATACGACTCAAAGCAAATCACCCCACATTGACATACACTTTTTTTTTTTTTGATGTGCACCATTTTTAAAGTCTTTAGTGAATTTGTTACAAAATTGCTTCTGTCTCATGTTTTGGTTTTTTGGCCCTAAGGCATGTGGGATCTTAGCTCCCCGACCAGGGATCGAACCCACACCCGCCACCCTGGAAGGCAAAGTCCCAACCACTGGACCGCCAGGGAAGTCCAACATACATTTTAATTTTTGAGTCTACTGTGGAGACTAGACTGTTTGTCATTGACCAAATGGTCTGAATATTGTGTTTTTTTAATGCTCTACTTCTTCAGAGTCAGCATCTTTCCCGTCCTTTGCCTCTACGCTCAGCTATTTATTTTGTACGCGCTGTGACACGCCACGCTTTTCACCCACTGTCATCCTGGCCTCCAGATGAATGAGATGCCAGGGTTCTGTGGCCCAAGCACGTCGAAGGCTGTTGAAAAGGCTGAGACAAAGGCTAATAAACAGCATTCAAACCCAGCCAGAGCATCATTTGTAAATGTCTCCATTCATTGAGCGTTCAGGTTTATCCTGTCACAACGCACACCAGGATATTTGTTGTTGCTCTGAGAAAGGCATAATCAATGACAAACAAGCAATTTCTTGCTGAACCTACCATATGGTCGGCTTTCTACTCGCCATGCAATATACTGCCTTGGCTGATACATCTTTTTCATGAAGTTATCCATCTTCCAACCTTTAAGTCCTACAAACATGAGTAACCACACAGGGTCTGCTGTGCTCAGCCCCTCTGGTGGCATAAAACTGATGGACACCCTCCTCCGTGATACCCCGGAAATGGAGCCGCAGCTACAGGGTACCACCATCACCACATTTTTCTACTGAGTCACCTTCTCATATGAGCAAGATGCTCAAATCACTTTCTCTTTAGTGGAAACAAGAAAAAAAATAGCTCAAATAATCAACAAAACAATTTAAAAAGCAGAGAACAAGGAAAAGTCACTCTTTTTACAAGAGAATGTAGAGCTCATCATGTTAAATGGAAATATATGTATACGGAAATTTGTGTTCTTAGATGAGAAAATACCAAGGCAGCTTGCCTATAGCTTATGAATAAACTCCAGGTGAGTCGAGGCATGAAAGGCAGAGTAAGTGTATCTGTTAACATGTGACTTAACTGCTGTAAATGGATAGGGAGCGCAGAGGTACCGCGGAACTGCCTGGTAGGAAGATGCCTCGTTTTTCATTCCTTTCCAGCTTTAGAATCTGAAACGAAGGACGTAGCATTTTAATGGCTGCTGAAATATAATATTCATGACCCGCAGAAGCACAGAAACGTGGAGAATATGGCTGGCCTCACGTCCGTTTCTGCTTCTGACTATCTTTCTTTGTTATTGCTAATGATGATGTATTCACCCAGCAGAAGACCTTAGTGTTACTCATTCATGGGTCTCAGAGGGCTCAGTGGGGAAAATCATAGTGTTTGCACCCTAAATTAGTTGTTATCTGGAATGTCTTAGGAATTAAATAGCCCTACTTAGTCTAATATTCCGGTGTGTACAAACTGCATATCCCATACCTGAATTGGAGATATCCAAAATAATGTCAATAAAATAAAATGCACTGCTTATGAAAAATAATTGTACTTTTGCTTACGTACTGAAAAGACTAAGACCGACATCGTATCATCACCATTGTAAACATGTACAAACACATATGTCCTTTTAGGACAATTACTTGAGAAAGTTCTGATCCTGTTCCTTTAAGTCATCTCCTGCTGACACTGGGATGTAATTCACCTTCCTCAACTTAATACAGCTCTTCTAATAAGTAATAAACTACTGACATCAATTTGTATATTGTCGTTGCCACAGGTCACCACTACTGACGCTAAAACTGTGTAAGGACAGATTCAACTTGTTTTTTTCCTAAATTCATGTCACTGTAGGTTATAATAAAAAGGAAACTAGACTTCTGGGAAGATGGCGGAAGAGTAAGACGCGGAGATCACCTTCCTCCCCACAGATACACCAGAAATACATCTACACGTGGAACAACTCCTGCAGAACACCTACTGAACGCTGGAGGAACACCTCAGACCTCCCAAAAGGCAAGAAACCCCCCCACGTACCTGGGTAGGGCAAAATAAAAAAGAATAAACAGAGACAAAGAGATAGGGACGGTACCTGCACCAGTGGGAGGGAGCCGTGAAGGAGGAAAGGTTTCCAATTTTCTCTTAATAATTTTTTTAATTTTAATAACTTTATTATATTCTATCTTACTTTTATTTTACTTTATCTTCTTTTTTTCCTTCCTTCCCTCCTTCCTTCCTTGCTTCCTCCCTCCCTCCCTTCTTTCTTTCTTTCTCTCTTTCTACTTCTACTAATTCTTTCTTTCTACTTTTATTAATTCTGGCTGCTGAAGTTAATTTAAATTCACTCTGGTAAAATGAGAGCTCAGTATAAAGTTTTAGCATACTCAGTGAGACTTACAAATAGTCATATGCTAGGTGGTAAACAGTAAACAGTCTTGTTTATTGCAAATAATCTTAGCCAATAAATGTTGTTTATTGCAAATAATCTTAGCCAATAAATGTTATTTATGCTCCATTTAAGAATAAAGATGTTAATCTGAGATCACAGAACGATCTTTTTGTTAAAGCTAAAAGCAATTCTGCTTTGATTAGTTGCAAATGCAAATATTACCCAACTTCTTTCTCCTTCTTTGATAGTTGTATAGAAATAAAACTAAAAAAAAAAAAAAAGGAAAATCTACTGATTGCTATGGATTAGAAATATATTAATAAATCTGAAAACTCTTCCATTAAATAAGGTAAGGGGTTGCATATCATCTATCTTTGGAGGGAATGTCCTAAAACATTTTATAAATTTCACCATGGAATTATTCCAAGGTTATTCTTAGTTCAACATGAAAGTACAATAAAATCTGGGGTTAAACATAAAAGCCTCTTAAATACTCAGCAAAGTTACCAAAGAGTCCTTGATAAATGATTTATACATTCAGGTGTTTAGAAGTACAGGCATTTGGCCATGGAAATAAGTTTAAAATTCTTTCGAGAAAGGCGATCCAAGAATCATCAGTAACTGATGATCTGTGGTTGGCAGTCTGCTTATTCAACTTTCTTTAATCTAGACCTCTAAAATCACGGTTGCCTATCCAGGGATGTGCCAATGAACTCGTACACAGGAAAAAGTTTTGTGTTCTTGGAATTTATCAGTGTCAAGTGTTTCACTTTAATAATTCCAACTTAATAATTTTCATTATACTTATTTACTAACTTAATTTTAATTTAAAATTTATTTTAATAATGAAAACCTAATGAATAATTTAACAAGATTATTAAAGATGTATTATTTTCAAGACGTATTAAAATCTGTGAGTCTGTGCCTGTGTGTAATATTCTTTTAACCATAAGGTCTTTTGCTAGGTGTTCGCAAACATGCATCTGTATGTGTTATATGTATGTGTCTATTCAATATAGATTCTCTTTAGTTCCTTATAGTGTAGAGAAGAATTATACATTTTACTACTTTTAAAAACTAAAAAAAATGGGGTGCTCACTTTATGCAATTTGTCAAGGTGAGAGAATCGACTTGTGTCTTCAGAATCTTTGTCCATTGTACTTTTTATTCTACCATAAACAACCGTATTAGATCTTAAATATTTTTTCTCCCTGTGTATTATTCTGAATTTGTCTTAACTGTACAATTTCATTAACGACCTTTTTTATTCTCTTGAAAAATGGGCTAAACAAAAGCTGTGAATTTCTGTAAGGTCAGAGATATCGACTGAAGGTGTGACTGATTGTTTCATAGAATTTTATGTACTACCTTAGGTAATGAAGGAGATCTTTGCTTGTGGCTTTGAGTATAAGGACGAAAATGTGAATGTGTATTTGCAACTCAAAGTATAAAACTCCTGTGCCCAGATGCACACAGTGAAACCAAAGTAAATTAAATGCATGACTGAAATTCTAGAAACAAGAAAGGGAGGAAGCAAGAGAGGGAAAAAAATGATTTGCCATGTTTTCTCTCGGATAGACGGACTCCGATGGTAAAATGGAATTGCTCTGCACAGGGACAAGTTTTACCGGCAAGGCTTGGAGGAACGTGCTTCTTGGGTTTCCTCCTTGGAAGGACAGAGGTGAGTCCTTGCAGGCTAAGTAGGAGAGAGGGCATCAGGGCACAGAGAAAGGGTGAGTAAGGTGAAGACCAGCGAACATGGCTTGAGGGAACAGTGCAGATAATGCCACACTTCCATCCTCAAGTCCCCGGGTCCCAATCTCCATGACTGAGATTGGCAGAGGGATTGCCAGTAGGGTAATGATGCTGAAGGCACATCTAAAGTAAGAATTTGTTTTTAAATACAGTGATATGTAGTTTGGTAAGTAATAATAGTTAATAGGCATTAAACGTGTAATGAGAGGCAATATGGATTGCTTTATCTCATTCAATCCTCACAACATCCTTAAAAGATAGGTGCTCATCTTCCAACCATTTTATGGATGTTAGAAGTGAAGCATGGGGAGGTGAAGTAGGCTGCCCAAGACCACACAGCTAGTAAGTGATGGAAACACGATTAACCCGGGTACTCATGATGATAGAGACAATGTATTTTTTTCTTGGTACACTAGACTGACTTGTAAAAGTTTACCTTACATGGTGGAGGACCAAGAGGAATTTTGAGTTGCATTAAAATGACATGGGTAGAAAGAGTGAGAACAGACTTCTTCTCACCCAATCCCATTGTATTGCTCTTGTAGGGTCTCTGTCTTTCTCTCACACACACACTCCTGTGTATCTTCTAGTTTTTGTACTCCATTCTGCCTCTTCCTCAGTTTTTCTTCCACACTGATTGTCTTAGTGTGTTCAGGCTACTATAACTAAGTAACACAGGCTGGATGGCTTATAAATTCATTTCTCACGGTTCTGGAGCCTGGAAGTAGTTCACGATCAAGGTGTCTGCAGATTTGGTGTCTAGTGAGGGTCTGCTTCTTGGTTCATAGGTGGTGTTTTCTCTCTGTGTCCTCACAGGGCACAAGGGGATCAGGGACTTCTGTGGGGTCTCTGTTATCTGGGCACTAATCCCATTCATGAGGGCTCCACCCTCATGACCTAATCACCTCCCAAAGGCCCCATCTCCTAACACCAATACCCTGGGGTATGTGATTCAATGCATGAATGCTGAGGGGTCACAGACATTCAGGCTACAGCACCGATGTCCCCAGGCAGCCCTAGGCAGCTGGTAAAACCCGTTACAGCTCCATGTCACTGTCCACACTTAAAAATGCGGCCAGCCCATCATCCTCACTCCCTCTAAGCCTGTGCTTCTCACCGGATATGCCAGGCCCTTAATCTATAATCCATATGATCCATAATCACCTTCCTTACATTACTTCTCATCATTGGCGCCAGGGACCTTACATCCTAACAGTACTGTACTCCAGGTACAACATGGCCTTTTATGCTACTGCCTTCATGTTTTCCCCAGCGTCTCTGTTGATCTCCTGCTCCTTTAACAGCTAATTTTACCTCTGAGACATAGCTCAAATTTAACTGTGACTTCCTCTCTGATGGTGAAATTCTACCCCCTCCACACTGCATCCTCCTGTGGTCCAGAATACTTTGTTCTTCCTGTTAACTTTCTGCATTATAACAACTGAATCACATTCCTTTACCTCTTCGAAGGTACATGGTGGGAAGGATCCATTTTCCTGCTCATCTGTCGCTAGCACATGGGGCATGCCTAATCTAAATTTTCAATTCAATTTTTTTTTTTTTTTTTTTTTTTTTTTTTGCGGTACGCGGGCCTCTCACTGTTGTGGCCTGTCCCGTTGCGGAGCACAGGTTCCGGATCCGCAGGCTCAGCGTCCATGGCTCACGGGCCCAGCCGCTCCACGGCATGTGGGATCTTCCCGGACCGGGGCACGAACCCGTGTCCCCTGCATCGGCAGGCGGACTCTCAACCACTGCGCCACCAGGGAAGCCCTCAATTCAATTTTTTCATCAAAAAGAGCAAAGGAGTAGATTCAGTCGCAAGTAAGCATAGTCTGTCCAGCTGAAGATTTTCTTTGAAGGTGGTTAACTTTGACAGAAGAGAAAAAAATAGACACACGGTAGCCATATTTAGAAATGTGAAATATGAATATTACGTTGCATTAGCAATTTGTGCCAAGTAGTAGCAATAAAATGGCCATTTCTGACTGAGTACGAAATCTATGACCAAGCGCTGCACGCACATAACTCATCATCAATACTCTGAAACGCAGCGTCTCCCATTTTCATTTTCAGAGAAGGACATGAGGCTTAGCAAGGAGAAGAAATTGCTAGAAGTTGCACTGTTACACATGGAGAAAGCAGAATACGACCAAGGTCCAACCTCAAACTGTGCTCTTGCTATGATGCCACCCACCCCACGTGGCTGTTTAGTTTCCTTCAGTGTCATATTCCAGCTGGTCACATACAAGTAAGTAGCCACCTAAATGCAGACACAAAATTAAAGTCCCTGTAGTACATGCAACAATTAAGATGACAAAAAAATATCAAAACCACTGACCAAATCTTCTCTAGTAACTAACACTTGTCAATACCATATTTTCCTGAGTCCTGAATAATAAATGAAACTCTGTGAGAATTAAAGCTCATTAATTTCTCAATAAATAAAAATGTTTTAAATATAAACATGTTTTAGCCATGTTTTATATATATAATATATATATACTTTAAAGTAGTTAAAAATATATACATAAACTACTTTACTGAGGTATGACTGACATGTAAAAAGATGTACATATTGTATATAAATCAGTAAGTTTGGGGATAAGTATACACTTAACATCCAAACCATCACCACCATCAAAGCATAAACATATCCATCACCTCCCAAAGTTTTGTCCTGCCCTCTTTACTTAGCCATGTATTAATGATAAACAGAACGATATTCTTATCTCTAGAATTATCATACATATGGAAAAATAGAAAGAAAATTGATGGGAAATATACCAAAATATTATTTCATAAACACGTTGGTATAATAGTAACGTTTTGTCTGCTTTTTATTTGTCTGTCTTTTTCAAATATACACTAATACAGTGTGTATTCTGTGATGAAAACGATTCAATCTGGGGAAAGCACGTGCGCAAACCAAGTTAGAGAAATAGTATTAAATTAAGATCTGTCACATTAGTGAGGAATGATCATGAACAAAGCATGTTATTCCTGTTGTATACAGTTCATACTGTTGTCTTTTAGGAAACGTGCAGGAAAAAGTTATTGTGAAATATCTGTCTTATGCTTGTTTCCAAATGTATCAATTTATTTGAGACCAGTTTTGTGATATTAGTGTCAATTCTCAGTTTCATTATCGTTTTTTAACCGGTGAGGAAGGAAGGGGTGTATACAGCAAGCATTATTATAATGCTTAATAATTAAGCATTATTATGTATTATAACTCGGAGCCCAAGGTCAGTAGTACAAGAAATGTGTGTTTGATAATCGTATTATAAGTCAATGCATGCGGTGAATCCCTGAAAATGACTTCCACACTAAAATAATTTAAAAACCATCATAATGAAAATGAAACTTGAGACAAGGAGCTGCAGCTGGGTTGGCCAACTCGGCAGCTAAAAAGCCACCTAAGGCTCAGAACCATTTGAGGTAGGGCTTTTCTGAAAGGTGGGACCCAGTAAGTGTAAAATGCACAACAGATTTTGACAGATTAGCACAAAATGATATTCACCATTTTATACCGACTATATGTTGAAATGATAATATTCAGAATATATTACATTAAACAAAATATACTCTTTTCTTTAAAAACATCTTTACTTGAGTATAATTGCTTTACAATAGTGTGTTAGTTTCTGCTGTAAAACAAGGTGAATCAGCTTTACTTATACATACATCCCCATATGCCCTCGCTCTTGCGTCTCCCTCCCTATCCCACCCCTCTAGGTGGTCGCAAAGCACGGAGCTGATCTCCCTGTGCTATGCAGCTGCTTCCCACTAGCTATCTGTTTTACGTTTGGTAGTGTATATATGGGCATGCCACTCTCTCACTTTGTCCCAGCTTACCCTTCCCCCTCCCCGTGTCCTCAAGTCTATTCTCTACGTCTGTGTCTTTATTCTTGTCCTGCCCCTAGGTTCACAGGAACCATTTTTTTTTTAGATTCCATATATATGTTAGCATACGGTATTTGTTTTTCTCTTTCTGACTTACTTCACTCTGTATGACAGACTCTAGGTCCATCCACCTCACTACAAATAATTCAATTACCTTTCTTTTTATGGCCAAGTAACATTCCACTGTATATATGTACCACATCTTCTTTATCCATTCATCTGTCAATGGACACTTAGGTTGCTTCCATGTCCTGGCTACTGTAAATAGTGCTGCAATGAACATTGTAGTACATGTCTCTTTTGAAATTACGGTTTTCTCAGGGCATATGCCCAATAGTGGGATTGCTGGGTCGTATGGTAGTTCTATTTTTAGTTTTTAAGGAACCTCCATAGTGTTCTCCACAGTGGCTGTATTAATTTATATTCCCACCAACAGTGCAAGAGGGTTCCCTTTTCTCCACACCCTCTCCAGCATTTATTATTTGCAGATTTTTTGATCATGGCCATTCTGACCGGTGTGAGGTGATAAATTTCACCTGTTTCTTTTACTTTTCAATGCGGAGAAAATTTTAAATTTCGCACCAGTTTGCATTATATTTCTATCAGACGCCACCGACGCAAAGTTTGAAATTTCTCAGAGAACGTGGCTGAAATGGTCGCCTCTTATTATAAACTACTTATCATTTAGTATTTGCAAGTCACACAGTTAAATTCAATTAAAATCTGGAATTATATAAACTTCTTTTGTTAAAATAATTAGGGATTTTTGCTGAAACAAGTGATCTAGAAATTATTTATTCTGAAATAATGAATTAGGTGTTATTTCTGACTACGGAACACAGAGTTTGTTCGGTATTTTTTTCTTTCAACATTTTGAATGATTCTGCTAATAAGTGAAATAGAAAAATAGTACATGGGATTTTACAATGGAAGATTCTCAGTGGAAAAGGAACCCAAATTAACATGGGAAACTCAATTACAACTTTTAAATAATATATTAGGACTCAGGATACTGATTAAGACCAAAGAGTCCTCATACGATACGAACACAGTAGTTGGTGCTCTAAATTAAATTTCTCCTTTAAAATAACATAACAATGACATAAATCTAAAAGGTACAAAGTCACCACCTAGCATAAGAGAACAAAAATACCTTGCATATTCATGATTATGTATTGCACTGATATATTTTTTGTATGGTGCCAGCTTTGGCTATTTTAGAATCTGAACTCATGAGATGACTGGGTTTTCTGCTATTTGTAGTTTCATTAAGGGGAAAAATCAAATGTATAACTGCTTTTAAATGTATATCATACTTTTATAAAATCAATTGCACCTGAATTCTGGGGTATTAAATGTGTTTTCATGGTGTATCAAACATTTGCTTTTCTTAAGTGTCTCAGTTACTAAATTGCTTTGATTTAACTTGAAGTTGTCTTAATTTACATCTGTTAGCGTATACATTTCCAAAAAAGAAGATCCAAAATAGTGATTGACCTACATTCCAAAATTGCATTGTCCCATCCACACAGGGAAACACATTAAGGTCTTGGAGTCTGAGTGACCTCCTGATATGCATAGGACACTGACACATCATCTCTGCTCGGGGTGCATCCTTCTCTGTCAATAAGGCCATTATTCAAGGCATAGATGCATCTCCAGAGTTGTCTATTTTGCTCCCTCCATCTCAGTTCAACACTCCTGCAGCCACAGACTCCTCTGAACTCTTGGAAATGAGGCCAAAAGATGTATCTAAATTACACCATTTACTAACGCTAAGCAAAGATCTTTCTTTGGTATATATCGGAGATCAAAAT
This sequence comes from Neophocaena asiaeorientalis asiaeorientalis, assembly GCF_003031525.2. Classification (NCBI taxonomy): domain Eukaryota; kingdom Metazoa; phylum Chordata; class Mammalia; order Artiodactyla; family Phocoenidae; genus Neophocaena; species Neophocaena asiaeorientalis. The sequence goes on from NW_020175446.1 coordinate 2,494,906, forward strand.
ATTTATTAGGCATCTCATTTATATATCCTTGCCAGCGCAACATTGTAGGTAAGGTTATAATTTGAAAAGTCTAGACTCGTTTATATTTCTCAATATCTGGCTGCTTTGGGGGAAGGAGACAGAAGAGGAAGTTGTTTGCAAAGACAGACTCTCATTTTACTGAAGATGCTCAACGAGAAGGCATGTCTGTAACGTCCTGCATCTAAGACTGCTGGGTGAACAGAGATGCTAACCAAATTCAGCACCAACTTTCAAAGACAAAGGAGTTAACACAGGTAATAAAACAAAAATAGTAAACTATCAACTTCATAACTCAAGGATTATTGGGTAGAAAGGAATTAAAAATTCATTCTGTATTTTCTTTCTGAAAACTATCTTGAACAAAGAAAAAACATCAATCCATGGTGAGTTTGACATGCTTTGTAATGTGCCTTGTACACATAAAATAATTCTGCTTTCCCTAATTCCCTAAGGGCTAATTCAGCCCTTAGCATTACCCCAAGGTTTCCTTTTCCATCCAGAATCCTTATTGTTGTGGGTTTCCATATGGTAAATTCAGTCTTCGCTGAGAGTAGAATGTAGGTCAGTCTTATAGAAAGCTGCATTATTTATAACAGTGATATAATCACAGATCCATAATCTTTCAATTATTTATTGGTGATTACCATAATGTGCCAATCACTTTTCTGTGGGGTGAGGTACCATACAAAAAGAAGATATATTCTCTTGCCAGGTGTTTATTTTATGAATAACAAATTCCACTAGGTTTGGACTCCTTTTTACCAACTATATTTAAAGGATTAACAGACCCTGAGATGTGAATAATAATGTATGTGGCAAGCAAATTCTGATTTAAATATATTGCTAATTAAATAGATAGCATGTGATATAAGAGTTCTGGAATACCACTTCAGGAGTCACGTGCAAATAGTTTCATAATATCTGCGGATTTATCTGAAATACTTGAATATTATTAAATGATGACAGTTTAATTTCCACTTGAGATATTTTCCTGAAGGAAAACAAACAAAAATTTAAAAAATGCAAGATTAAGCATCACTACATAACCCTGAGGTCTTTAAAATATTAAGTCTGACAAATCATAATATCTCTCATTCCACTTATGACATGTCAAAATATTAGACACTGACAGGAAATCAACACGTAGTCTTTAAATTTTAGAAGAAGCAGCTGCTAACTGCCAGTGAATATGGCTGCCAGCAGACAACATTCTGAGGGCAACGTTTACCCAATCTCCATCTCCATATAAGTAATAAACTTTATATGAGATTTCACATTATTCTAGTCTTCTGTATGAAACATCCACTACAAAAATCATGAAAAGACTGACAATGTCTTTTTCAGAGGCACGCAGAATTTAGCAACTTGACAGTCTTATACAGAGACTACAGAAATGTTTTCTTTATGGTGGGGTTCAGGTATGAGGCCACTTTTTGCAAAACATACAGTAGACCAAAATACACAGATTTAGAAATCTAGAGATGGCCACTGACACACAAAGAAGCAAACGTAAGATTAAGACTTTTCTGGCCTACTACCTTTTAACAATTGGATCAAGTTTGGACCCAAGTAAATGCAAGATTATTTTACATTATCCTCGGTATTCTTGAGCATATGAAGTTGAAAAGACAATCAGCATTCCAGGGAGTAGAAACTTTTCAGATGAAGTGTTCTGCCCAAACTGGAAGCCATCCAAGCTGTTCTCTAAAAATATCAATTTAAACAACTGTTTACTAAAAGAGTGGAAAGAGAATTTTTGTCTGCTGGATTTAGATAATTCCCATGTTCCTAACCAATGTTTCATATTTGAGCTCATGCAGGTATAACCTGAGTAGTGAGATGCTTAAGTTATCAATCCTTTTCTGCATCTTTTGTTTTCTTGCTTTTTCAAGCTCTTCAAGCGCTCATTGAAGGCAATGAACAAACTCTGCACTTTGGGCAACACACTGGGATGTTTTCACTGAGTGATCTTTGAGAACATTAACGTCAAAACTACTGTGTTATCATTAGTTTTGTGTAATTTTAATGCCGACACCATTTCACTCCCCTTGCACACATTTTCTTTAAAAATCCACTGATTCTGAGTGAACGCTGCTCTAGTGGTTTTGGTTTTATCTCTGTGTGGGAGACGGCCTGGGGGAGTTTGCCCACTGAAAGCATAAATACACCCTCCAGTACTGGAAAGGTCCCACCGTAAGGCTCTTTATAAAACCATGCCGTATGCAGCAAGACTATGAGAGTGTGTACCTTTTCCAATAATCAGATTTCAGAATTCTCACTGAATATCACTTCAGTAAGTAAACAGGTAGAAGTACAGATGAAAGTACAAACCATGGGCTACACTTTGACACTGTTTACACTGCAGAAAATAACGAATAAAGTTTGCTTTACTCTGCTCATTTGAAAGTGAATATCCACACATCTTTTCTTACTTAACTAGGAAAATGACTCTCAAGTTTTATATGTTCACCAGATTTTAAATGGCACAATCAGTTTGAGTTAACTGCATGCAAAAGCACATGGCCAGTCAAAAATGTCTTCTACCCTCTTCTATCTATGACTCCCAAAACCCCATGAGCTGCCTCATGGTACCTACTGTCACTGGAAACTTCCTCTTCCTACACTAGGGTTGAGCTTCTGAAGCAGTGCCAAAGCTCCAGCGTTCTCTTTTCCCATTCATGTTTTCTAATCCTGTTTATAGTAGAAATACAACAGAAAATGGTATTTTTCCAGATAACGGATGGAAGAAATGAGTTAACAACAATTTGTGTTTGGAAAAAAATATCTTTGCTTAGGCTTGTTCTTTGAGGGTGATTTATTCATTGCATACCCTTTTATTTCAACCCACAAACCATATATTGAATTTCTGGCAATAGGTCCTTCATGGTTAATGAAGAAGCTGCCTACTTTTACATGTGCACAGAGTTAAGGCACAGCATGAGGATGGGATACACCAGGCATGGGCTAACAACTATGTCCAGATGGGATCTCACCCTTACATTCATGCATTACATATGCTTTGGAAGCCTTAGTTTAAGGTGGAAATAACACCAAATTGATGACACTCTTGGAAAGATTCCTTGAGAAACACCTTTACATCTCTTGACAGTGATTCACCTGACATAGGCACTGATAAATCACACCTATTGTGACCAAGGCTATTTGGGGAAGCCCCGGTTGATGGCTTCTGACCGCATCACTCCAACTGTTCTATCTGCCTTTGGATCTCTCTCCTTTCCAATCTGTACTTTATACAGATGAAAAACTAATTTTCCTCAATTTGAGATTTCCTCACATCATTTTCTCCCCAAAACTCAACATTTCAAGGCCCTCCATAAACTGACACCATTTTATTTCTTTTGACACATCTCCTTCTGATGAGACAAGCCTTCTAAGATAATTAAGATCAATGTCCATTGGTCCATTGTCCACCAAACCTGCAGGACCATCTGTTTTAGTTCATTCTGTTTCCTTGCTTAAAAATAAGATTCTCTCTCTGTTTTCTGTTTCCAAATCTGCCCACTTTGAAAGACCACTTACAATTCTGTCTAGTTTTTTTTTGTTTGTTTTTTTTTTTTTGTGGTACGCGGGCCTCTCACTGCTGTGGCCTCTCCTGCTGCGGAGCACAGGCTCCGGACGCGCAGGCTCAGCGGCCATGGCTCACGGGCCCAGCCGCTCCGCGGCATGTGGGATCTTCCCGGACCGGGGCACGAACCCGTGTCCCCTGCATCGGCAGGCGGACTCTCAACCACTGCGCCACCAGGGAAGCCCAATTCTGTCTAGTTTTAAAAACCATTCCCAAGTACTCTCACCCTCATGGTACTTCATATTCTGACTTCTGTAACCAGTGACCCCTTCATCTACAGGTTCTTATTTCATTCAGTAACCTGTTGCTTCGTGTATGATTTATAGGCATCGATTTTTACTTCCCTCAAAGCATATACACTCTAGAGAACACACTTTGCCTTATGTTTCCTTTATACAATTCATGGCACCACCTTCCGATGGAAGAACACTCATCTCCCTGGTGGCACTTAAAGACTTTCCAACAGACACAAAAGAGACCTTTAAGAGAATCAATTTCTATACCCTTCCATAAATGTTCATCCTCAATTTGATTAGCCTGATACAGTGCTATAATCTGGGTATTCTGCAAATAATTTTTTCTCTACCTTTAAAAAAAATGTGTCCTTTCATTTACAAAAGAAACATATCTCTCAGCTACCTTGATGGTACAATGATGGTTCTATATGTGTAGAACAAAGGGCTTAGATAATAAAGGAGTCTAAATTGAGGGGAGCAAATCCTTCTGAAAGTCAGGGGGGTTTCCATTCATCATTTTCAAAAATACTGAAGGAGGACACCACTGGATTGTCAGATGATAGACTGCTGGAGATAATTCTTTCAAGATAATTTACTATGCAGTGTTTCAAAATATCATGCAATTTATCACAGTTCAGTTCAAAACGATAATACTGGGAAGAAAGTGGAAGAGAAAGAGAGGAATGCAAATAACTAACTAATTAATTAAGCAAGATATAGACAATGATATCAACCAAATGAGCAATTGGGAACAAGAAGGATACAAGGCAGATGGGAGAACTTACTGAACTTGCGTTCAAATAATCATGCAAAAGAAGGATGTGCCCAGTGAGACAGGCACCAACGAATAGACGATCTAGCTGGGTTTTGAATAATCAGTATGTTTTCCACAGTAGAGACAGACTCCAGGATTGATGGAAAGGTAGTTGGATATAGAGCTAATGATCTTTACAGTTCCACTGGGACATTAGAAGTTGGGCTATTTTCTCTTGGGCCCAAAGCTAAATTCACAGACCACAAGGTAACAGAGATTCATAAAAATAACTTGCCATTTTTTTTTTTTTTTGCTGGTTTAAAAGCATGTATGCCAGTAAATACAAAGACAGTTTAAAGATCAAGCTTAGAGAATACATTTCTTGAAATATTTACTTTGATGTCCTATTTTACATTAAAATATTTAATATGTATTTTCATTAATGCTACCATGTAAAACATTTATCAGTCTATATATATATATCGATATTCTGAAACTCTGAAAAATAGGTTGAAAAAAGGCATTTCCCCAAAGGTGATTAAGTTAATATTTTGCAACCTAATGTAGTTTTTCATTAAAATATATAATGATGGTCTTTTTTTTCTTGGAGATCTGAAGCGGTATCCACTCTGTGGTTGCCTAGCAACAGAGAGTGTGTTGGCAACAAGTAGAATGAGCATATGGAATTGCAGAGTATCTTGTCATGAATATCTTACCTGCTAGTTATCTGTTTTATTCTTATCGATACTCTATGAAAATTTCCATAATGACATATCACTTTAGTAAGATCACTGTTCCCTATTCATAAACCATATAGACTTCAGCCATAAAATTTGTTTAATTTTTCACTGGTCCTTCTGAATACTTTTAAATTCAGTGGGATAAAGGTAGCACCAACCTTTTCAGAAGAATAAGCATCAGATGGGAAATCACAGTGGCACCCACAACTGGAGAAATGGGCTCAGTTTCAATTATTATATCATTTATCAGTTATCTGGTGGGAAATTATTTCCAATTAAAAAGTCTTCGAGAATTCTGAGTGTTTTATGTTATATGGATGTGCCTCTAGCATTTTTATTTTATGATACCTAAAATTGTCATCTATTATATTAATAAACATACTCTCCATGTATCATCTACTGATTAATTAGTTTTATGAAACAGAACTGCATAGGTGAGCATTAAGAAGAACTTACTTATTCAATCATTATTAATTCAGCAAATTTCTATGGACCAACTATGTGTAAATAATCATACCAAGTGAAGTAAGTCAGAAAGAGAAAGACAAATATCATATGATATCACTTATATGTGGAATCTGAAAAAATGATACAAATGAACTTATTTACAAAACAGAAACAGACTCACAGACATAGAAAACAAACTTATGGTTACCAAAGGGGAAAGGGGGAGGATAAATTAGGAGGTGGGGATTAACAGATACACACACTACCATATATAAAATAGATAATCAACAAGGACCTACTGTAGAGCACAGGGAACTCTACTCAATATTCTGTAATAACTATATGGGAAAAGAATCTGAAAAATAGTAGGTATAGTATATGTATAACTGAATCACTTTGCTGTACACCTGAAACTAACAGAACCTTGTAAATCAACTATACTCTAATATAAAATAAAAATTTCAAAAAATAATAAAAAATAAAGACAGGTAAAGAAAAAATTAGGTATTGGGTGCATGGTACATAGAAGTAATTCTCCATTCTACAAATGAGAAACATGAAATCAGAAAAAATTATGTGACTGGTCCAAGTTCACATTGCTTAGTTTCTAAGGGAATTTTTCCCATGTTGTCTTTACGTGAATGATTATGTCCAAGCATGTAAATACATGCATGGACAGCTAAGAAACGTGTGGATTATCTTCCAGAATGCAACAAAAAGATACAGTCCGAGCCACTGCCTCGCATGGTGTGGCGGCCTGGGCAAGGATGCTGGAACACTGAAAGACAGTGGGCTTGTAGATGGAAGGGGTAAGAGTCTTCCAAAGAGGTGAGACAGAGCTCCTTTTCAATCCCAAATCCACAGAGCAGGCTCAAGTGCCACAAAAAGAATGTAGGTTGTGACAATCAGGAAGAAAGAAAACGTCTTGGTGATATAAACTTCATTACAACCCACTGTCAGGATGATTGAAGCGTGTGCTCCATGCCCCTTCCCATCTCTGAAAGCCTTGCCTAACATATAGTAAGGCGTTCATTGCCTACTTATGGAATAAATAAACTTGAACATAAATCAACGACGACTAATAAAGGCATTGCCTGGGAGTCAATGGTGGCTGCTAAGGGGTGAACCCAGACTCTGGTTTCCAGACCAAGAAGCCTTCCCTCACTCCTTTGGGGCCTCTTTCCACTTGATTAATGGAGGCTTATACACGCAATGAAAATAGACTCTATAAAAGTGACATTGGTATATATTACATTGATTTAGTGATTTATATACATATGTATATATTGATTTCTTATATTTATTTCATAGGGCTTGAGAATTAGACCCTATTTATGCTATATAAGAAAATATTTGGGGAGGGTTAGGATAAGAAAATGTGCAAAGGAGGAACTCTCACACCTCTTTAGGTGTAGAAAAAATTGGATTGTGGCAAAGTGATATAACTGGCTGGGAATAGTTGGGAGGCAATAAATTAATAGATACAGAAAGACCCTTAGCTTTCTGAGGGCCATATTCTCAGATGCCTAGTATTGTGTCCCAAATGGATGATACATAGAACAAAACCCAACTTTTAAACATCACTTTAAAACTGTGTAGTTGTCTATCTTGGTGACAGAAAATAGACGTTCATCTTCAAATGTAGAGACTTCTGAACACAATCATATTACACGTCGGTGAAATTTAGTCCTTTTCTTTTCATCCTAGTGCCTATGCACCTCCCACCCTATGTCTACACTCCCTTCCCATATCCACCACCACAGTCCTTCCTGGTACCTACATCCTTCGTTTTCCTTAAGCTTCTTTGTCTTTTTCTACTCTTCATCCAGCTACACTTAATTACCTTTTTACTAGGGAACTCCCGAACACCCAGGCTAGATGAAGCACCACTTATATACTCAAGCTTTGTTTTAGAATGTTTTGCTCTTTATGTAATGATTTGCATCTTTTGCTTTCTCTGTATTCAGCGGTCTTTGACATCCTGGGTGATTCTAGCACTGAATTTGGGGCACCGTAGCCATGAAGGTCAAGTTCAAGTTTCCCGGATACAGGATATGACTAAGTCAGTTTTTCAATGTCGTCAACACTTTGCATAGGTACCTCATGTCCAGCAGATACCCGGAGCATATGTGTTCAACTTCAATGTGAAAACATAATTAGGAATAGATTTTTAAAACAGAAATGATGGGAATAATCAGTAGGCCTTTGATGGTTGACTTAAAAGATGCCTTTTACGTGAGAATGAGCCCCCTCTTTGTCTTCTATGAAGCCATCCCAAACAGCAGCCCCGAACCAGTAAGAAAGCACAGGGTAGAAATCATCACACGAACAACGTATATTCATACTTGCATGTGGTAGTAACATACGCAAGTAAATGCAGGGAGACAATAAGTCAAAGCTTTGCATTCTTTTTGTTCAAAAAGTCTTTATCTGGTGTCTGCTGAGTGCCAGCAACTCTGTTAGACTCTGAGGAAACCAAGATGCATTATGTGTGTTCATTCCTTTATAAGCCTTGGCACTGAGTTGAGTTCTTTATGCTGAAGCTTTGAGATAATCTTTTTTTTCTTTTGAATCCCTTGTGTAGAAAATACTTTGGATTTCAGGAGCTCAGTGCTCTTCCTGATTTGCTCTGTTTATCTGCTCTTCTCTGCATGGAAGAATGGATGTCTGCCACTCAGCCAACCATTCGTGTGTGCGGGAAAGATTCGGAATCCTCCGAACAGTTATTCACCTAAGGCTCTTGAGCTCTCCCAGCAGTGTTCTCCTTACTGAGGTGACTGGGCTTGCTCACCGTGTTAGCACATCTTAAGGGAGGAATTAATAAAACAAATGCAGACATAGACAGCCCTTATTTCATGGAGGAAGGAGAGGTAGCTTAGAGGTGGCTCCATTTCCTGTCTTAGCTAGCTCTGTACATTCCAGCAATTTCGATGCCTGTTTTTGATTCCTCCTCTCACCCCCAAGTCAGGTAAATAAGTTGATTTGTGGCTACATTGTTATTTCATGGGAAGAAAAGGCCGATGCTTATGACAGGGTTAATACACTCATCCACCAGCAAAGTCATTACAGGTAATGTATTTTAGAGGCAAAATGGTTCACAGCTTGGGTTCTAAAGTTGGACAGATGTGGTTCAGAATCCATTTGCTCGAGGACCTTGGCCATCTCCCTCACCTCTCTTGATTTCAGCTTCATTAGTAAGTTGTAGATAATAACATCCCACACCTCATGGGTTTATAGACAAGATGAAACGAAACGATGCATTTAAAGGATTTGAAAAGGTGGCTGGCACAAATTCCTAGTGCCCAAAACTTCACCTGAAGGCATCTTTCTCATTATGATTGGTAAGCTACTATTTTTATTATTTACTATGAATATTATTAATAATGAGGTATCTTTATTTAATGAGAAAATTATGCATAAGGGACATCAAAACACAATTTTACTACTCAAGCATTTTGGGTTACATTGTACTGAATTACAATTTTGTGACACTATCGTCTGAAGATCACTTATAAAACACAAATGTCTGTGAATCAATATTTGACAAATTATACATTAATACATAGAATATTTTCTTTTTAAATAAAACATCTACCTATCCAAAGAGCTATTTTACCATTATCTACTTTTACCAATTATAAACTGTAAATCTACGAGAGTCCTAAGAGGATTTCTAGACTCTCATTGGTTGAAAGAGAAAACTGGGGCCCAGGAAAGTTAATGGACTCAACGGATGTGTCCAACCACACAGTTCATTGCACACAAGCTCTGGAAGCAAAGCAAAGTCGGATTTTACTCTGGGGAACTACAGAGAGTCTGATGACTCCTTATCCTGTCTTTTAATACTTTGAAATTCACAATTATCATGGTCCACATTTTCTATAGTTTAACAAGTACATCTCATTGTGATTTATTATGTCCTCTTAAAGAATAACTCTCTCCCCTCCTCAATTTCTACTCCTTTATTCAAATCATGAATTCTCAAGATTGATTAAGATTTTTAAGCCAACAGCATTGTTTTCACTCCAGAATGCGAAATCTGCACAGAAACTCTTCTGTTGGACTCTTGAGACACTTTCCCTCATCCTCCACACACACTCATCCCTGTGCTAGTTGATTTTATCCTTTCATTTTCCCCAGTTCCATTCATTTGGCCACCATTTCCAGCCCCACTTCTTGAGTTCAAGCTACCACATTTCCCATGAAAATACTCCACTAACCTCTTCAAAGGTACTTGTAGATCATGCATTCCCTTCTTCTATCTAATCCATTCATTCTTCACAGAGCCAGAGTCATTTTCCAGAACACAAATACAGCCACATTACTCCTCTGTTTACAAAGCATTCTATGTCTTACCCTGTGATTTTAAGACAAGCCACGTTGTAAATGTGACCTGTAAGACTTGAGTGGACCTGCCATTGTCTACATGACCATATTCTTCCTGGCCCATCTGGTCACTGAACATGAGTCAGGTGGACCTGGCAGAAGCCATGCTCCCTTTTCCCACAGCACCATGACATGGGCCCATGGTGCCTCTTCTGTGTACCATGGACATGGGACCTCACCCTGACCTGGTGACCCTGTTAACAGTCTCCTTTTGTGTTTCACCTCATTATACTGACTTCTAGCACTCAGCACAATAATAACTATATTATTTCTCCGGGTACGGTTTTTGATGAACGCCTCTCTCTCACTACATCTTCAGCACCACTGAGATGGACAGCGTCCAGTCTTGTTCATTACACTCTCCACTCACTAATGTGTCTGCTCAGTAAAAACAGGTTAAACGGGTGAGTGGTGATAGGTTACACAGAAACTACTCAGTCCTAACCCACTTTAAAGAGAGGAGACGGAGGCCCAGAAACAGCAGCTGCTTTGACTATGATCAAGCAGTTAGCTGGAGGCATGACTAAGATGGAAAGAAAAGTATACCGACTGCATATGAATCCACTGTTTCAATACCAACCATCTCTACCACATCTAGACAGCATTAAGGTATCTAGATAATACAGCAATTGATTAAACATAATACCAGGCTTTGGGCTATGTTTAGGGAAACTTCATTACCATTACAGGGACACTTGGATTTCCTTGTAAAATTTGAAATCAAAATGTTATTTTTTTAATGTTTTATTTTATTTTTTTGCGGCACGCGGGCCTCTCACAGCTGTGGCCTCTCCCGTTGCGGAGCACAGGCTCCGGACGCGCAGGCTCAGCGGCCATGGCTCATGGGCCTAGCCGCTCCACGGCATGTGGGATCTTCCCAGATTGGGGCACGAACCCGTGTCCCCTGCATCGGCAGGCGGACTCTCAATCACTGCGCCACCAGGGAAGCCCAAAAATGTTATTTTAAATCCATGCTCTCAATGAGGAGCTCCATCCTGAGAGCACATAGTCACACATTACTGATTCATTTAGAAGTTACTACTTTGCTGCTGGGCATTTTCCACTGTAAGGAAAGAAATCCTGAAAAGATTTAGAATATTTAAGGATGGGGTAGCTAACTGCTGAGACTTACATAAATTCTGGATTGATGCTGTATGTTTTATAAGTCAAATTAAAATACGAGCAAAGTAAAACTTCCTCCACCCCACCCATGCCCAGGATATCATGTGGGCTGAGGGATAATTATGTATGAGAGAAAAGGACAGCTTTCATTTTGTGTAGAAAATTGTTGACTTTCTACCTTAGTACGTTCTCAAAGGTTGTTTTTGTTTCCTTAAACAATGAACACCTTTTTATTGAGGTTTTAACAGGAGAGTGAGGCTGTGCTCCATGCAGTAGGCATGAAAACAGACATGCACTTCTGTCCCTGGGCTGGTCTCTAATGCTGTTACAAAGATTACCACCAACATAGTGGCTGAAAACAAGACTGTTTATCATTTCACTGTTCGTAGGTTAAAAGTTCCACATGGGTCTTTTAACCCTGTGGTTGTTGACCTGAGATCCTGGCTCCTTGCTGGCTGATGGCCACAGGTCATTCTCTGCTTCTAAAGCCTACTCTGATACCTTGTCCCATGGCCCCCTCCCTCCATCCTCAAAGATAGAAACAGAGTCCTTCCTACTTTATGGCTCCCCTTCAGGTTCATTTTTCCTCTCTGTTCTTGATTCACACCTTTCTGACTCTGTCTGGAGAAAGTTCTCTGCCTTTAAGGGAAGTGGATATTCCTCTTACATGTGACATGAAATGGGTGTTACTTTGGTGGAAATGCACGGTACGTTTCCAGTATTTTTTAAGATTCCACATAGAAAGAGAATGAGGTGTCTTTTGTTATTTCCATACACGGATAAACCTTCTACGAAATAGAAGGAATTCAAACAAACTTAAAATGAGAGAACTAGAAGGATTGTTTGGTGCCTGCCTTCCATAATTTAGAGATAGGGTACTGAGATCCTAAAAGGTTAGGAAGTTAAGAATACACAGCTTGGGACTTCCCTGGTGGCACAGTGGTTAAGAATCTGCCTGCCAATGCAGGGGACACGGGTTTGATTCCTGGTCCGGGAAGATCCCACATGCTGCACAGCAACTAAGTCCATGTGCCACAACTACTGAGCCTTACCTCTAGAGCCTGTGAGTCACAACTACTGAGCCCACGTGCTGCAACTACTGAAGCCTATGCACCTAAAGGCCGTGCTGCACAACAAGGGAAGCCACCTCAATGAGAAGCCCTAGCAACACAATGAAGAGTAGCCCTTGCTTACTGCAACTAGAGAAAGCCCATGCACAGCAACCAAAAAAAAAAAAAGGAATATACAGAATTTGGAATGTCTCCAAAGAAGGTATACAGGTAGCCAATAGGCACATGAAAAAATGCTCAGCATTGCTAATTATTAGAAAATGCAAATCAAAACTACAGTGAGGTACCACCTCTTATCGGTCAGAATGGCCATCATTAAAAAATCTACAAGTAACACATGCTGGAGAGGGTGTGGAGAGAAGGGAATCCTCTTACACTGCTGGTGGGAATGTAAATTGGTGCAGCCACTGCGGGAAGCAGTATGGAGGTTCCTTAAAAAACTAAGAATAGAGCTACTGTATGATCCAGCAATCCCACTCCTGGGCATATATACAGAAAAGATGAAAACTCTAATTCAAGAAGATACCCGCACCCCGATGTTCATAGCAGCACTATTTACAATAGCCAAGACATGGAATCAACCCAAGTGCCCACTGACAGATGAATGGATAAAGAAGATGTGGTACATATACACTGTGGAATACTATTCAGTCATAAAAAAGAATGAAACAATGCCATTTGTAGCAACACGGATGGACCTAGAGATTATCATACTAAGTGAAGTAAGTCAGAGAAAGACAAAATTATATGGTATCACTTATATGTGGAGTCTAAAAACTAGTACAAATGAACTTATTTACAAAACAGAAATAGACTCACAGACATAGAAAACAGATGTATGGTTACTTAAAGGGAAAGGGGGTGGTAGATAAATTGGGAGTATGGGATTAACAGATGCATACCGCCATATATAAAATAGATAAATAACAATATATAAAATGGCCTATATAGAAAACAAAGTAGTATTCTTTTTTAAAATTATGTTATGACAATATTTTCTTATTTTTTCATTTGCTATTCCTCAGGGCTGCAGCAGTTTTGCTGCTTGGAAATGTCTTTTCCTAATTTGATATTCTAACACTAAATACCAACAGATATACTTTACTAATCTCAGGATGATTGTGCTAAGTATGTTTATTTTCTAATTATTTAAATCTTTACACCATACTACCTATATATTGATAGGATTTTTTTTTTTTTTTTACCTGAAGCCTCCAAGCTTTTAAATTTATTGAAGGTACTTGAGGATATGGCAAGCTATTTTGGTTATGTTAAAATATCTAACTATACTAGTGATACAGTTAGTATCACTGAAGTAAAGCTGCTTTTTTTTTTTTTTTTTTAGGTAAAATTTAACCCATTGTAAAAACACTTCTCAAGGTGATTAAGGGCTACTGTTGGCAGATTCATATGTCTTTGAATAAAGTGCATTGAGAAAACTATTAAAGAATGTTTTAATACTGAGAATGTTTCATAGTAAGGGAAATGTAATGACCCAGGATGTGTAGGAGTAGAAAAGAAATCATGAACATGAAAACAGCGTCTGTGAAAGGGTGTGCACCTTAATGGAATGGGTTTGAGCGCTGTTGTCAGAGGGAGGTGTGTTCCGATCCCAGTCTAGTCACTTTTGATCAGTTACAGCGTCCCCTGGTTAGTATGCCAACCATTCCAAGATCTGACGTCCTCGTTTCTTAATTTGGGGTAATAATATTTCCTAACTTTTACTTGTGGATTTGACATGTGGCTAGTCTTGAATGCTAGACTTTAAATCTATTATTGACAATGAAAAGATAAGAAACTTGCTTTCTTAGATATTCTATGCTGTACATTGCTGAAATATAAAACATTTACTATTTAAATATGATACTGTTTAAACCAGTACCATTTCTAGAGCTGACTAATGGTTGAGAAATGCCTATACCAGAGGCATAGCTGGTTTTAAAAGGTTGAAGTCCTCCCTTCAAAGATGACTGATGCTTTTTGGTCCCAGAAAATCAGAAATTAACACAAAATCCCAGTAGCTTCCTGTTGTTTCTGGCAGAGCCAGTTTACTAGTGTCTTGCTGTTCCTGGGAGGCCTGGGCAGCCGAGTACAAAGATGCTCTGTGTTCCTGGATAAAGAATCCTGTCGGGTTGCTTCCTCAATCAGGTTTTATGATTCTGTTGAAAAAAAGTTACTTTTACTTTCACAATGAATCCTCCTTTCTCATCTATACCAAGGGGAGACCAAGGATTCATTTATAAGCCTTTCTTTTATTTGCTTTTAGGTTCTTTCAAGAGCATTCAATTGCTTTTTTATAGTCATTCTTGGTGCATTGGTATATAAGCTTCATCTCATGACAAACATTACTGCTCTTCTTTTAATACTGATGCAGTGGTATTAATTATTTAATTGGTGTTATTAATCTGTATTCCATGTCATGAACTCCCAATACAGAAACATAAGAAAAAAAAAAAGAATCCGAATTGTTTCAATTGCTGTTTGAAACACACGAATACCCACCTCCGCTGAGTTGCCTAACATACAGCTATTTGTTTTTCGTTTTCTTTTAAACACATAGCATTTGTGAAGGGGAAAATGTTAAAGTTACAATGCCATTTGAACCTTGCTTCTCTGAGTGAGCTACAGCAGTTGCGTATATGAGGGTAGATCTCTTAAAGCCAAAGGAAGGCAGTGAATAAGATCAGAGAAGCATAATGTTATTTAATCCAGGCTTCATTTGGAACGATCGGTAGAGAAATATAAATTAATCATGCTGATAAGTATAGGAGTCAAATAATGCCATTCAGGATGATATGATTGATATTTATTTGCATACACCAAATAACTTGAAGTCACTTTAAAATACTTCATAAATAAAAAATTAAGGTGTCATTATCCTTAGAAAGATATATATTCATATTAGAAATACAAAATAAATACAAAATACAAATTTGGGATATCATCAGCTGTAAGGTCTATAAGAGAGGTTTGGATATATAATAAAGAGCAGCAGAAGGAAAGAGTTAAAATAATATAAACAAAATGTACCAGGGAAGCTCTGAAGTAACTCTCCCATTATTCTCAGTATAGACTAGAATTTCATTATTTTTCTAATTTTGGGACACGTAACTAAAGCAGGAAAGGGAGAGTTTAAAAATTAATCAGAGAAAAACCATAAAGATTAAACCAGACCAAGTATAAAATCTTGAAAGGAATCAAGGTTTTAAGTAGGACAACATTGATGAAGGGACCACTACTTTTCTTAATAGAAAAATGTTGTTCAAAGATGGTACTTAAAGGTTCTGAATGCCTATTAATAATGGAGTGAGGAGAACGGGATCTAAATAAAAGTGCGTGTGTTTACTGCATTCAATTAGAAATAAAAAATATTAAACAGAAGGGTATAAAATATGTACACACTCATTTATCACTCTAGGACTTCAGGGGTTCCTGTCTAAGGAACAAGAATTACAGATGAGAATTAATTTAGGAATGACAAAAAAAACAACAACAGTAACAAAATTTAGGTATAATTTTAAAGCCAGCTCATCAGTGCCAACTGAAAGGACACTTCAGCTAATATTCTCTCTTTTTTCTTGAATTGTCTTTAGACCTGTGTAACAGAAAAGACTGCAGAATCAAGGCCCTGTGTGGCATGGTCAAGGAGATGTTTAGGTACATTTCTAGAAAGCATCATGCCGTCCATATGTCTGTTCCATCGTTTGTCGTATATGTGTGTGGGAGAGGTCCTCTAAGTGTTAAATGCCATCAAAAAGTTCTCCTTCACATTGGTAGGATGGCATTGCTTTAATGCAGCATAGGACGAATGGTACAGGCACAGAGAAAGGCAGAGAGAGTCAAACCAGGACAGCCATCCTTGGCTTAGTAAACGGTGAGAGTCAATCATCAGCATTAAAGAGGGTGTCATCGGTGGAGCGGAGCACAGTACCCTCAGAAGCACCATAATACAAATCTAGTACTTTAAACACTGAGAATTTACAGGTGTGGTCACTCTAAACAATGAGCACTTAGACCTCAAATTCCAGGAAGTAGGGACCAGCTCAAATTACTAGGACAATCCTGGATGGATGCTCAGCAAAGCCATAGGACAAAGCCCATTGCTGTAGGCACCCTCACGAGTACTTCCACAAACGCCTTAATAAGGAGAAACTTTTAGTTGCCTTCAGAACCTTCCTGAAAAATTTAAATTAGCAACAAGTGAACTATAACAGAATGATTACTCATTTTTGGGTAATTACACAGTGTTGCTACTTTGGATACCTTAGCTCAGATTATCTTGAGGATGTCCCTGGAGAACGATTATGATCCTTTTTTCATATCAGACAAGTCTGGAGTTCAGAGAATAAGAAGCAGAGATATGATCAGAACCCAACATGAACGGGTCCCAGGGACCCTTTCGGAAGGGCGCCGCAATATTTCTGTGAATTGGTAGTGTAGACTGCATTGTTCTCAACTTCCGTATAAAGTCCCTAGTTAAATAAAACCTCCAGGTATTATTACTACCCCAAAATTATTTAAACTGAGTGGTTGCTACATGATAAAAGTCAAGATTATTGTACCTAAGGGAGCAAAACCAAGTAAACAGTTATGGAAGACTGACTTAATTCACTTCTAATTTTAACGTCACACATTACACTCAGCAATATATCTCTCACCTCTAAAGACATTTTAGGAAGAGTTGTAGAAATACAAAGCATATTCTTTTAGAATTACTAGATGATTTAGGTTTTATTCTATTATTTTACCAGTATCTAATCCTGTAGCTTCCACAAATCACTTACTATTTTCTGCTTATCTGCATCTTTAAAATGAGATAGTAACACCTCTTTCACAAAGTTACCGAAAAGATTAAAGACACGGGTGTTTGTGAAAACACTTTACAAGCTAACAATGTATAAATCTAGTATAAATCCAGCTTAGTATAAATCCAGTATAAATCTAGCGTATCCTCATAAAACACGTGACTGATTTCTACGTAGTGAATTTTCTGTGTATGGTTCACTCCAGCCTGAGACTCACCGAAAACCTTTTATTTAGATCAGAACTTCATCACGATGCTGCCGGACTACATATTCACAGTGAGGCCACATGGAGATGGTAATTAACAAGAGTCGATTCAAACTTCCTGTCTTACCTGCTGTTGTTATCTTACCAAAGAGAGCCAGCCCACACTGAAAACAGAGCATCTCCCAGTAGCAGGAGGCAAAGCAGGGAAAGAAACAATTAAGCCTAATTGACTCAGCAGGTGGATAAAACCAGAAAACTGGGTCTCCTAAATGAGAGAGTGCCCTCAGTAGTTAAGATGACTGTTTTTGGTCTGGGGAAGGATGAAAAGGGTGGAATGAGGTGGAGAGTATTTCCCAAAGATCACTGTCCAATAGGTTACAGTGCCTGGGGAAAGATGTACAAGTAAAAGCCTATTATACTAAAATCAGAATTAGAAATACAACAAATGTCCAGATTCGTTTCCCTTATAGGTTATTACAAAATGTTGAGTATAGTTCCCTGTGCTATACAGTAGGTCCTTGTTGGTTATCTGTTTTTTAATTTTTATTTTATTTTGGAGTGTAGTTGATTTTACAATGTTGGGTTAGTTTCAGGTGTACAGCAAAGTGATTTAGTTACACATATACATATATCTATTCTTTTTCAGATTCTTTTCCCATATGGGTTATTACAGACTATTGAGTAGAGTTCCCTGTGCTATACAGTATGTCCCTGTTGATTATCTATTTTATATATATAGTAGTGTGTATATGTTAGTCCCAAACTCCAAATATATATAGACCTGAATCACTTTGCTGTATACCTGAAACTAACACAACATTGTAAAGCAACGATAGTTCAATAAAAAAGAAATGCCTGGTTAAAAAAAAAAACAAAACCAAAAAACCCCCATATGTCCAGAAACAAGTGTATTCTTGAAACAACACATCTTTAAAAAATGATAAACATAGGTGGTTTTCTTTTTCACCATCTAATCCTAAACATGCAGCAAGCACGTACCCTAAATCAGATTGTTTCTAGAGGATTGGCTTCTAAAACATTCTCTCTGTGTGTGCTTAGTACCTGTGATACACACATGCATACACATAAAAGGGAGTCAAAGAGGAAAAGTAAATGGGGAATTCAGATCTATGAGTCTCAAGGAAGGGCAAGTGTGAGTTTAGTTCTGACACATTCAACAGTTTCTCTAAACCTCAAAGTGTCCATGTCACTGCAAAGGGCTCCCCTCTATAATACAGGAGCCATAGAAACCTGGGGGAGACATTAGAGTTAAGCCTTTGGCTTCACGATGGCAAAGGCTAACTTACCACTGTTCTGGGTGGCAGTGCAAAAGCTCAAATCTATCAGCTATATTGGTAATATTTTAAAAATCAGCGTTCTGTGTATATAAATGCAAAAAATTATATATATGTATAAATATTATCGAGGTAAAAATAAACATAAATATGGAATAAATGTATAATATATTTTTATTATTATGAAATTACCATCACATTATTGAAATTACTTATGAGAATTAATATTCTCATACGCTATCATTAACAAATAATCTAGATCAGGGTTTGGCAAACTACGGCACACAGGCTGGTAGTCCGTTTTTGCAAATTAAAAGCCCACAGTCATCTTGATAATACTGTATGGGGCCTCTGATTCTTTCATTCTTTTGATTATGTTTCCATAAATGTCGATTCTGCTTTCTCCTAATCCCTTTCAATAAATTCATATTGGAGTTCTATTAGCCCCTTGGAGCGCTTAAAATTTCTCCAGGATTCCTAATGTATTTTCTGTGTCCTATGAGATCATGCATGCAAAGGACTTAGCACAGAAACTGGCACAGGGCGAGCATACAGCAAATCATACTTTTTACGTATCAATAATGCTTTCTGCAAGGGAGGCCATCGTGGAAATTCCCTGGGTGAAGATTATGTGTGGGTACTTCCGTTACTGCCACTGACTACTACCCTTGACAGTAATGATCTACACCTCTATCCAGTAAACCTGGAGTGACTCAGAAGAGCTTTCTATCTGACTCTACCAATTTTACAATATTACTCTTTGAAATTAAAAGCTCTCATTGTGATTTTCCTAAGGAAATACTGGGCTCTTTACTCAGGCTTCTTCTGCTACAGAGTAGGTATAATGATCAACATTCAGACACTATTTACTTTTAGGGACTACTATAAAATGGAATTGTTTATGGGAAAAGAATAGATGATTCATTTTTACAAGATTTGGAAGAGACACACTTTTTGGTGAGTTTTTAAACAACTATAATACTATATTACACTACATTTTAATGTTTAGAATACATTGATATATGGGTATATAATGGTATAGATAAATGATAACCATTATTATTATTTTTTGACTATTATCTGATGAATTGACATCAATACATACAAATAAAGTCACTATCAGAGGTATGGTGCTCATTTCAAAGCTGCTTTAATTCTTTAAAATGTCAGAACCCTTCTTTAGGAAGTAACTGAAGTCCTGTGTTTAACCTAATTCCCAGTGGTGGCAAATATATGCTATTTGGTCTGGTTAATATTTTTATTTGAAAGTAGTCCAGCCTCATACAGAATCTGACATTACTTTTGCATCCCTTATATTTTTACAGTATTTTAGGGTTGACCAATATTTTCACATATATATCATTTTTATTTTTTAAAAAGTCAAAATGCAACTAACTCAAATCGGCTCACAGGATAATTTTTATGGAAGGATTCATATGCCTTGGAAGCATGTATTGCCCAAAGAAGCATTACCAGTCTGGAGGACAAAACTCGCCAGGATATATATTTAACGAAGCTCATTCATTTATTTTTTTTTATTTATTTATTTTTTTTTTTTTGCGGTACGCGGGCCTCTCACTGTTGTGGCCTCTCCCGTTGCGGAGCACAGGCTCCGGACGCGCAGGCCCAGCGGCCATGGCTCACGGGCCCAGCCGCTCCGCGGCATGTGGGATCTTCCCGGACCGGGACACGAACCCCGCGTCCCCTGCATCGGCAGGCGGACTCTCAACCACTGCGCCACCAGGGAAGCCCTCATTCATTTACTTGTCCTTGTTTCCTTATGCACAGTCCTAAACCTAATACAGTTACAGAGAGGGAACATTATGCAAGGGTTATAAATGTCAAGAACAAAACGGATACCACGTTTAGTTCAAAGAAACACAGGCAACATCAGCTGCATGCCCCCAGCCGTATTTTCAGGCTTCTCTGGCAATCTGGGTTGAGCATTTTTATAAATAGTCTCCACTGCAACATTTCGTCACTGAGAAAATCCAGATGTGAATGCATAAAACCAAAGGAAAGTGTAAATAAGAAATAAATCCTGTTAATTGAGGCTTGCTGATGCCAGAGCCCTTTCAGCAGCAAAGACCCTGGGGGTTTCCATGGCACAGAAGCCAATGCGTCTGCATCTTTAGCTTCCAAACAGCACAGGAAGATTGTTCCCCTGGCTCATCCCTCCAGGCCATTGTTTTTCCTTTTCCTTTTTGTTCAATAAGAAAAGAAACATACCTTACTTGCTCCAACCAGTTGTTAAGTAAGTTCTTGCCTTTTAAGCAAAGGTCCTTTTCTCTTCCCTACCGGCAACAAGGGATGCAAAGCCCGATTCAACCACCATGGAGCCCTTAAGAACATCTGCTGAATACATACACTTGTGCGTTGCATTTTGTAAACATTTACTCTGGTCACAGACTCGTAGTGTAACTGACCAGACAGTTAGCATCTTTAACAATCTAGTGGGTTTACAATAGGGAATCACGTCTGAAAAGCCAACAACAGATCCATCTTGACACCACCCTGAGGATAAGCAGACATTTGCATGCTTTGAGCTCCATCCTCTGTGTCCGGCCTCTGGTGATATGAAGGGACTTTGCCCCTACTACATTATCTGTAACTAATTACAACCTGAAAGAGGAGAAATGCAAATATCATGAGCCTGATACTCTGGAACTCAAAAGTGCTTCATTCTGCTCTATTGTTTTTGTTCACAGCTCTCTTAACTGGGGAAAGGAATTCTGCCTTTGATCTGTCATGGCCGAGACCTTGTCTAATTAGTTTGCAAAAGCGCAAGTCGTTGTAAGACTTAAGTTATGGCTTGTTCTCGTCATTACCCCTCACTCAAAGGATTAATATCTTACCCTAAATAGGGTAACTACACCTGCAGAGAGATTTTCCTGCTGCTACATCTGATTCCCCTCTGCTGTGCTCCACCCTTTCCTTAAGGCTGATCTTATCTCTGAGTCATGCTTCTGCCTCCAGAGACGGGGGCTGCTATTGCCCGAAATCCCACAATCGTGGCTGTGGTTTTTGCCCAATCCAGTGAATATGGCTCCCAAGTTAGGAAAGTAGCCTGAAAGGTGATACTGTGAGAGGTACAATGGCCAAGCAGGAAAAGGTAATTTCCTCCTATGTAGACTAGCATCGTGAAGACAATATCAGCCCCCCACAAAAAAATGTCTGGGTTCACACTTGATTTGCAATCATTTATGATACTTGGGTCCCTTTCTAGATCCTTGCTTTCTCTGTAGTCATTTACCTTTTTACTTTGTTCCATCCAAGAGAGCTTACTGCAGGGTTTATAGAGAAACCACTATCACCCTAATTCATGTTTAGCATCAAGGCAACAATAGGATCCCAGAAGCCAGTCTTTTAGAAACAGATCACATGAAGAAGAGAATTAGCAATAATAAGGCCAGAAGGGCAGTGGAAAACTCAGTTTGGGGGGTCAAATAGATCTTATTTTAAATTGAGGCTTTTTTGTTTATTAATTTGTGGCCCTGTACTTAATCAAGCGTCCTCAATTCATTCAACTGTGAAATGATATTATTCTTAAAGCAGTACTGTGATAGAGCGTATATGCAAATTTCTTGGCATATTATACATGCTGACTATTGAATAACCATTATTCATTGCAGTAATTAATATTTGTAGAATAATTAGCATGCATTATCCTCATATAGACCAGAAAAGCATGTTTCACAACTATGATTCCCATATTATAGTTAACATATTGAGGGTCAGGAATATTGGGTGACTGCCAGCAGGTGTCCAGCTAGTAAATGGAAACCAGAACTTGAAACAAGCTCTTCAGCCACTTGGGAAGACAGCTGGGCACCTTCTTACAAAATTAAACATACAGCTGCTGCCACGCATCCACAGTTTCACCCTGTGCGGTGCTGGTTACCTGCGGTAAAGCACAGTCTGAAAGTACTAAACGAAAGATTCCAGAAACAAACAACTCCTGAATTACAAATCGTGCACCATTCCGAGTAGTGTGATGGAATCTCTCACCATCCTGCTCCTTCCTGCCCAGAATCCCCACCCACCTCCGTCATCCAGTCCTGGCGTCCAACCATCAACATCATCCAGGATCACCCAGAGCAGGTGACCCTCCTAACCTACCATCAGAAGGTCAGCAGTAACCTAACACTGCATCCCAAGGCCTCTGACATTCTCCTCACTTCATCTCAGCACGTAGGCGTTTTTATCATCTCACATCGTCACAAGTACAACAGTACATTTGGAGAGAGAGTGGCCACATTCACGTAACTCTGATTTCAGCATATTACTATAATTGTTCTATTTTATGATTAATGATTGTTATTAATCTCCTACTGTACCTAATTTATAAAGTAAACTTATCATCAGTAGGCATGTATAGGAAAAAAAGATAGTATATGTAGGGTTTGGTACTATCCATGGTTTCAGGCATCCACTGGGGGCCTTAGAACAGACCCCACAGTTAAGGAGGAACAGCTGTACCCTTACAACATGATCAGCAATCATGCTCCTTGGCATTTACCCAAAGGAGGTGAAAACATGTCCACGCAAAGACTCGCACACTGATGTTTACAGCAGCTACAGTCCTAATAATTGCTGAAGCTTGGTAGCAACGAGATATCCTTCAGTGGGTGAATGCATAAATAAACTGTTATTCATACAGACACTGGAATTCATTTAGTGTTAAAAAAATAAATGAGCTACGAAGCCATGAAAAGACAGGAGGGAACCTTAAATGCATATGACTAAGTAAAGGGTCCAATCTGAAAACGCTACTTACTGTGTGATACCAACTCTATGACATTCTGGGAAAGGCAAAGCTATGCAGACGGTAAAAGGATCAGTGGTTGCCAGGGCTTAGGGAGGAGGAATGAACAGACGGAGCACAGGGCGTTTTTAGGGCCGTGAAACTACTCTGCATGATACCACAATGGTAGAAGCACATCGTTATCCATTTGTCCAAACTCATAGAACGGACGACACCAGGAGTGAACCCTAATGTAAACCCTGGGCGATGGTGACCTGTCACCATAAGTTCATCAATTGCGACAAAGGTACCATCTGGTGTGGGATGTTGATAATGGCGGAGGACTTTGCGTATGTTGGGGTAAGGCATATGTGGGAAATCTCTGTACCTTCCTCTCAATTTTTCTGAACTTAAAACTGTTCTAAACCTTAAGTTTTAATTAAAAAAATAGAAAACATCAACAACAACAACTGTAGGGGAGCAACACCTGCCACTCCAAAATGTGTCTCTTTGGTGTGAGGAGAACTTAGGGTGATTATTTTTAAGGAAGAGAAGACTCAGAAAGTCTTTCTATTTAACTCCCCCTTAACTGCCTAAAAGAATTTAGATAAAGGGCCTGTTCCAGGAATAGCGCCATCATCAGAGATGTCTGCTAAGCACATGGGCTATGTGTGGCAGGGCCTAGAGATCAGAGTCCACTGTCTGCCATGGTCTCTGCCTGGCCGAGCTGACACTTGTTTACCAAACCTTGGCTTTCATCTCCATGTGCATTGCCTCTCCCCACTTTGAAGTCCCCAACCAGTACCCTCAGCATCCTCTTTTGTCTTTAGCTGAAGATGGCACTTAAGCTGAGGGCTTCATCCATTTTGGTGAGTGACTCAGTTTTCCTGGGTCTCTCCCACGTATACCTGTTAATAAGCTTTTGTTGATTTTCTTCTGTTAATCTGTCTCATGTCAATTTAATTCTTAGACCAGCCACACGCACCTAGAAAGTTAGAGGAAAATGTCTTCCTTCCTGACACAATAAACAAGAAAACATACAAACAACAACAAAATAAACTCTGACTTCACGATGCCAGAGTTTCTTCACCTGTTCGTGCTGCCTTTCTCAGGCCACGTTTAAAGTCCACAAAACGCCAATTATCGCAAATCCCAGCAGCACAGACAACCAGGCCACACTCTTCAGAAAGACATCGTATAAAATCCTGAACATTTTTAGTCTAAAGAAATCTCATCTGAGGATTAGAATTGTAGATTTTTGTCTGTCTATAATTAAACCATAAGTATATTCAAAGACATGTTAGTTTTGCAGTACTTAGCTTAGAAACACCTACATGTCATTTCCTCTGCAGATATTGAAAATAAACTCTGCATCTATAGCTATTTTTTACTGTATATTTTTGTACAGTGTAGCTCTTCTGTGACTCATACTTTTGCAAATGACCATTTCATCTTTCTCTCCTTAATCTGAAACAAAAAAAAAGTGAAAGTGCAGAGAATCTGGCTACATCATTTTCTAGATAATATTAGTTATCAAGATTCCCGGTTATAAGCATTTCCACAAAGCCCACCAAATTGAATTTAGAAAGCAGTTAAACTCCTTTTTCAACAAATACATTCGCCCTAGAAAGTATTATGACAGGCATGCTTTGATTTTGGAGGGAAGAAAAAAGTGTTGTGTTTGGATTCTTACTAACAAAAGAATTCTTAAAAAAAAAAACAAAAAAAAAAAACTCAGAATTTTTTTTTTTTTCTTGGCCAAGGACAACTTGAGATTAGAAGGGACTGACCTAAGACTGAGATCCATTCAGTGCTGCTATCTGGAAATCAGAGCATTCACTCCAATTATAAAGTCCGGCCTCTTCTAAAAATGTACATAAATGTATATTAAGTCAATAAAATGCACAGCTTTTAGCTCACAGAGGTAACATGTCATTAGTAATCAGCAAATCTATCTCCCGCACTGGAATTTTACAGATAATCAAGATGTTCTCAGCACTGCCTTCATAATAAGAAGAACCACACCCCAGGATGCCTGCTTACAGAAGAGGAACCCAAAACGAGTACATGAAGTAAAGTACTCCGAGACACACAGGGGTGAGGGTGTCCCCCCCCCACCAAGCCAGACTGTCCCCGAGGCCATCACCTAGGTGCTGAGAAGGACTGCATGGGGGCTGTTGGAGCTGGAACTACATTCAGATGTTGGGATCTCACTTGGGCGAGGCTTTGGTGACCTGCCTGCTTGTCAGAACAATGTACCGGGGATTAAACCATTTGTGCCGTCATTAGGTAATACTGCTACTTTAACAATAATAATAACCCTAGGGGCTTCCCTGGTGGCGCAGTGGTTGAGAGTCCGCCTGCCGATGCAGGGGACGCGGGTTCGTGCCCCGGTCCGGGAGGATCCCACATGCCGCGGAGCGGCTGGACCCGTGAGCCATGGCCGCTGAGCCTGCGCGTCCGGAGCCTGTGCTCTGCAACGGGAGATGCCACAACAGTGAGAGGCCCGCGTACCGCAAAAAAAAAAAAAAATAATAATAATAATAACCCTTATGCACATTGCACGGCTGTTCCTGGCCCCCTAAGTAGACCCAGCTACTGGTTGCCCCACGTCATGGACTGGTAGTTTCACATTCTTCAAGCTCCCTTCATTTGTCTACACTGCAGGAAGCTCTGGTCATTACCAACCAAAGCCAGTCCGAAGCCTACATTCATGAAAGTGTCAAATACCAAGGCTCCAAACAGCAGTGGGAGCTGCAAGCAAGCCAGGCCTCCCCTGGCTGCACCCTGGTGGGGTCTTACGTGGAGACGCAGAGGAAAGGCTTGGCCTTGGGACCGTCCAATCCAAGGAGGATGTTCCCGTATCAGTGAAATCACACCCCCAAAGCCAACACTTTATGTCTGTTTTGTGACAGATTTCCGTACGTTCAACTAGACTGAAAATCAGAGCTTCCCAACCCAAAGTAAAAGACAATCTTAAAAGTTCTGACATGTCAAAAGAGGTTGGCTGGAGCTGAATGAGTGTGGTTAGTGAACAAGATGGTTATAGGCAGGTGCACGTGACAATGTGTAAGTTTTTCCATGAGTTCTGAGGGAGTGCCCTAGGACTGGTCCTCTATACTTTTTTAATTAGCATGAGCTGCTATATCAACTCAGAAAACCTGGTTCCAGAATTTTCTCCCGGCTGTGGTATAATGTTTTGGGTAAATCCCACCCAACGACCTAAAGCCAGTCTACAGCAACTAGAAAAATGATCTTCTGGCATTCCAATGTGACATGTGGACCCTTTAATCTTTTGTATTTTCTAAGGGGCAATTCCTTTTCCTTTATAAGTATTTTATTTTCCCTTACCCTTTTTTTCTACACTGGATTTCAATGTCCGTCATGCCTCTATTATAAAAGAGGGGCAAATATTTTTGTATACTTGAAGTGCCGAGTAGAACAGAATGATGGGGTAGGTTTTCATATTAATATTAGATTTAAATGAAGACCTACCTGGAAAGATCTTAACCATACTGCTCTCTCTTCAGATAACATGAAAAGAAGAATCTAGGGTGAGTGCACTGCCTTGAGAGCGAGGCTAGAAGGATAGAATGCCATTAAAACTAAAATTATTAAGGCCCTTCTCCAGCCCTTGTTCGGATCTCATGCTGACAGCATTGGAAATTTATGTTTGTAAAGATGACTAAATTAGGCTTATAGTGGTAAAATATTCAACACTGAAATGGAAGTCCTCAAGTTTTTAGCTGATATTGGAAATTCTGTAATCAATTCTGGGCACAGAATTAGTAGGAGAGGATATTTATACAGCCACAAGTCAAGAAACGGATCTCGGGAGGTCATCTGTGCCTTCCATCTTCCTCCAGGAGATTTTCAAGCCCCATGGGAAGGAGAGGAACACGTTTCTGTAGCATGTTCCATGTTGGACGTGGTCTGCTGATGGTCTGCCCCTGCGGCTACTCAGGGAAGGTGACACCACGTCAAGATGGTTGGTGGGGATGAGTCATGAGAGGGTAAGCCCTGGCACAGACAGCTTCTCTAACTGGGTGCACTGCGTCCCTTACTGTGAAATGAAGCATGGGTGGAAATCTCTGTGCTTAGTCTGATGGTAATTATGTAATTTACCTGGAGCATAAAAGGAGCAGGGGATGAGGGGGTGATGCAGGTCCGAAGGGAGGGCACCAACAGCTCTTGGGTACCACAAGGTCCCTACACTGTGTCAGGTGCATTGCTATTACCTGTAGCACTCTTGTAAGCTTTGGAGCTGGAGACCAGGAGAGATTTAGGGCGTTGATTACCCTGAATATTGCCAGAAAGCTGGGTTGCCCGAGGTACTGAATTATCCCTGTCTCTCCCCTCAGCCCTGTGCCTCTAGGAAAGTCTTCTAGGTCCACAGGGTCCCGGCTTAGGTTCAGCTCACGCCCCTGTGACTAGTCCAGATGGAGGCCCTCCTGGTCCTAGATTTGCCTTTCAGAGGCAAACAGAAATTGACACAACAAATAAAGGAAAAATGAAGCACATTCTTAGTACTAGTTCACTGTACACAATTACAGCCTTTTCATTCTCACAGAAATTCTATGAGATGGAAGTTATTACCCTGATTTCATACATGGGGACATGGGCACCTGAACATGGTCAGGGAGCTTGTATGGGATCGTGATACAGCAAGGCTGGGGTTTAAACCCCAAGGGTGACAACACCCAAGATCAGACTTTCCCAGCCACACCCCTAAATTAAAGTGTTCGAAAGGAACGCCACATTATAGGAAGTTTAATGCATCTGGTCCAGCAGCTAGAGGGGGCATCTGAAAATGAGAACTGCCAGCATTTTTCTACACACAGAATTTACAAATATCAACAAGATCGCCATTGTGTAGAGAGAAGTGTGAGATGAGAGAAAAATAAACAGTCCATTTGCTTCTGAAAATGGATTTTAACAGCAGCTCACAAGCCCAGACAACTCATCCCTCCAACCACCTTTGCTTTTAAGCAAGACCTTTATTTCACTAATTCACTAGGAGTTTAAAAATATCCATTAGGATTTACCCTTTTCTTTCTTTGCCCTAGAAAGCAAACACCCCTAGAATCCTGTTCATTTCAAAAATATATGAATTTGGCTAAACAATTTTAGATTAGAGTGGTGGGTTCAAAAGAGGCATTTGCTAATTCATAAACAGCCACTTCTGACGTCCGAGGCATCCATGACACTCCCTACTGATTTTCTGTTTTACACCACAGACACCTCATTTTATTTTGTTGGCAATGAGATGGAAATTGGTGGTTGGTAATATTTTTGCTTTTAGACAAGATACTTATATTTAGAGACCATTTAAAAGACAGCGGTTTGTAGCAGTTGAGACGTCAATGTTATTATGATGACGTTTGGGCCTCTCTGATCTGACTCTGAATTCAATCTAGAATACGTTCTTTTAAAAAATGCTGCTGTATCTGGTTTTCTTCAAAACATGAGACGATTTTAAAAATAGGATGGCGTGCTTTTTTTTTTTCCCTTAAACGTGTTCAATCTTTCGCATTCGGGAAGCATGTGGAGATTTGGCAATGTTTCCTGAAAAACTGAAGTCTACATAATTCATATTACATGAGATAATGACAAGAAAATAGTAAGTCTGCAAATGAAATGGTTGGTGATAGCAGAAAAAATAGCTTAGATTGTACTCTATTTAAGAGATGCTTTTATCTTAATTCTTTTTAAGGTGATGCCTTTTATATACTGTTAAAGCCACACACCTGCCTATGGTGATGCCCCACTTGTTTTCCTAATGTTATTAAAATTAAAAAGATGACAATGTTGAAAATTCCATGAAACATTACCATTGACTAAATGGTGTGGTTTAACTAGCAAAAATAATAAAACCTTGCCGTATTCCATCTTCGCATCTACTCATGAAACCTCTGTTGACTCGCTGCAGTATTTTCTAATTTGTTGAGACACCGATGTCACCGGAAATAGGAGAACCGACCAAGCAGAACTTGACCGTCCTGGCTCCTATTAAAGTGGTCACCACAGAATGGAGGAGAGAAAGCCAAGGTCTCACCCTAGAGGTTCCTGAGGGCCATAGCGATACCGGACCCCAGCTTCCTCCACTTTAAAGAGGGAAATACCGTGTTTGACTTAAGATGACAGTTGTGTTTGAAATGTCTGTACATTTTGTGAAGTGTACCATAGAAATTCTCCCTGCCTCTTTCCTGATTTCAGGGCCAGCACTGACCTGGAGTTTCCAAGTGTGGGGATTGGCAGAATCTAACAAGGACAGACTCTGGTTAAGGGTTTACGTGTGTAAACTGAGAAGAGAAGGCAGGGAAATGGAAGGGTTGGGGGAGCACCCCTGAAGTCCAGCGGCCTGGATCTGATTCCTTGCTCTGCACATTGTTTATTTAATTTCTTGGCACCCTAGAATCCCCATCCAGAGAAAAGGTGACCATAAGAAAACTACCTCACAGGATTCTTCTAAGAATTCATTGAAAAATGAAATAACATGTAATGTGCTTAGATTAATGCTTGGTACAAAGTGAATATTCATAAATCGATCAGGTCACTTTTTTTCACAGATGAAGATGACTTAGTTATGATGGCGTTTTGCCCTGGGCCTTATGACACCCAACATCCACAGCGAAGTTCGTAACCACCAATTAAGCATGAATCTTTGCTCTCTTTCTTTGTAGTTGTCTTGCCTTGGACCCTTTTTACCCATATTCTTAGGTCTAAAGTTGATATCAATGTGTATTTATAGAGCTTACAAAATGATACATTTAAACGCCTGGCTTTCCATTCGAGAGATGCTAATCCCATCTCTCCCAGATGATTGTGATTTATCCAGAATCTACCACAAGGGACTTTACTCACAGTGTAGCTCCCTGAGTTTGGGAAGCAACTGTTTTCCTCAGTCCAATAATAGCTTGTTTGTGTTGCACTGCTGAATTCTGGCATACTAGCTGGGTCCCAAAATTGACAATATTCTAAAATTTATTTACTGACGGTCTTGTATAATTTAGATAAAGATTGTCTGGTAATGCCAAAAAAATTATTCATATAGAGCATTATTTTAAAAGTAATTATTCTCACTCTTTAAATCTTAATATAATTTGGGAAGAGGTACCATTTGGGTCCTTGCTATTTTATTTACTGTAAATAAATCTAAATCTAAATCTAAATATCACAATGCCTTTTAGCATTCCTTTATCTTTCATTCCTGGCCAAGTAGCAAAATGCAACAGTAGCTATCAGATCTTCTCTGCCAGAGAAAAACGTATCATACCCTAAAGATATACCCTGAAAGCGCTGTCAACCTTCTTTCAGGGTATAACCTGTCAGAGGTCAAGTTATACTGAGGAAGACTCCAGATAATTCTAGGAACAAAAATACCACAGGAATTTTGTGAGAGAACATTAAGATACATTGTATAAAAAAGTCAATACTTGCTTCTGCTTGACCAACCAATACGGCAAGTACACATGGTTCAAATTAGTAAGAATATCCTAGGTTGGGAAGATTTAAGCTTGAATTTTAACAACAGTTTTCAGTTTCCTTGTTGCCCCACTGAACTTGAAATATAGGGCATAACAAAGTAAATATCCAAGTGGAAGAGTAATGCCCAATAAATACAGATAGTGGTATCACTGCATTAAGTAAAACCTGACCTCCAGAACGACCATCCAGAGCATGACTGCTGTCCTCTGCGAGCCTTCCCTACTTTAGATGCATCACAGTCAGGGCTGTGGCCACCAGCACATACCTGAGTCCTGCCTGAACCGCAGACCCAATGACCTCATCCTCAGCACGTAACCACCACCTTAACACAAGCAGTGACACTCAATCATGGAGAGAGTCCAGAAGGCGTGGACTTTGGAGGTGACTGGGGAACAAAGAGAAGGACTCCTATAATAGATAAAGTTCTCTTTTGCTCTACTTCAAATATCAGTGGTAGGAATGAGAGAGAAAGCAAAGCAAGAAGATGCTGTGATCTGGTACATTTCAAGTGAGAGGTTCAGGTCAGTTTCTGAGACCAATATTGTAGGTCATCCAGAATCTAAAGGTAGAGACTTAAGATTTAAATTGGGGGGCTTCCCTGGCGGCGCAGTGGTTGGGAGTCCGCCTGCCGATGCGGGGGATGCGGGTTTGTGCCCCGGTCCGGGAGGATCCCACATGCCGTGGAGCGGCTGGGCCCGGGAGCCGTGGCCGCCGAGCCTGCGCGTCCAGAGCCTGTGCTCCGCAACAGGAGAGGCCACAGCGGTGAGAGGCCCGCGTACCGCAAAACTGAGATGAGCAATCACTTCTTCACAGTACCTGAAGGAGACCAGTCTCTCCTAACCACACACGCACATGCGTGCACGCACTCGAGTTCATCTCTACGACTCATCACTGTCATTCCTTGGGGAAGAAGTACTCCCCAAAGACAGGCACGTCTTCCCTAGAGCAACGTTTACACCGTGCTCCGCCACCAACGGGTGAATGTACCAGAAACTGGCAATAAGAAAGTCTATGCTCACCTGTTTTTATGTGGTTGGAGTTAAGGAGATGTAGATACACAGAGCAGGAGAGTGAAAGAGGGACAGCAGAGAGAAAGATCGAGAGCTCACGAGAAAAAGGAAAAAACACACAGATCTCACAGAGATGAAGGACCACTTGATCTACAGGCAAAGAAAGGTGGAAGAAAAGAAGGATGCTGAGTGGCGAGCACTTGCCCGGGTTCCTGATGGCCCCCTCTTCCCTGGCTACAGGCCCTCAGGAAGCCTGCCTCATTTGCATGGAGATTTCTTACACCTCTTAGTGTAGAGGTCTACTGTCTTACCTCTTTGCATTTCTTCTTCCTTCTTCCGGGGACGCAGTCCAATGTTCTTTATGGGAATCTGGCCCCAGCGTCTCCCGAAGTTCATGTGTTTTGGGTGGGACTCCATCCCTTGTCCATAAGTGAAGCATGTCACCTTGAACTAACTAAAGACTGAACCAAATTCCCTCCCCATAGTGTTGGGTTCAAGGAAGAACTAACAACCAAATCTGCCAACTTGTGTAGGAACCACTGGAAAAATACTGTCTCTCTTTTCTGCTAGAAATTAACCTGACGGAACTTAGAACTGGGCCTGTACACCCATTACCAACATAAGGGTTGAACTCATCTACAAAGGGGACCGACACAAAAGAGGTTAGATCAGAAAGGGAAGAGGAGCCAATCCCGCTGTCATCCCAGGAGCCAAGGGCTCAAGGAATTCCTGGAGCCCGAGCTTCCCTCATCTCAGTAGTTTCTCGGGCTAAAAAATTTACTTTGACTTTATGCCAAATTTGGTGGCATTTTCTTTCATGTTGACCTAGAAAAGCCTAATGGATATACCTTCTAACTTTATTTTCTATTATTATTCTTTTACGCTTGCATTCAGCAAGAGTCGACTTATTTTATTTTCAAAGGCGGCTTAACTTAGTTCCTTTCTTGTTCTTTATACAAGTGTGTTTACATAAGGGTTCTTCACACAGTGGGCCTTAAAGGTTATTCATGAACACCATCACACCACGAGATTGGTGACATTCTCAGCCAAAACCGATGGTCCTGGTTTTAATTTTATCTTTCTTTCTGGAGATCTCTTCCTCTGTATTTCCTAACAGAATCCCCTCTCCTCCCTCCCTCCCTTCCTGCCTTCTTTCCTTTTTTTTCTTTCTCTTTCTCTCTTTTCTTTTCCTTTCTTTCTCTCCTTTCTTTTTTTTTTTTTCTCTCCTTTCTTTTCTTTTTCTTTCTTCTTTCTCTTGCATAGGTATTTATGAAACTAACACAACTAGCCAGGCACTGAACTAGATATTAAATGTGTGATGCGAAAAATAACACAGCAAGAAAACATGCAAACGCCTCTCAACTGCCTGCCGCCCCCATAAATAAAACTCATGGTCCCCAAGAGCTCTCAACTTCTTAAAATTACATCCATAACATACCAGCCCACTCCCAACAAGTAATTCGTATTTTTAAAAAATTATCACTCAGTTTAACTTTAACAAATGACTTGTCTGCACCTTCTGAGGTTTTCCGTCTTTATTTCATTAATGTGGATTATACCTCAATAGATTCTGATGTTGAATTTTCTTTGCATCTTGGACTGAACCCCAAATGATTATGATGTAATTTAAAAAATATACTATTGGGCTTGATTTGTTAATATTTCAGGACTCTTCCATCTATGTTAATAATTAAGACTGGTCTATAATTGTCTATCTCTGTACTTCTCTAGTTTTGTTATTAAATTGATTATTAACTTAGCAAAAAAAAGGTATCACTCAAGATTACTTCCAGGTACATTTAGTTTTTGCACATTGAGTTCAATGGCAGGACGTCAAATCTACCTGGCTTTGGCCTCATTCACTGTCTGGAATTTTCTCTCCATTCCTACCCGTGCCCTTGTTGCTACACGTGTCGGCACGCCGACTCAGACAGGGCGCCACACTTATGGTTGCCAGCCCTGCCACGCGGGGAATGTTGAGTAGAGTCCCTTACCACACTCTTTACACAACTTCTCCCTAATCTTCAGTAATTATATGGAAGACTCAATTTATAATCAATGGTTCAGAACCACAAGGAACAATTCTGGGAAGTGCCGTCAAGAAGCTGTCTTCAATTACCCAAATGCCCTTTCGTACAGGATGTCCTGTCTCTCAGTGCCTGGCCTTCCAGCAGCATCTGCAATGTTTATGGAAACCAAGCAGTCCCCAGGCTGAATTCTAATAGCGCTCTCCAGCCAACCTTCACTGTCCACTTGTTTTTTATGCCCTTTGTCAGCACACTGAAGTCCATATAGACCACCCTGTGATTAAAAGGGATGTACATTCCTTACAGATATGTACTTTGGCCACTGGATAATTTGGCACATAAACATTCAAATGGAAAATATTATGTAGGTAATAGTATACAAACTTTTCCTGTTATCTTAGAAATATG
This sequence comes from Neophocaena asiaeorientalis asiaeorientalis, assembly GCF_003031525.2. Classification (NCBI taxonomy): domain Eukaryota; kingdom Metazoa; phylum Chordata; class Mammalia; order Artiodactyla; family Phocoenidae; genus Neophocaena; species Neophocaena asiaeorientalis. The sequence goes on from NW_020175446.1 coordinate 2,529,250, forward strand.
GCAGCACATAAGAAAACAATGTGCTTACAGCACCAGCTTCTTTAACCTTTAAAGTCCTTGAGCGCTGAGTGATGACCAGTCACTAACAATTAAATGCAACACACTAGGTGACAATTGCTAATTCGTATTTCTTCATGTTTGGGGGCCTGACTGAGGCATCTATTTTCCGCTTGGAAAATATATCACGTGAAAATAAGGAGATGCATTTTGCACATGTTCAAATGGCTTCACCATTTCACCTCCTGATACCTTCAATCAAGTCCACACAGAACAGCTGTCAAGGTTTACTGGCGCCTCGGCTTTCTAAGCCATATCTAAATTTTCTGTTTATTTGAGCGCAACCATACACATTTGCTTCTCTGACAAGAATTTCTAGACTAAATGATACAGAGAAACTAATGATCTGTGTGGAATTGAGACCAGCAATTCCAGGCAGGGAGGTGCCCTAGCGCGTCCTGCAGTGTTTTCCGGTTACCTGGGTCCTCACACACGCCTGCGGGTACACAGAGTACAATTCACACATCATGCTAAGTACTGCACTGAGCAGGGCGCTCTTCAAATTAAGCACAAATGAGCTATAAATGTAACCCTGAGAAGATGCTCTCCTGTTAAGGTAGACTGAAAATATTGCCACTAAGGGATATACGCAAGGCTTTTGAAAGCAATCACGACCTGATACTGTGATATTTCTTATAAGTCTCTCCAATTTTTCTTAAAACAAACCAACAACATATATATATAGTCAAGGCTAGACTTCAGGTATATAAATTAGAACACTCACCAGGAGAGCCACTGAGCCTCCAAAGGTAAGATGTGCTTATTTGATAAGGATGTTCCAGTGTATGGAGAGAGCAACAGCCTCATTTTCTCTGAGGCTCAGAGGATGGGTGAGCGGGTGACTGAGCAGAGGGCGGGTCAGACAGGCAGCAGAACAGGGGCTCGAGGTGGCCTCACCAGTGCCCGTGGCGAGACTGAACGTCAGACAGATGTCTCCTGACTCTAGGCCTCTACCCTCACTCCTCCCCTGCTTTTTTTTTTTTTTTAAATAAATTTATTTATTTTTCATTTTTATTTTTGGCTGCCTTGGGTCTTCGTTGCTGTGCGTGGGCTTTCTCTGGTTGCAGCGAGTGGGGGCTGCTCTTCGTTGCGGTGCGCGGGCTTCTCACTGCAGTGGCTTCTCTTGTTGCAGAGCACGGGCTCTAGGCACACGGGCTTCAGTAGTTGTGGCTCATGGGCTCAGTAGTTGTGGCGCACAGGCTTAGCTGCTCCACGGCATGTGGGATCTTCCTGGACCAGGGCTCGAACCCACGTCCCCTGCATTGGCAGGCGGATTCTTAACCACTGTGCCACCAGAGAACCCCTCTCCCCTGATTTTTTGAACAGCATTTACTTTTAAAACTCATTGCAAATTTTTTCCCTGCCTCTTTGAGATGTATCGGGTCTGCCAAAAAGTTCGTTTGGGCTTTTCCGTAAGATGTTCTGGACAAAACCAAACTAACTTTTTGGCCAACCCTGCATGTCAATCTTTTTAAAGAGACTCTTGCCAATTTTACCATGCAGGAGGGTCTTTCTCTAGGACCCTGGAGCTGCCCCTTTGAAATGCAGCTATCAGAGATGACAGCTCCTCTATCTCCCAGTCTCTACGGAAGGGGAGTCCTTAACCTTGATGGGCACCAATGAGTAAACACAGAAAGTCTAATAGCCAAGGAAAACATCTGTAAACTCAGGAACTATTCAACGTGCTCGGCCCACCCGCTCCTTGTCCCCCAGAGCTTTTCCTTTGTTTCAGGGGAGCTGAGTTCAGCTCTCTCTTCTATTGCAGTCATCCTGAACAAACTCTGCTCACCTGTTTAACTTGTCCAGTGCATTTTTATTTATTTTATATTTATTTATTTATTTTTGGCTGCGCTGGGTCTTCGTTGCTGCACGCGGACTTTCTCTAGTTGCCGCGAGCGGGGGTTACTCTTCGTTGCAGTGCGCGGGCTTCTCACTGTGGTGGCTTCTCATTGCAGAGCACGGGCTATAGGCGCGCGGGCTTCAGTAGTTGTGGTGCGCGGGCTCAGTAGTTGCGGTTCGCGGGCTCTAGAGCGCAGGCTCAGTGATTGTGGCGCACGGGCTTAGTTGCTCTGCGGCATGTGGCATCTTCCCGGACCAGGGCTCGAACCCGTATCCCCTGAATTGGCAGGTGGATTATTAACCACTGTGCCACCAGGGAGTTCCCATTTTTTTTTTTTTTTTGATACAAACCGGGTGGTCAGGCGTCTAGAAGGCTATGGAAATGTGAGGTCTAAGAATGTGGCTGGTTGGGGGCAGGTTAGAGAGGTCCTACCACCCAACACAAGGATTTTGTGATGCTTTCCTAAGTATTCTACATCTTATCCTCTAAGCCAAGGGCAGGGTTGCCAGGCAAATCTAAAGAGAGAAGTAACAGACTCAGATTACTTTGTTAGAAACAACCCTCTGTCCACAGACACTGGCGTGGAGTGAGGCTGGGACTAGGGCTGAATCCATAGGCCACTGGAGTAGTCAGAAGATGGAATGAGCGAAGCCAGTGTAAAGTGAAGCTCAGGACAGGCGACTTACTGAAATCCACACAATTAGGACAGAACTTCATGAAGGAGATGAAGTTCCATCCTTTCCTTATCAGGCATGTTAAGCTTTAACTTAGTTTAAAACTATCTTTCCAGCTTTCTTGAGATCATTATATTGAGATAATGTTATAATCGAAATATAACACTGTGTAAGCTTAAGGTGTACAAGGTGACGATTTGATACACGTATATATTTGGAGATTATTACCACAATTAGGTTAGTGAGAACATCCATCACCTCACATAAATACCATTTGTTATGGTGGTTGTAGTTTGAAAGTTATTTCTTAAAATAACTGTACTACACTTGACTATGAACCAGACAAGGGTACACCTTCCATAAAGCCAGACACAGTAAATATATCTACAGAACTGAGTTCTGTCTAGAATAAGGGAATCAAAGTGTCACTTCAAAGCCAAAATATAAGTACCATTCCAATGCACTGAGAGAGACAGACAGACTGAAAGATTATAGAAGAACCTATAGATATCATGACATTATTTGCAGATAACAGGACTGCTTCCTTTGAAAATCACTAACTATAAAAAGATGTCCTTAAAGCGTGAGAGGTACAAAATAAATGTATAAAATAAACAGATTTCAGAAACATCAAGAATAATCATCAAAAATGTAAAAATTCCCTTCATATAACAAAAATTATAAATGACCAAGTGAAAAACTTGTAAAAGCATTTACTTATTGCTCTGAAGAAAACCATATCTGAAACATGTATCAGATCATCCTGGGGTGAATGGAAGGTCTGAGTAAATGAAGATGCAGACATTTTCCCAGATGACAATTTTCCCAAACAAATCTATGAATTCAAAGTAATTCCCATCAAAACCTCAAAGTATGTTTTTAATAACCAAATTTTTTTTTCTAATTTTGAAAGCAGGAATTTTGTAAAAGACAAGAGAGACTTTGTGTAAAAGAAAAGAGAGACCTTGTATTAAAAACAACAAAATTGGGCTTCCCTGGTGGCGCAGTGGTTGAGAGTCCGCCTGCCGATGCAGGGGACACGAGTTCGTGCCCCGGTCTAGGAAGATCCCACATGCCACGGTGTGGTTGGGCCCGTGAGCCATGGCTGCTGAGCCTGTGCTCCGCAGCGGGAGAGGCCGCAACAGTGAGAGGCCCGCGTACCGCAAAAAAAAAAAA
>NW_020175446.1:2533340-2547594 GCF_003031525.2 Neophocaena asiaeorientalis asiaeorientalis
AAAAAAAAAAAAAAAAAAAACAACAAAATTGACAACAGTTTAGTGCTGGTATTTTAACAGACAATTTAGTATCGTCAGGGAGGCAGGTACAGGGTGTAGGGACTCAAATGGACAACAGAGTATGCGTGTGGAAGTGGATTTTGAATAAAAAATGATTCTAAAGCCTGGCAAAAATTTTTGGAGAAAAAAAATACACCCATTATAGCATACACCGAAATGATTTCCAGAAAAAAATCCATTATTTTAAAGTACTAGAAACTTATATACATTAATATTTATGCAGTACCCTGCTGATAAAGACCTCATTAGCGAAACTTCAAAACTAGAAGCTGGGAGGAAAAATATTAATCATTCTGGCTGCCTAAAATTATACATAAACTCTGTCAATCTCAGATACCATAAATACAGTGCCTAGACGGAGGTGATGCTCAGACAAGGAGACCCAGGAGGCCTTTGTGCTGGAGATTCTTCCTCTGCTTCCAAATCCCCCCTCCTCCCTTCTGCCCCTGCTTCTGCAACTCCACACCCTCTCCTGTCACCTCCCTCCTCTGGTTTCCAGGCGGTTCCCCAAGGAGAGGCAACAAGGCAGGCTGCTGAGGACAGGGGTCAGGCGGGAGGGCATCCCCATGAGGTCTAGACAAATCAATACATACATAAAGAAGATAAAAATTGCATTCATAAAATGGCAAGTGATAAAAATGGTATAATTGAACAATTCATAAAAGGAATGATAAATCGGTTAATAAGTCTATGAAAGATATTCAACTTAATTTATAAAGAAATACACATTAAAACAATGAGGTATAATTTTATGCCTGCTAGATTATATAATTTTTTTGAAAGATAATTTCTGAGCACTCACACAGCTATCAGGAAACAGGACTTTATTTTCACTGCTTTGGGGTGAATAAAGCAGTATAACATTTCTTGAAGAATTTGGCATTATCCATCAAGTGTCTGTACATTTTAACCTGGAAATTCTATTTCTAGGAATATATACAAGTCAAAAAAATGTGACAATATGCAAAAACAGATTTGGACAAAGATGTTCTTTCCAGCATTACATATACTTAATCCCTGTAGAAAACCACCCAAATAGTCAACAAACTTGGATTGGTAAAAAAATTATACATCCAGTTATAAAAATGGGACACACGCTCTTAAACACACACACACACACATGCACACACTCCATTAGTGTTTCTAATTTTTCTCTACTATAAAAAAAGGTTTGGAAAAAAATAGGTGAAATAACAGTGGATTTGGATGGCAGAAAATTAAGAATATCCTTTTCATTTGCTATAAAATTACTTTTAATACAGAATGGAAAGTTCAACACGAATAACCTCTGTCAGGCCTCAGACCAGGACTGGTGGGAGGGGCCGTGGGAGGTGGATACAGGCAGGACTGCTGGGCAAAGGGGAGGGCGTGCCGGGGGGGGGGGCAGAGCAGGCAGCCGGCTCGAAAACCTCAGCAGTAGTTCTTTCTCAGCACTAACGTCCAGAGTCCACGTTGTGAACCAGTCAAATAGATACCACACCATCTGAAACCTCTTGATTCAGACTTAAAAATCAGCCTCCTTTGCATGTGTGGAGGCAGGAGGTATAAGGGAAATCTCTCTACTTTTTCTCTGTTTTGTTGTAAACCTAAAACAGTCTTTTAATTTTTTTTTTTTTTTTTTTTTTTTTTTTTTTTTTACCTTTCCTTAGTTAATGAGAAGCAAAACTGTTCGAGTTCAGTTTTATGTCTCTGATGTCTCAAGTTCACCATCTGACAGACCCTTAAATAAAAAGCAAAAGGAATGAAGCAAAAAAACCCTGTAATTATAAACCCATGAGAAAAAAATGCACGTGCACATTTCATCTCTCTTCCCTTAAATAAGTATATGTCCTGTCCCAGGTGGTCTGTGCCCTTTGTCCAGTTCTGTTCATCTCTCCGCTACACCTGACTGTAACCACCTTGGGACTGAGATATTATTTGGCAGCTTTTCCAAGTCATCTTCAATTTCAAAATAAAGTATGAAGTCACACGGACTAAGGGGATGGAAGCAGAGGAGGGAGAGGCTTAAACGGCTGCCTCTGCCAGAACCCGGAACCCAGCAGATGCGGATGAAACACACACCTTTTCCTGGGTCCTATCCCAGCCAGGCAGCACTTAACGGACCTCAGAGCATCTGATGACTTTTTCATCTGGTATTTTCTTTTTTAATGGAAAGGAGTCCTTAATGCAATTCTGAGAGAATGCAATTACTAGGCTAGAAAGAAATCTTTTTTTTTACTAATTCACTTCTTATCTCAAACGTCCCTGGAGGGGAGGGGCTGGATCCGTGCTTTGCCACATTCAGGATTTTGAAACCCAGCTCACTCTGCCCCGAGGTTCATAGACTGTCTAATGAGGCGGTGATGTTCTTTGACACAAGTTAGCCTACACACCTCACCATTTGGCACTAGCTGAAGGAAAAATACAGAAATTATGAGAGCCAAAAAAGAAGGAGAAAAAAGGGAAAAAAATAGGAAGAAAATGTTTAAAAATCTGGGAATAAAATAGGAGAAGAATGGAGTTACTCTTTTCTAGGATACAGGATAGAATGATTTGTTTGGTTTATCTAAACTTGGCAAGACCAGCATGTTTTGTGATTTTACGTATGTGGGCTATTGCAAGACAGTATTCCTACAACTACTCAAGGTAATTTCTATATTTTTGTTTTATTTTCTCATCTCTTCCTTCCACATTTTCTGAGTCTACAAGTGAAGCAGGGCTTGGCAGCTGGTTTCCACGGTCTGGACATATCACGGACAATGGTGTTTGCAAAGTGCAGGGATGCACGGAGGTCCACGCCCAGCGTGAGCTCACTGACACTAGGCAACTCCATCAGTCTGCACACAGCGTGGAGAAGATCTAGAGGAATCTCAGGACCGAAGGGCAGTAGCACAAAGGAACTCATGCAGACCCCTAGGCTGAAATATAAGATGCTCTTTCAGCACCAGTGTCCAGATGGCTCGAGGGAATGCTCTCTCATCTCCTTCCCCCTGCCCTGCTGCAGCCATGACTTCAAGTCACCCTCTTGCCCTTGCCCTCCCACCAGACATCTAACTAGGAACCGCCAAAATGCACGCACGAGTGTGTTACATGTGTGCAAGAGTGGTGAGGAACATCCCCAGAGGTAATTTAGCTGGAGGGATCCACGTTTCCATATTTGCCATCTCCCAAAAAGAAAACACACAACAAAAGTAAAACAATAAAAACAAGGCAGTATTTATGAAGACAGAGCTACATGGTGAACTTCCAAGCAGTTGGAGAGATTATAATCTTCAAATTAGTAAATAGCCCATTTTATAGTAGAAAATCCTTACACACAGGATTTTTAAATGAGACTGAGAAATGCGCCTTTCTATATGACTTTTATAACCTTCAAATCACAATTAGTTTAAACGTATTCACAATAGTTTTTCTCTTTTTTAAACTTTTAAATTGAAGTATAGTTGATTTACATTGATTCAGGTGTATAGCAATCACCTTTCTCAGATTCTTTTCCATTATAGATTATTACAAGGTATTGAATACAGTTCCCTGTGCTACACAATAGGTCCTTGTTGTCTATCTACTTTTATATATAGTAATGTGTATCTGTTAATCCCGAATTCCCAATTTATCCCTGACCCACCTTTCCCTTTTGGTAACCATAAATTTGTCTGTGAGTCTATTTCCGTTTTGTAAATAAGTTCACTTGCATCATTTTTTTTAGATTCCACATATAAGTGATATTATATGATACTCAATAGTTTTTCTCATACTTAATTCATAATGTCTATATTTATGTTTCTAAGCATAGACTTCCCTGCTTCTGATAACTCTGAAAGGCCTTATTCTACTGTGAAAGGATTTTCTCCTTATTTCTGATATTCTCTTGCAAAGATAAAACTTAATGTTTGAATAAATTTCCATTGTTATATTTGTCCTTGCTTCCAGATATATGAAAATCTGTGATTTCATATGGAGGCTGAAACTTTCACTATACTTAGTTCTTGAAACATATAATACGTCCCTCAAGGTACAAAAATAAGATCCATGTGTTTGCAAATTGTGTGACATCAACTAGCGGAGAGAGGAAGTATCAAGTGATCTTAATGTGGGCTAATGCAATAATTTCCGTTTTCAGAATCCTTATGTTTTTAGAGCCAGCTCTAAAGCCACCAGATATCATTTTGCTTTCTCCTATGCTGGTTCCAATTCAATAAAGAATGATTGTGATCTCATATGCACGTAAAAGTCATATATTATAGAAAGGTGTGTTTCCTCAGTCTCATTTAAAGATCATGTGTGTAATGACTTTCTACTACAACACAGACTACTCACTAATGTTAGCTAATTATTCATGTACGTTAACGTGACCCTGGCCACTTTCAAGGTAATGATAAAGTTCAAATTTTTGAATCCAAAATTATAGCTTATGGCTTACTCAGAACTAATTCCCTAGAAAAGCATTAATGGAATTTATCCCCTTACGATACAATGGAGAATTCATGGAAAAGACCTTTGAAATATAAACTAGGTTGGATTTACTATTGACCACTAATAATTTAATCAACATGTTATTAAATATTCAATATATATTAGCTCTTGTCTCTCTCCTATGAAGGGATGTTGCATGACAGAAGGAAAGTAGGTTTAGGGGCCAGGCAGCCCTGGGGTGAAATTTGATTCTGAATCTAACTAGACCAGAACTTTATCTGGAACAAGTTAGACTCACTCAATCTCAGTGGTTTTATTTACAATATATTTTTCAATTGGTTCCTTTATAGATCCTAATTACTGAAAAGTTCTATGTCTCCTGACTGCCATCCAATTTAATTCAAAATAAAAACAAAAAAAATTAGTGTTGGGATTAAAATATACTCACTACTATACATAAAATAGTTAATCAACAAGGACCTACTGTAGAGCACAGGGAACTCTACTCACCATTCTGCAATAACCTATGTGGGAAAAGAATCTGAAAAATAATGGATATATGTATGTGTATAACTGAACCACTTTGCTGTACACCTGAAACTAACACAATCAACTATAGCCCAATATAAAATAAAAATTAAAAGATTAGTGGAATGAAGTTAGGCTCGTTTCTGACTTTTCTGCTGATGTGTATTCTAGGAACCCTTTGAAATACTGACATAATTTTTTATCATAGAATATTATCAGGTGTTTTGAGTCCTCTGTTTCGCCAGTCAGTGTTCTGTCTTGGAGCAAAGTCTCCTCATAGGATACCCCAGCTGCCATCATCATATCTGTGCTGTAGGCTAGTTGTAAGGATAATAGGAGAGCACTGTGTAAACTGCTTGGGCAAGGAGCTGGCCACACTAACCTCCACAAAGCACAGCCACTCACACAACTCAAGTCTTTACTGAACACTTCCTACGTCCAAGGCAATGCATCTTGAGCCAGAAATTCAACTGTGATCACATACTGGAAAGCTACATCTCATAAACACCAATAAAATAGGAATAGGAGATGTGTTTTATTTCATGGTTACTTAGTTATTTGTTCTACAGTAAACCTTATTCCTAGAATGATGAAAAAATATTTCCTTTACAATTTAGAATTAAAAACACCTGTATTGTGAGTAGAAGTAAATAAGTTAATTTCCATTTAAGTTAGACCATATTTAACTGGATGAGTTAAAATACATCTTCTATGGTTCTTGGAATGTGAATCTCATCACTGACACTAGAAAACTAACATAACAGAAGCAGTTAATAACTGAAGAAGGTAAGAAGGTCTAAGGGTGGGAGAGTCCGAGATTAAAAATAGATAACAAAATCAACCATTTTGATTAAAGTATTTTAAGAAGGCACATCACTCACCTTTTGTGCAATTACTGGATAAACTGCCAATCCCAGATTGTTTTCAGTGTAAATGTGATTTTTTAATTTAATGTAAGAAGGAATTCCTGACTTACTTTATATTACCAGCAGAAAAAAAAGATGCAAAGCAGGGTGGGAGGGAGATAGAGAAAGAGGGAGGCAAGAACGGGAGGGAGGAAGTTAGAAAGTTAGGCTTTTGAAGAAAGGAACGAAGGAGGAAAGGAGGAAAGATGTGGGGGAGGGACAGATGGACAATATTACAAAGAATTTTTGTTGATCAAAATACAGAGCCAATAATGTGTGCATATATTATATTGATGTCAGTGCTTTGTGAAATACATGGGAACTTTCAAAAATATAGTTTTAGCATTTTTTTAATGTTTTCATGCCATAGTCTGTTCCTAGGAAATTTAACATAGTAATATATCTGATACCTTTGACAAATACAGAAGCCACCTCAGGATCAAATACACTGTGTGAACAGTCTTTCTCCAGACGTGCCTCTCTAAAAAATAAACCACTTAAAATACCACAATTAACAATTAAAAGAGATAGATTTCTGCTTCCTGATAAACACACACAAAGTAACTTTGCATCCGGGGAAAATGTAGGATTAAGGAGGAAACAAGCTTTGTAACAAAGGTGCTCACATTGGAAGACTGTTTAAAGTAACCAACTATCAAACTGATAATTTATTAAACTGGAATATAATTTAGGTATAGACATGATTTTGCTCTGATGCTTATTTTTTCCTGAATGTTACTTCACTCATTTGAATAGTGAGATAATTTCTGAGATCCTTCTAGTTCTAAAATTGTGGTTCAAGAATATATGTGTGTTTTGCATTCCCTCCTTCTCTCTCTCATTTATATATTTAGCATATCCTCTAAATTATATGTAATCTGCTTTCCTTTTTATAACAGGTAAACGTCCTTTGAAAATTATGAAGCACTTTGCCAATGTGTGGTCTCATTCGTACTGTGATCTACTGTGAGAAATCATTTCTTGATCTTTAGGTGACTAAGACCTTGCCTAATACAGCCAGGATGCCTACTGAGTTGAGAATCTGAGTTTAGACGTCTGCCAGCATTCTTGATTGTCACCCCTGGATCATATATATCATTTAACCTTTCTCACTCTGACTTGCCCTAGATTTGAAATAGAAATGAAGGTACTTAGTCCAGACCCAGGAAGTACTGTGTGCATTACATTGCTGATGCTTGTGAAGGATCTTTAAAAAGACACATTATTTTAAAACAAAATAATTTGCATGTAAATAATAGAACTGAATAAAGAATCACACTTTACTGTGTTCAAATTTCAAATCTTGTCATATTCCATTGATGAATATAGGATGGTTTAAGGAGAGTGCCTTCAAAATGAAATGTAGTCCCGGGACAGGGAGAACCCAAGAATCCAAGCTCTCTTGATGAAACATAGATGTTGTAACATAAATTACGATGAATGTAACCATTTGGGTGACTACGACGAGATGACCAGTGGGCCACAGATAGGTAAAAGTGAATCTCCGATAGACTATCTTTTAATCACTAAGCACCTTTCTTTTTCACGCTAACTGAATGTTAAACCAAAGAATTATCTGAGTTTTCCTGATGAAACCAGCCAATAGCAACCAGCTTGGACTTGTAGCGACATTTATGGACACATAATTTCTAATTTTAAAATGTACACAACAGAAACTTCAGGTAACCTAAGTTGAGAGGTTTCTAGAAAGTGATGATTCAATTTCTTGTGATGGAGCCAGTCACACACTGAACGGCTACCAACGATCCTGGTGAGTCCCAAACATACCATTTGATTGAGGGTCCATATAGGATCCCATGGTGTTCACCAGCCCGAACAAAGTCACATGAATGTGTTAAGGGTGGGCAGATCATAGGAAGGTGGCACAGGTCACCCTAGATGTGGAGCCCGATTCTATCATTTTTTCAGCTTGATTCTCTTGGACGGGTCAGCAAAGGTCTATGGCATAGAAGGTCCACCTCACACCGCACCCTCAGACAGGCCATAAATTCTGATTAAACTGAATGTACTTCTTTCCTCGGGAGCTCTTTTCCCAGCACCAGGCTACTGTCATATTCAGAAACAGGGAAATTTTGAAGGTAAAAATAATTTTAAAATATACATGAATTAAGTTTCTATATTCAGCTAGAAATGGTCATTAAAATCATTCTCAAGTCATACAAAAAAAAAAAAAGAACCTTTTCACATGGGTCACCCTTCCTTCATGGTTATTGTAGAATGCATTTGGATAAACCCATTCAACGAGCAATGAATGTCATTTGAAAACCACCCACTTAATCACTAAACTGTAGCCATATGTGATTACCTTAAATTCTTGACCCAGGAATTTGAGGGGAACCGGGGAAAGAAGAAAGCACGATAAAAGATAATAAGATGGCTGTGCCTAAAAGACCATCTATCATACCCTCCATGTGTTCCGAATGAGCAAGGGGAAAGTCATGGCATGGGCTCCTGTGCTGTTATCTATTTATTCAGTTCTACGGAACGCTTCGTTTTTTAAAAGGCACCATATTACAAAAAACAACTTCAAACGTCATCTCACCTACCTCATCATCTCAAAATAGACATATCCTGAACCATGAAAATAATGATATATCTTAGATTCCCTTCATCCCAGAAGCAATACACTTCCATAACAAATTAATGGAAAATACAAACAAGTCCTCAGGAAATTTTAGTCTGTGATCATGGTAGATGGCATTATTGTCTCCATTTTTTCATTCCTCCCTGTATCCTTGCCCTTCACCATGTGCCTTCACAGCTCCTTCCACAAAAGGTGGTATTTCCAGTGTTTCCCAGCCACGCTGATCTTGGGCGTGGCCAGGTGACGAGCCTTACTAGTTTTTAAGGGCATACGGTACTGGTGCCAGTTCCAAACCCAGGTGCTGAGCTTCTCCCATCACTGAGATAAAAATGTGCTCTGGGTAGCCTACAATTCTCATAAAAATAAAAGACCCAGGGCATATACTTGAGCTGAAAGCTGGTCCTAGGGCCATGCTGAGTCAAGCCCAGCTCGAATCAACCACCACAGACAATCACAACTGCATACCTAGTAAATAAATGCTTGATGTTTTGTGGCATCGGGTTTTGGAATCGATTGTCACTCAGCATTTTTATGGCAATAGTAGACTGTGACATTAATAATCCTAGGATAAGTATTAACTTATATACATATATTTGCACATAGCATATATGTATGTGTATATATGTATATGTATGTTTACTAATTTGTTAAATGAAATAAAAATATTATGTATAGCCTTGTAAATCAATAAATCAAAAATAATTTAAAATATTAGCACTATGTCTTTCATTATATTATTATTTAAGAACATGCTATTCCTCTTAATATTATATTAATATTATATTTAATTAATTATATAATTACATTTAATGTAATTATATTAATATTATATTATTGATAATTATATTATCGATGATATTATCAATAATTGTATTATTAATAATATTAAGAGGAGTAGTATATTCCTAAAGATCTCCATAAAGGGAAATGTGTAAGTTCTCTTTCTAATGCCTTTTCTAATTTAATAAATCCATCCGTTGGAATTCACTAGGACATATTTTCCAAATAGCGGAATGCAAATCCATTCTGTATCTCATTACTATCATCCACAGACAGTACATCTGGTTGAATCTTGTAATTACAATACTAATGTGGGCTAAAGATCGTTATTAAAATGCTCGCTTTAAGTTTCCTGGGTGACGGACAGCTGAGGAATCCACCTCCACAGTCCAGACAGCAGGGCACTGGAGAGGGTGGGAAACAAATTATTTCCGTTGCCAACACCAGTCTCTCAGCAGCGGCTTTGGATGGCTGTGTTAAGAATGATGATGAAACAGCATTTGCCATGAGAGTTGGTTGTGGAAATGTGCTGCTTATTGGCACTGCAGAAGGGAGAGTGTGCAAATTCCTTTACTGATGTGTGCCTCCAACTTTCTCCCCATCCTGAGACAAACATTGATGGAGCATCTCCTGGATTACAGCCCTTTTGCCTGTAGGTTCTGAGGAACCAAAGAAAAAACGCAAATACATGATCTGAAAAATTAGGCTGATGTAATTTGCCCGAAGCTTGTACTTGCATTCTAAACAGTAATACAACTTAAGATGTTCCTGAATACTTCTCATGATAGAGGATGCTCTCACCTTGAAACTAGCCAGAACCCAGGCAGCAATCAAACTCACGTTTATCAGCTAAGTGGTTACAACCATTTAGAGCACATTGGTTTTAAAACAAACTCTCTCTCGGACGTGACCACTCAAAAAGATCACCTGATGGGAGAAAGCATTAAAACATAAATAGATTTTAGAATCTCAGGATCATCTCTCCTAGTCTCCAGGCCAAGAGTCATATATTCAAGTGACAGTGCTCTCAGGATCTAAAAGGTCTCTCTCCGTATCTCTCAAATAAATTTGAGTCAAATATTCTTGAACTGTGTTTTCAAATGACTGAGTTGAAATCATTTGGGTCGGGAAGAGAAATCATTATTCAGGGCTATGAGTAACCAGCAAAATCTTGTTTATGTAATTGAGGGACATCCTTCTCACTTAGTCATCTCTTAGGCAGTTTTACTTTGCGGTCTGGCAACGACGAATACATGCTTTAGAAGCCTCACCACCACGGCTGCCAAATCAAACTGAGAACGAAACAGATGGGTCTAATTACCAATAAAAGTAGTTATAGCTATTAATTCCGGAACAACTGTTGGATCCATTCATGACAAGTATATGGATTGCTAGAATCTGAATTCATAGACATTATTCTTTTGAAGTAAAAATGCAGTTTTTAAAAATTAGAGAGAAAAAAAAAAACTCTTGAGGAAGGACAGTAAAAAGGTCAATCAAATGTTAATTCTATTACATACCCATATCAGGAGTTTTCAGTTTAGAACCACGGGATAGAACAGTTGCTTCAAAAATCTCCTATCAAACACCCAACATTTGAGCAGTAGGGAGTCTAATTTAAATCTCCAAATATTACCTGCAACCCGAGCGTACTGTATGTATAAAGAATTACTTATCCATAGCTTATTTTAGCACTTTCATATATCTCTAATTAAATGCTACATTTAATACTATCATATTTTCCTTGCTATCCTCATCATCACTTTAATTTATTAAACTTTAGAGCCAAATGATTATTATTTTTTCTGGATATTTCTTAAAGAATATTTCACACAACATAGTTGCATCCAAATTAAGTATTACAAGTAAATATTATATTTGTAAATATATAAATATATTATCCTTCCAAAACCCTACTCACATAAACAAATGAATATGTCCTTCTGTAAGTAATTTGTTTTGTCCCAGGCATGGCTTTTAGACTTTTTAGACTTGTTAATTAATGTGAGGTTGGCAAAGGTAGAGCTGAAGTTTTTGCTTTTAGTCACCACATAGCTGTGTTTTCATTCCCTACTAACAACTCTACAAGTTGGTTAAGAAAACAAAAAAACTCATATATTCTAGGAAAATAACAGCAGTAAATGACTGATCAAAACATTAAAAAAAATTAACTTAAAAAAATTCATCTTGTGCTTTTATGTTCAGCCCATTGGGGAAGAAGAAACTGACCAGTAATGGACACACTCTGACAACTTCCTAAAATTGACACCTGAGAGTTGAGGCCAAAATCTTAATGACTTTTTATATGATTATTTAGTTTTGCTTTGGCCTTTTTAGAAGGTAAGTAAACCACATGTATAATAGAGCATTCTTCAACAGAATAGTGCATGCTACTTTGGCACTGGTTTCCAAATACAAAAGAGATACTTTAACCCCCTTCCCAATGTAAGGCCGTCCTCTGTGCTGCTTAATTTGTAAATCATCCTCTCTGCTTTTTGCCTGTTCAGTGAGTCCTCACCCCCAGGATTCAATTTTAATGTCCTGTTTCTAATGGAATTCTTTGCATTCCCCCAACCTCCCTTAGGTTAGATGCACGTGTGATTCATTAGCACTGCACACTGCACCCGTCCTTGGTAGTGCTTTTTCATCGAAAAATTTATATGATGCCCTTACTTCTCCTTACACTGCTGGCTCCACGAGGTCAGGGTCCATGTAGGTCTTCTGGCCAGAATATGCACTGACCTGTACGCTTTCAGTGGATGTTTACTTAATGGCTGATTGAATGATAATCATCTAAAATCATGTTTATTATCTTCAGAAGGCTTTCAATTTGACTGGATGATAAATATTCAATAAATACTACATGCTTATTAAGTCAAACCTAAAATATATTTGAGAATATCTGTTGGCAGCATGAAAATACTTGCCTTTCTGTGCTGTGGGATCATATTCTTAATGATAGAAATGTGTTGCTTTGAATATTAAGTATATAAATATTTAATCAATAAACAGGTGAATTAGGGAGAGGACAGTAGTCTCCATACCCCCAAGAGCAGGTTGTAAAACCACAAAAATTGGGGGTAGTTTATTTCTCTTGTTGCAGTAATATCTTCCAACAAACCCCTTTGAGCCAACAATGCTGCAAAAACTTTCTCCTAGGGTAAGTGCTGACAGGTGAATGCAGAGCTGCTATCTTCCATAACAAAGTGTTTGGGTACAGAATTGAGTCAAGAAAGACTTGCACAAGTGCTGCAAGTATTGATACTAGGAAACAAGGGGATACTTTTAAGATATAAATCATCAATCAATATACCCTCTTTAAAGATGCCTTTGACACATGATACAACATAGGAAAATGAAAATAAAGACTAAATTATAATAGCTACCATTTTGAGCATATATGTGCCAAGATATCTGATGAGAACCCCACTTATATTATTCCATGAAAGGTCCATTAAAATCTAAAGACACAGACACTGTCATTTTCCCTCTGCCAGGAGACACCTGAGACCTAGGGTAAGTGAGTTGACAGAGCTCACACCACTTACAAGTGGCAAAGTCAGGCACAGAACCCGATTCCAAAGCGTGTAACGTTCTGAAAGGCAAGTGCTGAGAGCATATATGTTTCGTATTCAGACTCAACCAGACGATTCTATTTTTTACACTAAAATTGAAATATAAATATAGTTACTTAAATCCAGTTACAAATCCAGAAAAGACAGTTGGCTAGGTAAGCTATGAAGACCATGTAGAATGGTTTGGGTGAAAAATCGAAGAAATGACAACAACAACAAATCTCACACACATTTTAAAAAATGAAACAGAATCCTAGCCATGTGCTGATTACCAGTCCGGCGCCATGGGGGTTATAAAATAGTTTTGATACAAATCAATATGAAGCAACGGCAATAAAAGGACAAAAAGCGCCGTGCCCTGCCGCAGCTAATAACACGGAAGGACCAGGAGAGGAGAGGCCCCGCCCATCCCACTGGAGCTTTGGAATTGCAGACTCAGTCCACTCCTGACAGGAGCCACTTCGTTTTAAGGGTCGGGTCTCTAAAGCCAGACCAGAGTGCACATCCTCGCTCCTCGACAGAGGTAAATGCAGCCATATACACAGTTTTGAATTTTCTAGCAGCCACATTACAAAAAAATAATAAAAAGATAATATTGGTTTTAATAACATTTACCCTAGTATATTCAAACTGTTATCATTCCCATATATAATCAATATAAACATTATTGAGATATTTCACATCCTTTTTCTTATACTAAATTTTGAAATCTAAGTGTCTCTTAACCTTTCAGCACATCTCAGTTTGGATTAGCTACATTTCTAGCGCTCGAGAGCCACATGGGGTGAGTGGCTACCATATTGATCAACCAGATTAAATCCAAGTTCTATGACTTACCAAGTGTGTAAAACTACACTAGGTACCTTACAAACTTTGCCATAGTTCCCTCTTCTGCACGTGGGGTAATAACAGTGTCTCCCTCACCACATTGTTGGGAACATCATGGGAATTAGTGGGTGTAAAGTGCTGAGAACCTTGGACAGACCAGGGTCAGCATTATATAAAGATGTCAGACTCGCATTAGCTAATCTGGAAATGACTTCAGCAGTCTTTACAAACACAAAACTTTAGTTAACTGTATCATTTCACATAATTTTGAAAAATCGTAATATGAACTTCAAAGCATTGAGTCACATTAACCCACATGCATTCCCTGTGCTGAACTGAAACTGAATTTTCTGATTCATTATTTATAGGAAATGATTTTGTTTTTACAATTTGAATGGCGCCCCTCGTAGTCAAATGAAAATGTTTCCCAATGTAATCATCTTTTGAAAGTGAACACTTCGCTGTTTTTGTCTTCTTCCTTTGATAATTTAACCATTAATAATTAGATTATATTTTCATATTCACTACATTGGTAAACTAAATGAGTAAGACTTTTTTTTTCTTTTTGCTTTACTTCATGG
>NW_020175446.1:2547630-2701234 GCF_003031525.2 Neophocaena asiaeorientalis asiaeorientalis
AGTAAACTGAATAGCATCTTTATACTGTTATAGAGAGCTAATGAAAATCAGTCAACTGGAAGTTTTCATAACTCATATGTAACAATATATTTACTCTGAGGAACTTGAAGAGGCCTGAGAAAATGCTTTGCATATCATCAATATAATAAATTGTATAAAAAAGGAGGATGACTAGCAGCCGCATAGCACAAAGAGATCAGCTCGGTGCTCTGTGACCACCTAGAGGGGTGGGATAGGGAGGGTGGGAGGGAGACACAAGAGGGAGCAGATATGGGGATATATGTATATGTACAGCTGATTCACTTTGTTATACAGCAGAAACTAACACGCCATTGTAAAGCAATTGTACTCCAGTAAAGATGTTAAAAAAATATAAAATAAAAATTTTTTAAAAAGGAAGACAAAAGCTTTATAAATTAGTTCATCTATCAGGAAAGTGACCCGTGCATTTCAGAGAAAGTGCTACATATATGAAAAGCATCATTATTACAAAGCATAAGAGATAACGTGAGAAAAACAAGACTCTGGTGACAGTGACAATCACTGCCTCATTAATTTCTTCCTTTCTCACGTCTGGAAAGTTGTGAAGCACTAGGCTGAATAAGAGAACTGTAGACAATTCAATTTCATTGAGTTTCAAATTAATGTGTTCAAATAAGAAATGCAAAGCCTGGTATCAATTGGGAATATTGCCTCTGATCACAGAAGTTCCTTCTGTCAAGATATCTTGAATATTGGCCCACTGTTTTTTAACCACTTGAATAGGATTTTTTTTAAATAGCATATTAAGTTAAATCATATAATATTATTATTCGACCATTTTTGTTCTAGAGGAACAAAATTTCAGAAGATGCAATCTAATGCAGCGTAGAGGCATGATGACCATACACTGATGCCAAAGGAACAAGGGATATTGGTGAGTATTGACTTGGAAAAAAGGAAGAAATGTGATTTTCACCCTTTAGTGTGAATTGAAATATCTTGTAGTACATAGTATCCAGTATTCACTTGAAAATGGGAGGGGCTCTGACAATCAGAGCTTGTTTTTCTTTTGTTTTGTTTTAATGTGGAAAGAATTTCTACGGGCTCATGAAGTCATTAAAATCAGAAAAGATTTGTACTCATTCATTTTTTTGCTTCCTTTAAATCTTCTAGTCTCTTTCCAATACATGATTTGATTTTACCAATATGGTTTAAAATAAGAAGTTTTGCAGAGCAATAGGAAAAGGTAATACGTTTGTCTGTAAGAAACAGTGAAATCACCACCATTCGTCTGTGAATAAGAGGACTACACTCCCTAACAACCTGTTCCTCTTGATAGAAGTTTCTGAGAGGGGCTTTAGAATAAGTCATGCAAATATAAGCTGAGGATTAAAAACATAAATAAATAACATAAAGAAAGAACCAAAAATCTTCTTGCTATTACAGAAGAGACCAAGAAATGACATCGTTTTATACGTCCTGTCCTGTCTTTTATACGACTTTGGCATCACCAAAATTTCCTACACAGCTGGACAGGAATTGTCGCTGATGAGAAAGCAACCAATCAATTCCTTCGACGGTGATTCCTGGGTGCTCCATGTGTGTGAAGGAGGTAAGCACAGCCGCGTCTCTGCCTTTTCTAATCTCTAAGTGAGACAGGACCACAGTCAGAGTCTGTGTTGTGCAGATGAAGGGCTGTACATGTCCGGGGAGGTTCTTCATCCTGTTCGGGATCATGGCTGCTTCCCACCAAAGATAGATGCTTGGAGTCCCTTTTGATCTAACCTACATCTACCCAGAGCCTTTCCATAGCTCACTACAAAAAAAAAACACAACAACTCCCTGATCTACTCTGCACACTTCAGTCTGCTAAAGGAATAAGCTACAAAATGAATACCACAGAGGAAAAATGCCACTTAAAGAAATTGACTTTCTTTCTAAAGTAGCTGGGGAAGACCCAGACTGTGTGTTTTTGTGTATTTTTGTAGATGCTTTTAAAGAGGAAAACACATTTCTAATATCCCACTTTTTATAAGCAGTAATACCATTGATCTGTCATTAGTATGCTTTATTACACCTCTGAGAAGCAGGTGATATTGCTCCTGTCAGAATATAACACATTGGGGCTTCCCTGGTGGCGCAGTGGTTAAGAATCTGCCTGCCAATGCAGGGGACATGGTTCGAGCTCTGGTCCTGGAAGATCCCACATGTCGTGGAGCAACTAAGCCCGAGCGCCGCAACTACTGAGCCTGTGCTCTAGAGCCCACGAGCCACAACTACTGAGCTCACGTGCCACAACTACTGAGTCTGAGCTCTAGAGCCCATGAGCCACAACTACTGAGCCCACATGCCACAACTACTGAAGCCTGCATGCCTAGAGCTCGCGCTCGGCAACAAGTGAAGCCACCGCAATGAGAAGCCTGTGCACCGCAACAAAGAGTAGCCCCCGCTCTCCACAACTAAAGAAAGCCTGTGTGCAGCAACGAAGACCCAACGCAGCCAAAAATAAATAAATTTATTTTAAAAAAAGATTTAAAAAAAAGAATATAACACATTAAACCACGCATCACTTGACAGAATTCTAAGAATGAACAACTCTTCAGAAAAAATAGCCTTGTCCTTATTTATCTGCCAAAACTCATATCAACATTGGATTCCAAAAGGAACAACAAGATTTCACCCTGCTTTTAAGATCCCTCCAGCAGATGTTATATTTATGCATGATTTACATAGTTGAGAAAAACTATTTCCAAAAATATGGTAAGCTTTCTCTAAATCACTGACATAAGCTTCATTGATTAATTCATAGACTGAAGAAATATGGCATGTTTTGGTCTTAGTAATATACGTATTCAAGAAGAAAATGTACTTAGAAAAAAAAATCAAACATGAAATGCTAGGAGACATCTTTCTGTTAAAAAGTAAATACACAAATTACTCCCAACCAGAGCCTGTGCTGCAGGAAAAAAAAAAAAAGATTGCTAAGATTGTGAAAAAAAAATTTAGAAGATCATAAAACTGCCACCAGCCCTATCTTTAGACAAAAGTTTCATTTATAGCCTACATAAGCCTCATCCTCTGTATTCTTCCTGCATGTAGCAAGGGAGTTTCTAAAAATAAGTATCAGAAGCTTTCTGATTTGCTTCTTATTCTAATGATAATGACCAAACACCAGTGAATGTGTTAGCTCTTCCTAGAAACCCTAGAGAAACATGTTCATCAAAGTTCAAATCTCTGACGAGCATCTTTGCCGAGCCTTTAAAAGGGTCTCCAAAGCTATAACTTCATTTCACCCATTTCAGAAGAAGAGGACACACTGTTAAGAGATTCAAGAATCCTCAGTAATTCAAGATAAAAACAGCCCAGATAAACCCCTGACATGCAGCCTTTGAGAAAAGGCATTTGGAGTAATCATACTGTTGTTTGAAAATGTCTGGGGTTGTCACTGGATTTCATCAGATACATCAGAACAATTCTAGACTATACAGCAGTCTTCTCAGGCTTTGTGCCACTTTTACGTGATCCAAGTACAGTGTGTGCTGAAGAGGGTTTTCACAGGAAGGTCGATCCACTCTCTCTACATTTCTTAACTGTTTGTAATCATGTATTATTGACTCAGTAATCAATAATGATTATATAATTGCATAAAATCATTTCTGAGCGTCATCGTTACACTTCAGTGGGAAAGCAATGTAAGTCTCAGAACCAATCACTTTTAGAAAATAATTTCAAGCAAAACTTTCTGGCATGAGCCTCACAACTTCAGTCTATTTCCTGGAATGTGTAATGAATTTCCTGGAAATTGCAGGAAAATTAGATTTAGTCTATCTTCAAAATAGTTAGTTTTATAGAATGTTTATATATGCAAATAATGAAGCATGATTTTAACAGATCCTCATAAAGTACCTACTATGTTCGGACACTATTCAGAGATTTGGGACATGGGTGAGCACAGCAGAGAACCCCAGCTCATGCAGCTGCTTCCTGTGACCTATACCTTCAGCATTTTGCTCCAGCACAGGAATCACTGACAAGGAAACGTTCTAGAATATCAAAATCCCTCTTTATTAACTTAGCTTATTGAAATAAGATCCCCCCAAATTATAGTATGGGGAACTCTTACAGTTAGGTGGATAAAGTTAACTCATATTTAACTGATACAAATATAATTTAGTCCATACAACCATATGTTTTATTAAATAAATTAATAATTTGATGATCATGTCTGTTCATTGCCTGAGATAATCATTTTTCAGTTTTAAAATGTGTTACTTATATAGACAGAGTTTAAAAGTCCTTCTAAATCATGACTTGACCAGGCAGGAAATTACGCAGTATTCCACCGGGTAACCTGAATTTTGATGTGAGACGTTTGACTTGATCGATGGCACCCATGGGAATATCACTGAGATCTGGAGGGTACCATAATGAACGTCTGCAGATCAATAGAATTGAACACGTTAGAGCAAAGCCTTGTTGTTTCATCATCTGAACAACTAAATTAACAATCCATTTTAATTGGCTGCAAGTCAGTCAGTTTGCGGTTGTATCCTGTCCCTCTCAGCCTCCTGATACTACTGTCCGCCTGAGGTCCGAGCCAGCCTGTGGACACGTCCTTGCAGGGCTGGTTTATAGCTGTATATTAAGGAGGAAACATGGGGGGTTGGCATCAATACAATTTGTGAAGGTTCTGGGAACAGAAAAGGAATTAAGTGATATTGTAGAATGGTACGGCCAACTCTACTCATTCTGGCGTACCACTTGAGATGAAAGAGGAGGAGGCGTGGTTAATGTTATCTAAATAAGTAAGTCACCAGCCTCAATGTGATTTACACCTGGTGGTCCTCTTTACGAAATTTAGAGAAATGTTCCACGTCTTTATTCTCACCAGGGTTATACGAGGTACAAGGAAGACACATCAGGTTGAAATCTTTCCTTTAAGGAGTTTTTATGACAAGGACACATATTCTGGATATTAGCAATTTTTACTTAAAACAATTTCAAAGTAATCAATGCCAAAAAACTTTGCCTCTCAAGAAGGGCTATGGTTGTTTGGAGAAAAAGAGGCTGCTTTGTGTTGATCAGGAAAGACTTCCAGAGCATCTAGGAAGTGGTGTCTGA
The DNA here is from genome assembly GCF_003031525.2 of Neophocaena asiaeorientalis asiaeorientalis. Lineage (NCBI taxonomy): Eukaryota > Metazoa > Chordata > Mammalia > Artiodactyla > Phocoenidae > Neophocaena > Neophocaena asiaeorientalis. Next base: position 2,552,734 of record NW_020175446.1, read on the forward strand.
ATCAGGCCTTGAAAGGTGACAAATTGCATAGGGCAAAGTGAGACAGACTCTCAAGGAAAAAAATGACAAAAACATGAAGCTAACAGAGAAAGACATATCATACAATATCGCTTATACGTAGGATCTAAAAAAAAATGAATGATAGAAATGAACTTATATACAAAATATAAAGAGACCCACAGACATAGAAGAAAAGCCTATGGTTACCAAGGGGGGAAGGGGGTGGCAAGGGATAAATTAGGAGTTTGGGATTAACATATACACACTGCTGTGTACAAAATAGATAACCAACAAGGACTCTGTGTATAGCACAGGGAACTCTAATCGATAGATTGTAATAACCTATAAGGGAAAAGAATCCGAAAAATAGATATGTGTGTGTGTGTATATATATATACACATCTGAATATGTGTATATGTGTGTATGTATATATATATATATATATATGAGAAACACTTTGCTGCATGCCTGAAATTAACACATTGTAAATCAACTATACCTCAATTAAAAAAACAACAAATATGAAGCTAGAGGGCAAAGGGTACCGAGCCACTCACCCCCAGGCTGCAGACACGGAAACAGCTGGGGCAGGATTTAGAAGGAGTACGCTGAGGGCAGGATCACAGAGCTTCAAGTTTGCCTGAGGCTTTGCCTGGTTTTGTTCAAGTGAGTCAAACTCAGTTTTCATTCATTCTTATCATCCAGCACAAACCTGCACCAGGAGCCTCCTGACCGTCCCGCACGATGTGAGGCAAACAGGCGTGCACACGCGTCCCCTGCCTGTATGAGCCTAAGGTTCTGCTGGCGCAGCTTCATCAGGAAGCCAAGTGGAAACCCCTGCCAGGGACTGGATACAGGGCACAGCCCAGGAGGAGCCATGGCGGGACTCAAGGAGGGCTGAGGGTGGGATGCACGAGCGGGACGTGGGAGAATCGTGGACTTAGAGTTGATGGCCTGAGCAACTGATGCCCCACAGGGAAGGGGCTGCACAGACGGTCTCAGAAATAGTGTCCTACTCCTGCAGCTGCCAGCAGAGTGCCCTCCCCCATCTGTCCCCGCAAATGTACCTTCCTTCATGTAAAAGACAACCTCCAGTTAACAGAAAAGGAAAACCACAGCACAACACAGGAAAGAGGGCTCAGAGGTTCTCAGACGGGAAATCCACATTAGGACTTACGAGTAGATATACAGGGTTATGTTTTGTTTATATACTTTATATATTGCATACCCATTCCACATATGTATACATATATATAAAATTTTAAATATTCCTTACAATAGCACTCTCCTTATTTTTAATGAGGATTCATCTTTGTATGTATATATGCATGTATATATATATATGCATACATTTGTACACAAGCATATAAATATATATTAATACACGCATAAACACACATAGTTATACATATTACATATGTATATATAAACATATAATATTTAATCTATATTATAATATACACATAATATATATATATACATAAATACACCATATATATGTATTACATCTATATATGAACACGATTTTAAACTAGGGTTGTGTTTAGTGATAAAATGGGATGATTCTTTTCCCACAGAATATGCCAGCATTTTCATAGGTATTAAAGACTTTGTTATTTCCTTTAAACTCCCATTTTTCCTATATAAAGAAAATTTATAACAAAAATGAAAAGATGAAGTCTGCTTGGAAACTCAAATTCACATCTACCGCCACCATGGAGCATGTGTTTTCATACAGGCAGGATCCCAATCCATCCTCTCCAGCGAGGTGACCCATCGGGCACACCCAAACTGTCCAGTTATCACTCTATTCACCTTCAATATACCCCAAACCACTGCTTTACCACAGTGGGCACCAGGCACTTTCCAACTGAAAACTATAATTTTCCACCTTCTTTCTCATATAATCCCAATATAATTTCTGAATCAAACCGAACAATTTAATCACATACTTAAAATCAGTGGAATTATAAGGCAGATTTATGAAAAGAGAATGCCGCTGCAATCAATATTTTTTAAAATAAATTTATTTATTTTATTTGTTTATTTTTGGCTGCATTGGGTCTTTGCTGCTGTGTGCGGGCTTTCTCTAGTTGCGGCGAGCGGGGGCTACTCTTCGTTGTGGTGCACGAGCTTCTCATTGCGGTGGCTTCTCTTGTTGCGGAGCTCGGGCTCTAGGCACGCAGGGTTCAACAGCTGTGGCACACAGGCTCAGTAGTTGTGGCTTGCGGGCTCTAGAGCACAGGCTCAGTAGTTGTGGCGCATGGGCTTAGTTGCTCTACGGCATGTGGGATCTTCCCGGACCAGGGCTCGAACCCGCGTCCCCTGCATTGGCAGGTGGATTCTTAACCACTGTGCCACCAGGGAAGCCCGCAATCAATATTCTAAATGGCATCATTTTGTTTGTAGCCACATTAATATAATTCAGCTATCACCCTAAATATGCACTTGCAATATGATTAGAAATAAATCATCAGGAGTAATATGGTAATGCAAGAAGCTTATGACTATGGAATCATTTGGTGAAAATTGAAAATAGTTAATGATCTGATACAGTGTTGGCAAAGAAAATTAGAACAATCAGCCATAAATAGTATCTGCTCTAACGCTATATTTCAGCCTGTCAGCTCTACCATTATGATAGTGCTAAAGAGCTAAATTTCACATCCAGATATTATGCCTCATTCGTAATAATATTCAGTCAACATCTTAGTGACCAGCATTTTCTCTATTTGAATCATAATGTGCTGTAATCAATTAGGAGGTAACGTTGAACTGAACACATATAATGGTGCAACTAAAAGTCTTGGAGCCTATTCACAAAACTGTATAATTTATGTGACAGAGGAGATTTACAAGTTCTTAATATTTCATATCACCATAAATTCTCTTGAACAAATGTTTTTAAACGTATAGTGATAGAAAAATCATTCTAACTTCCTAACAATTTTCTCATATAAGTCCATTATTTATTCTAGAAACAAGTCTAGCTGATGGCTTTATGAAATTTACCACAGCTAAACTACAGAAATATAGTTTGGGACGTTGCCTGTTCCATCATTTAATGCCATTTAGAAAAATACTACACACATTTTTTTTCTTTAACAGTTCATTTTTTAAATAAAGCAAACCATGTAACAGTGGGGTTTTCTTTATGTCGTGATTTTACCAAGAAGCTCAGTGGACCCAAAATTCGATTCAGTCCTAGCAACAATGGTATTAATGTTTTCATCCGTATTTTTACTTCCACTGGTCATGATCTCCATATATACACACATAAACCTAGATATATGTGTATATAAATGGAAATATAAGTGGATATATGCATGGATATGTATTTATATATAACATTTTATTATTTGTACATATAAATGGAAATATATTCATATTACATGCATATATCATGTACATTTCTATATATAATGTTATTAATATTTACATATCAATTTTTATATAAATAAAACATATATGGATAAATATTTCTTTGAATAAATCACGTATCAGGGCACATGAAACACGCTTGGGGCAAAACGCCAGTAAAAGGAAGTACTATCGTTAGAAAAGGGGCAAAGATACAAACATCGGTACATAAACGTTTATAGAAAACGATCCTTATATACAGAGGGGAGCCACCAGTGCAAACATTAACTCATAGTCTAATAATAATGTCTACATGTCGCTTTATAGTCTACAAAACGGAAATGCTTTCATCTCATTTGAGCCTCACCATAGGATGTGTGCAGTGTGGTTTGTTTCCCTCTTTGCAGGTAAGAGTCTAAAGAGCTCTGATGTTTACTAAAGAATGTCAGTTTGGTAAGTGGTGAGAACAAGATTTGGAACTAGGTTTCTGATTCCAAAACCTGTGATTTAGCTAATGAGCAGGCCTCAGTCTCCGTCTTTGTAAATGGGAAAAATATTATTTACCTTCAATGGCTTTCCATGCAAGTAAGAAATAAATGGCTTAGGAGATATAAACGGCTAGGATAGCACAAGGTAACAACAGCCTGTTCTTGCAGGGTGAGACTTGCTGTTGTAACACTTCAGAGTCTGGCGTATAGACCGTATTCCGCTGTATCGCTGCCCTTTGGTTCCCAAGCAAGATGGATTTATTTTTTGATGGAAGAAATATTAATAACTATTATTGTAACACTAACCAATATTTATTTGACAACTTAAAATGAACAGAAGCTAAACCCTAGTTAAAAATCCTTTATCTTATATAACAATCTCATCAGACTACATACCTCATGCCCAAATGAAGAATTTGTGTCCTTTTATCTGGTATGGAAATAGGTCTTCTGAATTGGTTTTATTTTATCTAATTATTTTGCAATGTTTATAGAGTAAAGAAAATTTCCTGATTAACTTCTAGAAAGACTGTTACCAAATTTATGGTCAACATATCATAAATATATGGTATATATTGTCCTACGTTACTTGGGTCCTTGTTTTCCTTTCTGTTAGACTCTTAACTTTTTACATCATAGCATAAGAAGAAGGTCTGTATTCTGGTACATGTCCTCAAATTTTCTCCTCTTAAGATTGGAATACCAAGCATTCAGTCAGCAAACATTATCTGACCTCTGCCCCGTCCCCTTGGTCTTTTTATACAATATGCCAGATAGGTACATTCTATGGAAATGTGTCTTTGGAATTCTGTCAAAAAAAATTATTGAATTGAAAATGCTTGTGTGGAGTGAACTGGCTGCTTTGTCACAAAACAGGGTCACATACTAAGGGTTAGAGTGTTTGAAACAGAAGCAGCTCCGGAAGCTCCAAGTAGAAGAGCCAACAGGAAAAGGGAAGGCCTTTGAAAGATGAGTGGACTCTGTCTTGTGGATTTCTCCACGTAATTTTGAAGTATTTTTGATTGATCGACACATTGGTTTTATTGTAATTAGGAGGCTTATAGAATTGCTCTATTAACCAACGTCTAGGTTTACAATTATAGGAGTTTCCCTTCTTGCAAGAAAAGCACTATGCCCACCCACCTCGTGCCTTTGGCTCAATGAAAAACGTCAGAGATGATTGTCCGAGTCAAGACCCAGATGGGGAATCTCCTCCCATTTCTCTGTGAGTGCACAGCCCTCCATTAAATCCTCTCCTGATCTGGAGGGGGGCTGACAGTCCTTGAAGCAGCAGTGGTCAGCTTACACAGAGGAGAAACACAGTACAGACCACCATGACGCAGGGCTAGGGCACAGTCAGAGTGGCTTAAGGATGGAGAAGCTTAAGGAAGAAGACGCATTATGAAAAGAAAATAGACAATATGCATGCACGTGGTTACATACGCACGTTCTAACAGAGCTTGTTTAGCGATCAGAATATACATGTGGACAAGATTAAAGAGTCACTATTTTTGCATGGTTTTCCCGTCAATGATAACTAAAGCCCACCAGAGAGCCAGGAGAAACAGTCGTCATCCTTACAGCCTGACCCAACAATGAGAAGTTAGAAAACAAACAAACAAACAAAATGAACAAAGGTATAAAAATGAAATGAATATGGCAGAAGTTCTCTGAAATTATTATATTGAGTTGAGAATTCAAAATAATTCAGGACCATGCTTTCTAGTCATTCCAGTGTCTCTATCATTTCCTTACTGAGGCTGTAGACCTTATGAATGAAGGAGTGCAGAGATGTGTGATCAGATATGCAGACAGTTATTCCGTTTCTCTACTTTTTTACATGACCTCAGACTCAGTTTGCTATTCTGCAAAATGATGATAATAATTACCCTGTGCATAGTGGGTACAAACGAAGGGTAATTATTGTTATTATTTTTAAATGTAAGTGATTTGAGATGGTTCCTTAACTCCCAGGTGTATATACCTTCATGGCCCTCCTGCCTTTCCTCAAGGTTTATTTTCCTAATGCTGAAAAATGGTAGAATAGTCAATCTGCACAAACTCAGTGCGATCTCTTAGATCACCTGCCTCTCATTCTTCCACACCACGAGGAGAAGGGTGCAGGGAGAGAGTCCTGCTGTACATGTGCAAAGATACTGGCGTGATACTTAAGGTCTGGGTTACATCCCACAAGACACTGGACCTTCCTCTGAGTTACACCTCCTCTTTTCTCATCTGTAACCAGGTCACCGTGACATTCAAGTTATGTCAGGGATGCAAAAACATTTTTATAAGCATAAAGGATTATTTTGGGATTTCCATTTAGAATTACTGTTGAAGAATAGCTTAGTAACATGTACTAATGTAACCCAATCAGTTGAAGAATCCATTAATTATACAGACTTGGTCTCAAAAATAAAATAGCTCCACAGAAGTACATACCTCACCCATAAAGCGCTTAGGTACTGCTTTTCAGTGTTTCCACGGCAATTTAAAAATCTCACACTATGTAATAATATATTATAGGAAATCAACTTTGCTCACATTTCGTGCACATTCTAGGTGCATTATGGAATCTCTAAGTGCAATATGCAAATAAAGCATCATTGAAATTCCCTGGTAATCAGGATTATTCCTCCAGCGTCTCCTGAAGCTCTTGTTATTCAGAAAAGTAGGTAAGTTCGCTTATCCTAATGGGAATGAGGAAATGGTGAAACCAATTTCTTCAAAGAAGGAGACATATCAGTTATGCTTAGATGCCAAGCAATGGGATGTCCTTGTACAGTAAGTGATATTATCCCTCCTAATCTTAGTATCAGATGCTACCACCCTTTAGCAACAAGATGGGTGAACTGAATGAAGCGTGTAACTCGATCAGAGTCATGAAGCCTGAGCTCTCCTCCCACTATCTGCACACGCTACGTGTGCAGAGCTAGGAGCGCAGACATCTTCAATTGCCAAGTGCAGGTAATTACATTTGCTTGCCTATTTCAGGTGTTCTAAAAGAATCAAAGTGAATAAAGCATCTCAAAAAATATGGTGTGAAATTTAAAAGTATTACATAACACAATGACAGCTGATGTCGTAAGTAATTATACTAAAATGAATCTTTCTATTCCTGTTGCCCCTTCTCTCTTTTTCTTCTGGCCAAAAAAAAAAAAAAAAAAATTGCATCTTTCAGATATTTCCATCTGCTTTTTTTCCCAAATTGAATGTTGCAATCCACTGAATTTAACTATGTGTCAATATGTTCCAGGAAAGTAAAATAAAGTTGAGTTAGATGCATGGTGGTTTATGACTTAAGTTTTCATCGTATCATTTGCTAAACAGAGGACTGGAGTTTGATTCTTGCTGTTTTACAAGCCAAATGCCACTGAAATCTTAACACTGTAAACAGTCATAATCTTAGGTTTACTTTTAACAAAGTGTGTTCATTGTGTTATTCATCCACAATTTCCTCTGATAGTTTATTTTTTAATTCATATTCTATATGAATTCAGGAGGATTTTTAAAATGGTAACAGTCCACATAAGTGTACTGTAACCAAATCAAGATGTTTCATATTTGCTTGGGCTGGGGACCACCAGACAATTAACCTGCTGCTGGTTCAAAAAACTATTTGTAGAAAAAATAAGCATGAGAAGGCTTAAGATCAAATTTATTTTGGGTAATATACAAAGATGAAAATATAAAGACACTTGAGAGATTTCGCCCATAATTTTCATTTAAAATGTAATCATTTATATACAATTTCCCACATCTATGCTTCCATCAAAATAATTTATTATTTGTATAAATGATATTGTTTTTAACCTCTGGATGTGTCAATCAAATCTTTCCAGAACACGTTCCTCAGTCTGATGAAACCATATATATTTTGCTCCTTCCATAATTTTCTTTTTCATTCAGTTCATCATGTCTTCCACTAAATTTTAGGTTAATTTGAAAAACAACTGTGTACCTTCTGTGACTAACATTTTGGGTTGATAATCAATTTATTCTGATTTTGTCTCTGATGATCCTGTCTAGAAACCATTTGGGGAATCCAGTAATTAATTTTATTTTACCATATCCAGTTCTTATTTCATCACTGTGTCTGTAAAATGCATTTTTGCTGCTCTGTCCACTAAAATTATTGTAAGTGATGTCTTGATAGAGCATGATGTGCTGGTGTCAAATCGAAGCATTTTATACTTTATATGGCAATCGTAATAATTTCTGGGCTATGTAGGATTTGCTTAACCCTAGGTCTTTATTACGTTTAATCCAAAGGTTTAAATTCCCTAATCATCTAACTCTCATGCTTATGGTTTTAAATGGTGAAAATTTTGTAATGAAATATAGGTAAATCTTAATTCCTTTCTCTACATTTTAGTTTTTTCAATGACTTACTTTTCAGTGATTTTTTAAATGTTGTATTTACAATGATACTTCTCTACAAGAGTGACATTGTAAAAAATTCAAATTATTTTCTCAAGTTTTCTTACTTATCTGCTACACTATGAATTTATCCATCTCCTCTTTGTATTTTTTTCTTTTCTTTTTTTTTTTTTTTTTTTTGCGGTACACGGGCCTCTCACTGCTGTGGCCTCTCCCGTTGCGGAGCACAGGCTCCGGACGCGCAGGCCCAGCGGCCATGGCTCACGGGCCCAGCCGCTCCGCGGTATGTGGGATCTTACCAGACCGGGGCACGAACCCGTGTCCCCTGCATCGGCAGGCGGACTCTCAACCACTGCACCACCTAGGAAATCCCTCCTCTTTGTATTTTTGATTCTGTCTTCTTAAAATCTAAATCCATCAATTTTTTTTTCAAAAAATGATTTTCTTTTTACTAAAGGTTTTTGACATATTTCATAACCATGGGTTGTGGAATTGGTTATTTTAGGGGGTTATTTATCTTAGATAACTTCCCAACTATGGGTAAGGAAGTGGGGGCAGTGGTTAGGGACTGACTCAGCCTTTCCTCAGTGACCTGTGATCTTGACCTTATTTTGCTTCCTTGCCAGTAAAATATGGTGGTTGGGAAAACGAAGGATTAAATGGTATAACACACTTAATGTGGTTGGCCAAGCACCTGACCCATAGTAAATGCTGGCTAAGGCTTAGACCTCATGGAGGAAGAGTAAGTCTTAATAGTGTCTGAACCCAGTGAAACACAGTGACAGTAGTGCATCTGTCCATTCGAATACTTACTGACTTCCCCGCATACATTACACACTAGGTGCTAGCCTCTGGAGATTAATAACACTGGCATAATGACAAGTAACAAATACCACACGATACCACTTCTATATGGAATCTAAAATACAACAGAAATGAACTTATCTACGAAACAGAAACAGACCCACAGATGTAGAGAGCAGACCTATGATTGCCAAGGGGGAGGAGGGTGTGGGAGGGAAGTACTGGGAGTTTGGGATTAGCAGACGCAAACTACTATATAGAGGATGGATAAACAACAAAGTCCTACTGTAGAGCACAGGGAACTGTATTCAATATCCCATGATAACCCAGAATGGAAAAGAATATGAAAAAGAATATATGTATGTATAACTGAATCACTTTGCTGTACAGCAGAAAGTAACACAATTTTGTATACCAATTACACTTCAATAAAATTTTAAAAAAGAACAAGTATACTGATGCATTAACAAATAATTCTGTATGATGAGAATTAATCCAATGGAATATGAATACTACAGAAGAGAAGTGAGTGAGAAATCTGCCCAGAGTGGTGGTGGTGGTGATGTATGTGTGTGTGTGTGTGTGTGTGTGTGTGTGTGTGTGTATGTGTGCGTGTGATGAAGCAAGGGGGAAAAGAGGAACTAGCAGAGGTTAAATGTAAATGAGGCTCGAGAGAGTAAAAAGAAGAGATCGCATCTGAGTTGAACTTCTGAAATACAATCTTGCCAAGTAAAGAAAGAGAAGAGTGCGTTCCAAGCAAAAATAATAGCACAAATCAAGCTGTGCACGCACACGCATACACAGAAGAAAATGGAAAAATACAACTGATGCCTATAGATATATACCTTTGGACCAAAGAGATTAATAAGCTCTCTACCTGTCACATCTAATGGTATCCAGATGAGCAAGTAGGCGGGCTGGAGGTGTGAACAAGATTATGGAGAAAATAAAAAGTAACTTTTCTTTGGGGACATATCAGTTTGAAATAATATCAAAACTTGTTGTTTGGTTGTGAGGTACATAGCTGACTAAAGCCTAAACAATACACTAAGTTTCGATTTAATGGACAGAGTCAGTAAGCCTCTGAGCCGTTGAAGCTAATGTGGTTCTGGAAAGAAAAGTTACATGATTAAAAATAAATGTGCTTCTTGTTTAAAAGTGTGGAATTATTTTTTTTAATAGAATGATCATATAACCTTGTCCTACTGGAAATATTTAGGGAGTGAAAGAGGGTTTATTAATAATTACACCACGGAAACTGTCTCAAATACGGCCACCTTCACAGTTCCAAAGAAAAGTGGTCGATGAGGTCTGTGTATATGTGTGCATGGTCCCAAGTAAAAACAGTTTCATAACAAGGGCGACAATTTCCACTTAGGCATTTTTATCCAATGAAATAAGAGCAGACATCACGATATGATTAAAAAGAGACAGTTAAAGAAGACATCTATTATAGCAACGGTTTCACTCCCATGCAATTTACAGGATTGGGAAATGCCTAACTATGCATTCATTATTTTTTGCATTGGTTTTTGTTCACCCAAGGCATTACTTAGAGTAATACTTAAGGAACTTGTCGCTGAATGACAAAAGCTAACAAGGGTGATAATTACTATTTTAATGCAGTTACTAGAAATGACCAGGTATATAGCCTATATTTCAGAACCAATCAGTGTTTCCAAGTGAAATATTGTCATCGTAATAGACTGTTGTCACGGGGTAATGGGCTCTTCCTGCCACATACATGCTAATGCAAAGCCAAGACATTTACGGGAAATGAAAGTTGAGGACAAAGAATTTACTTTGGAAACCAGAGAAACAGAACACAATGCCATCTTGGCAACCCTTTTAAAGACAAGTTCCTTGGTAGTTTATTCCTCCCCTTTTAAAATTTGCATAAAAGTATAAACTGAAGAAACACAACAATCAATGCATATGCTTTTAGAACTCAACAATTTTCTATCTGAAAAAAAGAGGGGGGAAAGTGAGGAGCAGTGGTGTCTTTAGTTTCTTTAAGCCTTGGTAGCAGCACAAAAGGGAGATGGCGGGGAAGGAAGGGCTCAGATGCTTAGGTCCTGGGGCAGCCCCTCAGCGCCTCTGCTAGAGCTTCTCTTCCTACTGATTCTGAGCTCCTTTCCCCAACTCTTTGATCGCTATCATCATGGCCCATAACCAACCCCCAGAGACAGTTCTGTATTTTTTCTTTTTTTTTTTTTTTTTTTTTTTTTTTTCAGTTTCTCATCTGTTTTATCCAAATGTTCCAAAATATCTTTACAACTTGCAGTTTAAATGGTGTATTTGAGCTTCATCAACTTTTAAGTAAAGGTTATCTCTTCCTTGAGTTTGAGGTTCTCCTCTGTGTCTTTAAAAAGGTTCTTAAAAGTTCTTGTCACAAGAAAAAAAATTGTAACGAGGTATGTTGATGGATATGAATTAGACTTATCGTGATGAGCATTTCACAGTATGTACATATATTGAATCATTATGCTGTACACCTGAAACAGTTATGTTATGTGTCAATTATATCTTAAGTCAAAAAAAGGTATCATTGTACCTCTTCCAAGACCTAAACAACTTTGCAGTGGTTAAACTATATACAATTACAATATGGGTTAGTTTCAGGTGTACAGCAAACTGATTCAGTTATATATATATATATATATATATATTCTTTTATTTTCTGATTCTTTTCCATTATAGTTTATTACAAGTTCTGTCTTAAATAAAGGTGTTTCCTTTGCTGGACTGAAGTACCTGCTTTATGATAATATCATCTGAACTACCTTAGGGCCTATATATTATTGGCGTCAGTTTACACATAAGAAAAGCAAATCTTAGAGAGTATATGGAGCTCACCTTAAATTCTGAGAGCTTACTGAACACTCTTGTTACTGACCCCTTGCTTCTAACTCTGAGTTCTCTGTGTGCCTGAATGACAGCGAGCAAGGAGATCAAACTGCTTGGCCATCTCACGTTCACCGTATTCATATTCTTATACTTACTGGTTCCTAGTAGGCTAAAAATAGGGAAAATCTTCAAATCCATGGACTGGGAGTGCCCTTGTCCTCAGGGAAGGAGGAGGATTAATCAGTTGATATGATTAAAAAGAGACAATTAAAGAAAATATCTATTCTAGCAAAGGTTTCACTCCCATGCAATTTATAGGATTGGAAAAGGCAGAACTGTGCATTCGTTATTTTTTGCATTGGTTTTCGTTCACCCAAGTCAATCGAAGGACTGATATTGACATCATTACTCACGCTTCAAGTGGAAAGATCATCGTGGTTTTTACTTTATCTTACCTCTAAGGCTAGAAAGGCAGACTGACCCAACCCACGTATAATTGCTACCCACAGTCCCTTCCTCAACTTCAAAGCTTGTTGGAAGAGAAGAAAACCACTAAAGCATTACATATAGTCTCTTTTCTTGGCTGAAACCTTTTCAGCCAAGTAAAAATAAAGTGCACTTAAGATGAGCTGAGTGTTTTCTAGAATATTGTAAACCTTTCTACCAAGATTCCTGGGAAGATTTTTTTCAAATATACCAGAGCTTTACATATCAATGAAAATAGATGCTGTGTTCATTTTAATTTATTTAAATATGTTATTTAAGTAATGCATCACTTAATTAAATACTTTTTTTTCCTAAATAAATAATGCATTTCATTGTAGGGATATGTGTCTGAGAAAGATTGACTAGCCAGTCTTTAGGAGTTATCAGATGAATATTTTTACCCTGATTTACTGAGAAACTCCCGTTGAGCACTTAAAAAATTTTTTTAATTACCTATAGATCCATAAAAACTGTACTACACTCCAGGGTGCTTATATTTTCCCCCAAAGACGTTTTCTTCAAGCTTTACAATCTGAACTCATGCTTAGACCTCTTGGATGAGTGTGCTCTAATCTGCAGGCAAAAACTATTCAAATTCCTAGTTTACTTGTCCTTTCATATTTAATGTCTTTCCTGAAACAACTGTTTGAGACAACGAAGGATGACAAACATTGTGCTTAAGAGCGTTAAAAGTCTGGGGATCAAAACACGGAATTTCAACAGTCACATCGTAGGAAACTTTGTATTATAAAATGTATATTAAATGTTTAAGCTTCTTAGAATCAAAAGCAGCCTATTGTTGTGTTTTTTGTTTGTTTGTTTTGTTTTGTATGCATAAACTATTCTTCTGGTTTTGTTGACAAAATTATACCAAGCTGATTTTTTTTAACACAGCAAATTATCTCATGAGGTAATTGATTTCCAATCATGAACACAGCTAATTTAAGTGTTTTCAAAACAATGCTATTGTCACTTATGATTCTACATGCTAAGTCAATAACATCATGGGGGAAAAAAAATGTACTCCATACACTCCACATTTCTGTTTCTTTCAATGGAAATTATGTCAATTATGTCATATTGGTTGGCTTTTTGTGTCGGCACAAGAAACTAAAATAGCATGACTGTCAATTGCTAGCCTGAATGAGGGAGAACACAATGATTTTCCTACAGTTACTCCATGGCATCAGGGGTAGGCTTCGAGGCCCAGGCAGGTAACCTGACACTTGACCTTTTCTCAGTCACGATCACAGAGGAAGTGAGGCTTCTGTTCATTATGCTCTTCTTGTCTTGGAGTCTGATTCCCAAGCACCACTTGTCTCTTTAATCCTGCTCTCCTGAAGCGTGCAGCAAACCCCAGCCTGTTCCGCCTCCCACCTTTCTTCCAAACCCCTCATCTGGAGCATCTTTCTTTAAAGCCAAGATCCTTGCGTGGGCTGATGGGCATGGGTACGGTGATATGACAGGGTAAAAGAACAGGTGCACAGAGGGCAAGCAGACCAGTCTCAAAGGCCTAACCCTACACCTTACCCCGTGCATGGAAAAGTTACCCACACTCTTTGTGCCTCTGTTTCCTTACCCTTAAAATGAGATGAAAATGTTTCCCCTTCCCTAACTCTGAAGATATCTACTGAGACCAAGTTTGAAAATGCTTGCAGAGTATCTCGTTTAGAAGACAAATATTTACTACACACCTACTCTCTGGTACTTAAGGTGTTCAAAAAGGTGAATTAGCTCAAACCCGCAGACTGAGCAAAGTCACCATTACCCTGTTGAGAGGCCTCCTGGCGTAGAATGAAAACCCGTAAGAAACGATTGGCATGTGTCCGCCGGCGTATTGGCATAAAATACAATTAGGCATGTATCCGCCGGCGTATCTTTCCATGCCGCCACAATGACCCTCATCTACCCCTGTATGGCGTTGATCGTACTGAGGACTGTATTTATACTCAAGCACTTCCTTCCGAATCCAGGGGAACCTCAGCTCCACACAGGCCCTGTGCCAGTCCTAACAAGTCCGACAGTCTGTGAGGAGTCTTGCTTCCACCAAAGGGTCCTTCCAATTTACATTCCTAGAGCAGAGCACCCGACTTGATTCGAATTCAGTAAGGAGAGCGACCGTGAGATTGTTATTTCCTTTCTTTACCCTGAGTCCCTCACTGCCAGCATCTACAAAATCCTGGACACATCATGGACATGTGATGACCATGGTAAGAATAGCACTTAGCCACAGAATAATTGTAGAAGAACTGAGTTTGTATTTTTATGGAAACATTTATTCTTTCAAACAATTATTTGGGGGCTGTTTTTGTGTTGGATTTTCAGGACACAAGGATGGAGAAGCTACCGGTGCTGACAACTTACTACATGCAGATCACAGTCTTGCGTGTAAAGAAGGAACATAGTTAGGGCACTGCGCGTTAGAGAGATGGATAGAGAGAGAGACAGAGAGCCAGAAAGATAAACAGGTGATTGATTGATAGATGACAGCTAGATGATAGAAAGATAATGGATAGATGATAGATGATAAATTGATTGAAAGATGATAAATTGATTGATAAAGGATAGATAAAAAGATAGATATGTGATTGATAGATGACAGAATGATGGATTAGACAGATCACAGATAGATGGATAGCAAATAGGTAGGTTGATAATAAATAGATTATAGAGAGATAGATGATAACAAGATAGATGATAGAATGATGGGTAGAACCCTGATTTGACAGTGATTGGATAGACAGATCACAGATAGATGGATAGCAAATAGGTAGGTAGATAATAAATAGATTATAGAGAGATAGATGATAACAAGATAGATGATAGAATGATGGGTAGAACCCTGATTTGACAGTGATTGGTACAATTGCTAAGGGGCCACAAAGGAAAGTGTACTTGTTGCTAAAGACAACGTTGTACCACAGCTTGGTGTTCTCGCGTCTCCGCTTCACAGGAATCCTTGCATTCTAAGAAATGAATGCAGAGAATCAGACGTAGTCTACTCTGAGGTGAATATATGAGATGAGAAGGGGAACAGAAATTAGATGGGTGGAGAAATTCTGGAGAGAAGAAATATCAAAAAGACACCTCTAGAATAAAGTCTAATGAACTTTCCACGAACTTCCTTCTTCTGTTGCCCAGAGATTATGTACAGGGTGAAGGGGAAGAGCAGCTCATCACGGAGGCATTGAGAAGCCCTTCATTTTAAGGGCTGCGCTAGGCAGGGAGTGAAAAGCGGGATGGTCTGCCCTTTACTTCAACTACAAACATGCAAAGTCAGAAAGTGGGAGGGTTGTTTTTTTTCCATTTTACCTATGCCTTAGAAGGAAGAGAAACTGTCAAAACTTCATTAAAGCATCAGCTATTCAATGGACAAAAAACCCTGAGATCTGAAAAATACAATTATCTGCAGATGTCTTTTCATTTTCCACACCTGACAGAAAGAGCCAGGGTTGCACGAGCAGATTATAGCTAAGATTGGAAAACCAGAGCTCCACTGGGGGCTTTCATTTTGCTTCACATCATCATTCCAGCTCTTCATTGGTTGTTGCAACATCCTTATAATTAGCATCCTTAGTATTATTAAGAATAAAAGAGCAGCTGTCATTTACTGAGTACCTACGAATGACAATGTGGAGTGCCTACTGTATGCCAAGTATTTGACATGTATCATCTTATTTGGTTGATGTCAAAACTCAGTAATTGCATTATACTTATTTTGTATGGTTGAAGGAAAAGGGTCTCAAAGTGTTAAAATAACTTTTCCATAAGGTCATACGGGGTAGGATTTAAGCCCAGGTCTGCCTAACTCCATAACCACCTTGTTTTGTTATGCTACACTTTCAATTTCATTATAAAAGTTATCTAATGATGGCACTCTGATTCCTTCATACTTCAATATAACGGTCAGTGAATACGTGCAAGACATTTAGAAGTAGATGCCTGCATCTGGGCTTTGAGATTCCAGTCTAATCCACAAAGTTTTGGGAGAGATCACCCTACTGAGTACCAGCTTCACCTCCTCGCCCCGTTCACTCATAGAGAAGACGCCCTGCAGCCCACACACAGAGGCAAGCTGATGAGACGAGACTGTGAGGCTGTTTATACAAGCAAACAGATCTACCCGAAAGGGCCAGGCCCTTCGAGATCTAATCCACTTGTCTGGGAGCAAAGCTGCTGGGCGCCCCAAACTTCCACCGATCAAATATATTCAGAAAGAAAGAAAACTCCTTGGAAACAATTCCATATATTACCTCACAACCAAACTCAGCTTCTCTTTCTCTCTCTCTTCTAAAACCTTAGTGTCCTGTTAACTGACCTGGCTTGTTTTCCTGCTTGCCTTGTGGCTTCATTAAATTTGAATGCATCAGCAAACACTTGTCAGACGCTCGGGATGCATCGGGGGCGGGGGGCTGGGGGTGGGGAGATGCAGGGAGGAGAATGTCATGATTAGCAGCCAACAATGACTGGTCCTGGTCCAGGACCTGGAGAGGGTTTCAGTGCTCAGAGCACATGAGGAGATGGACACATGAAGAGATAACCCGGATTATAAAACCACGTGTTATAGTGGAGACAAGCTTAAAGCATTAACAAAAACATAGTGGTAGTTGATTTCTACTAAGGATATCAAGGATGGCTTTAGAGAAGAGACGACGGACGTGGTCACAAAGAAAGAATTGCAAATTGTTCATGTAAAGAAGTTGGGGGAATTTTAAACGCAGCAGATGGAACTGCACAGACAAAAGCACCAAGGCATGAAGGCATCCAATGCTACGGAAAGCATTGGTTGTCTACTTGGAGTTAAAAATATTAACAGTTAAGGTTTACTGAGCATATATGTCAGATATACCCAATAACTGCTTTAAGTACATTATCACATTTACTTTCAGGGAACAAACCTCTCAAGTAAGGGCCAGATTATCTCCAGAGAAGCAACTAAAGCAGAGAGGGATTAGCTAATGAGACAGGTTCACACACAGGAGAGAGAGGACACAGTTAGCCCAGCACCCTGTCCTCAGAGCCAGTGAGATTGTGATAGAAGGAGGTGCGTCTGTGTGAGGGTATGCAGGGAGAGCACGCATTCCTAGGTATCGACAGCTCAGAACTCGTGAAGGTTGAATTCCTTGCTCCAGAAAGTTCTAGCCTGATCTCAGTAAGGGAATTCCTGGGCCTGTCATGGTCACCATCTCTCATTAAAAATGACTGACCTGATTCGCCTCAATAGGCTTACAGGAGAAGATGTCAGACGGAAAATGTGTAACACCTTCTAATTCTTATGGGATTTAAATATGTACGCGAGTGTTCCTGGATTCCTCAGGACAAGAGGAGAATTGAAACTGAACTACATTTAGCTATCCACAGCAGATAAGCTCTTATGGAGAACCAACTGTTATATTACAAATGGAGTGCATGACTGTCAAAAGCAAGGGTGTTGAATACGTGTAGTTGACGCTTTCAAGTAGAGTGTTAACTGGCAAGAGCCAGCGCTTATTCCTATCTAGTAGAAGGATGGTAACTCTTCATAAACATTTAAAGCAACTGCTGATTTACAATGACTTCTCTTGGTTGACATAACAAACAATCCCATGTAAAGTTACTCCCAGTGACTAAAAGGGAACCTTCCAATCAATTGGGTACCCTGACTAGCTCTCTACCTGAGCAACGTTGTACATACAACAATGTAGGCTGCTTGGGTTGATGTCAGCATTTAAAGGACCCGGGAAGAGCCTGCCTTGATGGAGATCTGCCCCCCCAACCCCCCCACCGCGCCTTCCATAGCAGTTACTGATTTTTCTCCACTACCTTAGGGCCCACGAGAGTTTTGCCTTTGGCCCCATTTTTATGGAAACAATAGCTCCGGGATGCAGTATCACACTTGGCCAGTAGGTGCCACCACCAACCACATGATTTTTAAAACTGAATCCTGGAGATTTTTCAATGAATTATTTTTGTTTCCTGTTTATGCAAATGACACAAAGCAATGGCTACTTCTATAAATATCTAAGTCATACAAATAAAACAAGGATGTGTTAGCAGGTCAGAGTCAAAGCTGTATTTTCAGAGAATAGTATTTGAATGTGGTAAACAGTGAGGAGAAAAACATATCTAGAAGTTGGGAAGTGCAAGATCTACTGAGTGCATATTATGTATGAGGCACCTTAGGGACTGGGGGTTAAAGAAGGTAAGAATTTTACCTGATATAAAAAATGCATTATCTCTGGGGAGACACACATAAATAAATAAAGGGGTATAATTCACATAGGTGTAAGTTCTAACAATAGGAGGAAAAAATGAAAAGAGAATTGAGTAGGTAAATGACTTTATGGAGACTTTCACAGAAGAGGGGTAATTTGAGCTAGCTTGTGAAGGATCAGTGGGGGAAGAAGATAAGGCGGGGCATGCTGAGGACAGGGCTTAGTCCTTGCCTAGAGGAAGGGCAGTGTAAGAGGAGTTCAAGCAGAGCAAGATCAGAGAGGTCCAGGGGTGGGGAAAGGTGGACCAAGTGGCTAGATCATGGGGAAAAGTAAAAAAAAAAAAATAACGGAGGAACAAATTATGAAATGTCTTACACACCAAACAAAGAAGTTTGGACATTGTCCCGTAGATAGTAGGAAATTGGGAGTCACTTATTTTTTAAGAAGATAACTAGAATCAGAATGCTGGAGGGACCAGAGAAGGTGGGGCTTCAAGTCAGGAGAAACAGATAGATACTTACTCATCAGAGCAAGAGAGAAGATACAGGACCGAATTAGGACAGTGACGGCTCAGACGGAAAGGGGTGGCTGTAACTGAAACATCTTTCGGGGTTAGGTCTGACAAGACTGGAGACAGGCTGGTCATGAGGAGGGAAGATGTGGACAGCTAAGAGTCTAAGGAGACTCTGAGAAAGCTAATCTAGGATGAGCACATGGGACACCAGTAACTAAGACAAAGAAAACAAGAGTTAAACCAGTTATTTTGGAAGTGGGGTGGGCGGTGAATCCAGGCTTCTCTCTGTTGCATTTGAGATACCTATGAAGCACTGATGTAGAGAAATCCTTTGGAGACTTAGAACTATGAGGATGGCTAGGCTAGGAGATAGAGATTTTGCAATTGTTCAAACACAGATTTTATCCTCCAGATTTTACACACGAGTGACCTGATTTGCTCAGCTGATAAAATTTAATAAATATAGATGAATTACGTCTAACACATAAAACACTATTTTCTTTTGTCTGCCAAAGTAGATTTCCTGAGATTTTGGTCAGTTTTAGTTCACCATCTACCAAATACCTCCCAGCTGGAAGGTACCACTAAGCACGGCAGCTGCAAAAATGAGTAATTCTCAACATCATAAAATCTCACAGAGGATCCAGATACGCCAACATGTCCAAGCCGAGCCAGTAACCAGTGTGATTGATTGATGTGCTGGTTGATTTACATGCCACTTCTTTTAGTCTTTTTGGAAACTTTTTGTAACAAACTATGAGGACAAAGAAGGGAAATATAGGGCTTTTTTTGAGAATTAATTGCCTTCTAAATATAAAGCATCCTACCCGATCCCAAGTAGGATGTGGAGAATAAAAGGAGATGGTACCTGTCTTCAAAAGTTTCCCGTTTATAATGTGAAGCATATACAAGTCGCGCGAGGAGAGATGGTGCATTAGAGTTTCCGGTTTCCAATTTTCCTTATAGGTATAATAAGGCTACTTTAAAAGCAGGGTTATTTAAATTGTTAATTGTGAATTGATTCAGGCATTCATTTACCTTGAGGAATTAGATAGGTTAATTAACTACCATGACTCATTTTTCAAATTATAACACGAAGACTAATTTTCCTTACCTTCTGCCTCTAAGATATTAATTACTCCATTCTAGCACCGCGCCATTTCCACATTCTATGAAAATTCATACATGCAACAGGGCAGCATCTCGCTGGCTGACACTACTTGGCTTAGATAGGATGGTTATCACAACCCTGTGGGAGAGATTTGTCTAAATTCCCCTTGAGTGTAATACCGCAGGACTAGCGCTCTTGAATAAGGCAGACAGGTAACATGAATCATGCATATGCTAATTGTAATAAATAATGAAAATATTTAGAGACTGAGGTTTGAACTTGAACTTTATGAATAAATGTTGATTAGTATGTAGTACAAGCAGCATCGTCAGGTTTTGTTCTTACTCTTCAAAGGCAGAGTCATTACCAAACGATGCTTTGCAATTTTACAGCTGTTCGCTCCGCTCTCCGTTTCTACTCTTTCCATTCCGGAGCAAAGAAATCACGGCGTCTCCACCTTGAAATATCAACAGAGAGGTCTTCACGCTGACCTCGACTGGCAGATATGACAGCACCGACGTACACTGGCCCCGAGTGAGTTTTCAGCTGAGAGAAAAAAGGTAGCATCCGCCGCGTAGAGGAGCACAGGACCGAGCAACCGTTTCTCACTCTACTTGAGAGCAGGACGTCTGCTTAGAGCACTGACCACAGATGCTCACCTCAATGAATACTGAAAGGAAACCCTCGGTGTCAGAGATTAATTTTTCTTCTATTAAGACCATTTTGTCACTGCCACCGCTGCATTTTCCTGAGAAATATAGTGAAGAATTGGTAGAGCTCATGAAGATGGAGAGGTGGGAAAAGAGCACACAGTGAAATGGTGCCCTGGGACAGAGAGCTGATAATTAACAAGGGCTGCCCTAAGCAATCTCATGTCTGATAGATCCAAGTGATTTTATGTCTAAACTGAAAAGAGAGAGAGACAGACATCTCACAGGTGCCCCACGGGGCACCAACTATGAAAGCAGCCCATTCTCCGTCTTCCATCCGATCAGGGAGCCAACTGCAGGAAAGGCAAGATGGATGGGGGTCGTGAAGGTGGGGGCTTGGTTTTGCTCGTAAAGGCAATGAGTGAAAATACACGGAAATGAGGGAAAGGTACTTTTACAGCCAGGACAAATGTAGTTTCATGCAGGCTTTTAAAGTTTCCTTTTGTGCAATTTCTCCCCTTTCTTCAATCCCTTAAGATCTCATCAGGAGCTCCTTCTAGGTTTTTATTTACTAATTCATTGAGCAAGTAGTGTCAGAGTATCCGCGGATGTCAGTCACTGCACCCACATAATTGTTCATGGAAGTAAAATTAAAACTTCAGTCCTGCCTCAAAAACTATGCAATCAAGGAATGAAGAGGGGAAAATAAGTGGATGATTGTGGGTGCAGGTCCTATGATAATCAGGCCTAGCTCAAAGCAGGGAGAAGAGAGGGTAAGGAAACGCCCTGATGGGGGCACTTGATGTAAATGGAGTTCTGTGGTCTCACCATGTTTCTTTAATAGTGCAAAACATCCCGTGCCCCTTGAGCCTACGTAGAGGGTAGCAGGAGGCGTGCTGAGCACATATTCATAACTCTTTAATCCGAAGTTGGGTGGATTGAAGAATGGTACTGCAAAACTGCTCTAATTGCATTTATAAGGGACCTTTATTTTTTTTTTATTTTATTTTTTAATTTCTGGCTCCCTTTTTTAAACTTTTTATTTTATATTAGAGTATAGCTGATTAACAATGTTGTGTTAGTTTCAGGTGTACAGCAAAGTGATTCAGTTATACATAAACATGTATCTATTCTTTTTCAAATTATTTTCCCATTTAGGTTGTCACATAATATTGAGCAGAGTTCCCTGTGCTGTACAGTAGGTCCTCATCGGTTATCCATGTTAAATACAGCAGTGTGTACGTGTAGATCCCAAACTCCCTAACCATCCATAAGGGACCTTTGTTCTCAGAAGGAGCTCCCCCATCCCCTTCCACTGAACACCACGCTGTCAGCTCAGATTAAAACCAACAGGTAAGCTGACCTCCCTCCCAGAGTTCAAGGTCGACCAACCGATGCTGTCTGCCAAAACCGAGTTGCCACTGAACTCGATGCTTCACGCTTTCTCCGTGCCCAGAGCTCAAGCTTTAAGCTTGCATAAATCATAAACTTTCTTATCCAAATGACAGCACTTTGGACACATTTGAACAATTCATGCTAAGTTGTTTCTAGCAGTGACTTCAACCTAAATAGGTAAATGTAGTAAAATGTCACAGGGTCCTACCAGAGTTATAAGTTTGTCCCACTTAAAATATAGACCAAAGACATTTGTATTGACACCTATGCGTAAACCATTCCAGCCCTTTATTTCTGGTGGAGAAACCAGTAAAGTCTTCCTGAGTGAGAGCATTTTGTGTGGCTACTCTTCCCATTCTACCCAAGTTGTCCATTTTAATTCTATCTGCACTGGAATCATGACGACCATGTGAAATGGAATAGATTGCTTACTAGTAACATTGAACGCAGATGGAAAATAACTTATATCCACAACTCATTTGTCTGAGATTACAGTTGGCTGCGAAGACACCTATAACATGTTTGGTTTTATATGATGAGAAAGTGATGGTAAACTAAGATGTAGTGATAAGACATTTACTGAAGGAACAACTTAAAAAATAAAATTCCCAAAGAAACAACACAAGAAGAAACATCATAGATGGAATAAAATATATCTCAAAAAGACAGAACTCTATTACCAACTGAGAGGTGTTACTCTCGCTGAATGATGCATCCCAGGGTAGCTTTTTATTATGACTTAGTGCATGTGGGACACCATCTTTTACGGTATTTCTATTTTTTTCTTTTTCCAGCATTTTAAAAAAACTTATTTATTTAATTTATTTATCTCTGGCTGTGTCGGGTCTTCGTTGCTGCGCACGGGTTTTCTCTGGTTGCGGCGAGTGGGGGCGGCACAGTGGGGGCTGCGGTGCGCGGGCTTCTCATTGTGGTGGCTTCTCTTGTTGCAGAGCACAGGCTCTAGGCACGCGGGCTTCAGAAGTTGTGGCACACGGGCTCAGTAGTTGTGGCTCACGGGCTTAGTTGCTCCGCGGCATGTAGGATCTTCCCGGACCAGGGCTTGAACCCGTGTCCCCTGCATTGGCAGGCAGATTCCTAACCACTGCGCCACCAGGGAAGCCCTATGGTATTTATTGTATAAACTATATGCAGGCTTTCCCCCCACCAACAGAATTAACTACTTTAATGCCGTGTCTTCATGTGCGCAGATCTTACACGACATACATTTGGGTGAAGAGTTATTAGTAATAATGACCATTACTAATAAAAGTAGATGCTCTTTATCAGTGTCTAATATTTGCCAGGTTCAATCACCACCAATACGTTAAAAGTGGAAACTAACATCCCTCATACGTAAGTGAGAAAAATTAAACAACTTGCCTAGACAGATCAGAAACATGTCCTTTTACCTGAAGTTTGCCATCCGCTCCCTAACCTCCATCGTCAACACCGCTGTTTTTCCTTTGATTATTTATACTACTAGCCGAGCATTTAGGTTAAAGGACTTTTGTTTACTGCAATACACCATTTCAAAATAATTGGCATCATCACCTTTATTATTGAACGTATATGGAAATAATGATCAGTTTCTCTTCTCCTTGTGAAAGCAAATATGACACCTTGCATTAATAGAATTCTAGCAAAAAGAAAAAAAAATGTGATGTCTCGTTTTACCAACGCAACCTTTGGTATTGATTAATGTAGATTTTCCCTTAAACTTTCAAAAAATATTGAGAACATAAACACAAACCTATTTTACTTCTGATCTGTGAAGGGGACCCACGTTTGGAACAAGTGAGCTTCCCAAAGGCAGCGATCGTACTTTTTCTACCTATTTTATTCTAAAAATACAGCAAACCCTAGCATATGTTGGCTGCTCAGTCTACGTTGAATGAATCCGTGAATAAATGAAATAGCATTGGAGAAATCATTAAATCATCTCAAACAAAATAAATATGAATGTGCCATACGTAAGACAAAGGTCCAGTAAAACATAAATAAGAGATTTAAGAAACCAGTCCTATAATATTTCAAAATCTAAAATTTAACATCAAAACTAGAAAAACCTTAACCATAAGATTAACAGATTATTCCTCTCCTATTCCTGGGTACTGTTTGGAGGTGCTGATGAAAAATGTATTGCTAAAGCGATGAATATTATTATGAATATATTTTGTTCTTCCTGGGATCACTGGGAAACCCTAGAAGGAACGCTTGAGCCCTAGAGGGCAGAGGGAGACAGTTTTCAATCAGCATGTGATTTCCTGTTTTGCTTAAAGTCTCACCAAAAGAACACTAGAAATACAGAACTGGAATGAAGCTTTAAGGTAATCCAGGGTTAGTGGGAAACGTGCCCACTGGACGTGAAAGTAAGCAGACACCCGTTTCCTTTGTCTGCAGAGATGCTTTTGTAGTAGATGTTAACACTCTACTCCAGGAATCTATGATCAACTGAGTCACCTTAAAAGAGGTGATGCTAATTTGACATCCTGGGGTTAAATATAAACTCATTAAGTTGTAAGGGTGTGGGGTTGAGAGTCAAAAATTAATCAGCACGCCTGAGGTTACATTACCAGTCTGTTTCCCTGGGTAGGAACAATCTGTACCACGACCTGGAGTATAGACGGAGAAGACCACTTCCTACATACTGTGATCCCAGGGATTATGATACCGTCTCCCTAACCAAAGATATCTCATGCACGGCCTAGTACATGTGCTACTGTTTCTACCAGTAAAGATTCACTCCTGAGGCTTGGAAATTAATCGCTTATCGAAATATATACACTGGGGAAGATGAAGACTTTCAGAACTCTTGGTTGTTTTCAAATATTTCCATGATTCTTTCCTGACAGTGAATTTTGACATTTTAGAATGAAAAAGAGAAAGAAACGATACATACAAAGGGAGGAAACAAAGATTTTTCCACCTAACCCCTCACGTCGGTGGGTCCAAATTCTTGTCACGCATCTCCATGAAGCACTCCCACATCCCAGGTAGAAGGCGTTTACTACCTACCATGTCCCGGAATTATTCAGGTTCACATCCTAGCTACTTTTCCAGAATAGAAGATTCTGTTTTTCTCACTCTCTACCCCAGGGCCTTGAGCCTGCCTCTGGAATGTTTTTGCTGAATGAATGATAAAATAGTAAATGAGGGCAGGGAAGGCACCGAAGGTGTGATTCCTGTACGTGGAACCAAGTGAGATTCACGAAGCCTTCAGCATGACTCCCACCCGGCTAGATGCTTTCTAGGTGCAACAACGGGGAACTTCAAACGCTGAAGAACAGGAAGCTATTCTCCTTGAAACATGCCCTCCTTGTGAATCAGCAGGAAGGATGAGAACGCGACTTATTTGAGAAGGATGGTCCTAGCATGCGGACTACACTCATTACACGCACGTAAAATGCTTCCGTGTTTTATCCATTAGCGGTAAAATGAGTCTATTCAGAGTTTATATAATCTGACATTGACTTACAACTTCTATTTTTTTTCCACCAAATATGAATCACATTCTAACTATATATGGTGCTGTTAAAAAAGAAAGAAAGAAAGAAAAGACAGGTATTGTAGCCACCTGGTAATTTCAAGTAGTAAACTTTAAGGTTGAGTTTCTTATTAAAACTAGCCTTTTTGGACCTACTGTGCTTTTTTACTTAATAATAAAATATTATTATTTTAGTGGATAGGCCTTTGTTTGAATCATTGACTGTGGAAAAGATCAATGGAAAGGGGCTCAGGCCATTCCCGAAGGAAATGAACAGACCTGAATATGGACGCTAAAGCTTTCACCCACTCCTCGTACTTTGGATTCCTACTTACTCAGCAGAATGCCATCTTTTTGCTCATAATCGCTTCAGTCAGCACTTCTGTGGCTTCAAGGTCAGGACTGCCTGCTGAGACCGCCTTGCAATTCAATAAGCAGCCAGAAGGGGCGGCGGTGCACAGAATTAACTACACAAATCGCCTTCTCTGTGTCTCCCTTTAATAAGCATCCCTCCTAAACAACTCACACACTAAAAACTTGACGTAGGACCGGAAAATAAATAGTATTTACTCATTAGTAGTCCAGACTCTAATGACTCAATGATAATGATAGTAACGATGACAATGTCATTATTTACAAATATCTTAGTGATGACCTAATCAATTCCCCAGGCAAATGCACTGACTGACAAAAGTTTTCTGATTTGCAGGACAATTCAAACTAGCTTAAAACTTTAGTATGCTAAGAAATAGACCAGCTTATTGGTTTTATCTAGCTCTGAATTTCCAAAATCGACATGAGTTCATTTGGAAAATTACAAAGCTTAGTAAGTAGAATCAGAACTATGGCATTTTTTAAAAAGTTACATAATACCTAGGATTCTCCATGCATATTTAGGACATCTCTTCTATTAGATAATGGAAATGTTTGCCATCATATATATATATTAAATATATGATATAGCAATCATATATATAATGATATTATATTATGATACATATGATATATATAATCATATATATATGATTATAATATATATGTATATATGATTATGATATATATGTATATATATTTCTCTTACAACCAGCATATTAAATTTTAATCAGCATATTAAAATCGTCACTCACACCAATCATTCCTTCTCAGAAGTAAAGTATAACAAATCATTACATAAACATTTTTTTGGCTACATATTTTGGTAATTTCACTTGCTACTGCATTTGATGAAGACTAAACAATCAAAAGTTTTTGGAATTAAAAAACAAACACTGGTTAATATGCTAGTTGTTTTCTTGACAACGACATTATCTAGTCAGGGCACACACATCCACACATGCACACCAGACACATTATTATCTTTCTATATGTTAGATTCCTTTTGCTTTCACAAAGCATTTGATTCAACCAATAATACACAAGTGTAATCGGCCAGTAAGTGTCACTGATGGGATATTTGAATTCAAATTCCCATCAACTACATTATTTTGGCCATTGTTCAACTTGGGCTGTTAGCTGCATCTTGGATTTTAAATAATCAACCAATATTTACTGAGTTTCTACTATACGTCAGGCACTATTTCAGGAGCTTTGGATTCAAAGTTTGAAAAGCATGGTCCCTGCTTTATGTTCAAGTTTGAGACAGGTGTAAGTAAAAGACTGCATTACAGTTTGAGAAGTGCTAGGACAGAATCACGCTTCATGTGCTGAAGGAGCTCAAAGGAGAAAAATACACGTGCTTGTCACGCGGGCTACTCAGGACTCAAACTGAATAGTGTTCTAAAGTTATAGAAAACTGACATTCACATCAGATATTTAAAAAAACATTTGTAGCTGAGGTTTTCCCATTACATAATGGGAAGTTTTCCAATCATCTTGATTAACCAAAATGTCAAGCTTTCTGCTAGCACGTGAACTTGGCCTCATTCGTATCCACGTACAAGTTGATCAAGAATCTGCTATGAAGTTTTTCAGAAAGAATGTTATATTCCACACTCTCCTTCTAATGACTCGTTTTTCCAGAATGAGGAATTTTGCCCATCATTTGTGCCACCTCTAATGTCAAATGGGTAAGTAGTCGGAACT
Source organism: Neophocaena asiaeorientalis asiaeorientalis (assembly GCF_003031525.2). Lineage (NCBI taxonomy): Eukaryota > Metazoa > Chordata > Mammalia > Artiodactyla > Phocoenidae > Neophocaena > Neophocaena asiaeorientalis. The sequence goes on from NW_020175446.1 coordinate 2,580,530, forward strand.
TATATGTGGCCACTGAGTAGCTTTCTTATTTTTTTTTTTAACAACTTTATTGGGGTATAATTGTTTTACAATGGTGTGTTAGTTTCTGCTCTATAACAAAGTGAATCCATTATACATATACATACGTTCCCACATCTCTTCCTTCTTGCATCTCCCTCCCTCCCACCCTCCCTATCCCACCCCTCCAGGCAGTCACAAAGCACCGAGCTGATCTCCCTGTGCTGTGCGGCTGCTTCCCACTAGCTATCTACCTTACGTTTGTTCGTGTAAAAATGTCCATGCCTCTCTATCGCCCTGTCACAGCTCACCCTTCCCCCTCCCCATATCCTCAAGTCCGTTCTCCAGTAGGTCTGTGTCTTTATTCCTGTCTTACCCCTAGGTTCTTCATGACATTTTTTTTCTTAAATTCCATATATATGTGTCAGCATACGGTATTTGTCTTTTTCCTTCTCACTTACTTCATTCTGTATGACAGACTATATAGGTCTATCCACCTCATTACAAATAGCTCAGTTTCGTTTCTTTTTATGGCTGAGTAATATTCCATTGTATATATGTGCCACATCTTCTTTATCCATTCATCGATTGATGGGCACTTAGGTTGTTTCCATCTCCGGGCTATTGTAAATAGAGCTGCAATGAACATTTTGGTACATGACTCTTTTTGAATTTTGGTTTTCTCAGGGTATATGCCCAGTAGTGGGATTGCTGGGTCATAAGCTTTCTTATTTCTTTTTCCTGTTCCACACACTGTCTTGGGTGAAAAATAGCACACGCACTGAAGTTCCAACTCATGCTCAGAGTCTTTGTTTGATCTGTGCAAGACATAAGAGTCCTGCTTCCTTTCAAACCTGAGAATACATGAAAGAAGACCTTTGATTTTTCCTTTCCTCATGCCTTACTTCCAGTCTCCCTGTTTACAGCCACCATGTAACAAGTGGGTACAGATATGGGTACGCCTGCCTGTGGGCTGACACCGTTGGCTTCCTAATCCATCTCGGTCAGACAGTCCCTTCAGCCAGACTAATCCTTGAGGCTTTGATGGGACCTGCTCTCTGTCTTGGTTCCCTAAGCTGGTGCCCAGCCTCTTGACGACAGTTCCCCACACAGGGCTTGCCATTTTCTTCCAGATGCCAGCTCTCACAAAATGGCTGTAAATCCAAGGTGTTCTTCTACTTTGGTTGACTATTCTTGCCACTCTTAGAAATTTTAATAACTCAGTATAAAAAAAATGGACTTTTGATCTGCCACTATACATTCCCCTCTTCTTGAACTCGGCCTCATTTGAGAGTTCATAATCTGGTCCTAATTTTAAACCCACTTTCCAGGTCAAGGATACCTTATCTTTTAATATAGATGGTAAATGAGAGAGTGAACGTGTTCACAAAATTGTATCTGACACACAGATAGATAAATAGATAATGTATCATACATACATATCACCTCTGTGTAAATACATTTAAAATAGATCAACACGTGACAGAATACTACTAAAACTCACTAGAAAGTAGGAAGCATGTGCTTCTAAAAGACTATTTGTCGGTATAAAAATTATACAGTGATTTTTTTCAATATTAATTATATTGCCTAATGATTTGTCAGTAGAAGAAACAGCATTTGTTTGAAGAAGAATTTTTGTCCTGACGATTGGCTAAATCAGCCAACATAGGCTAGAACTCCGTGCTTCCGCACTAAGCCTTAATTCACCCAGAGTGATTAGAGCTCCTAGTTGATTTCTCAATGTTGCCCTCTCCTCTCTTTCGGAATGCAAATCTAAGGTCCCCGCCTATATAAAATTAATTAATGGTTAAACTAATAATGGGTTTGCGCATGAACCATTTCTTTAGCAGTTTTAGCATCTCAAAGAGCATTCTGAGAGAAGAAATTGGCGGAAGCAATTTATGACAACAGATCTTGCATACTTAATTCTAAAGAATGACTCTAACATCACATGTTAAAACAGTAAACTGAAGAAAGAAACTCTTTTTAAATAAACTTTGAATTTTAGATCAGTTTTGGATTTACAGAAAAATTGTGAAGATAGTACAGAGATTTCCCTCACACCTTAAACTTAGTTTTCCCTTAATATTAATATCTTAAATTAGTGTGGTCAATTTGTCATGGTTAGTAGATCAATATTGATATATTTTATAACGAGTCCATACTTTATTCAGATTTACTTTTTTTTTTAATTATTGAAATGTATAAAAGAAAAGGAAGGGGAACATTTATGGGCAGAGTGCTCAGACTTCCCTTTAACAAACACATTATCTCATTTAATGAGAGCTTGAATGTCACTGTCCTCAAGGAAAACATCCCTGATCACCCTCTCCGAAGGAGCTCCAACACCCCTTCCCCCTTGTTCTCTGCCACACAGCTTATTCATTTCCTTCATAGCACTTACTTTAATTTTAAGTATGCATCTCTGTGTTTCCTTGCACGTGTACTACACTCACACCATGAGGCAATGCAGCAAAGACGCTAACCCCTGGGACCCAAAGATCATCATACAGCAAACATTCTATACGTATGTTTTTTCTATCAAGGAATTCACTAGCTTTCCAATGATTCTCTGTGTATCTCAGGAGCCAAAAACTAATAAAACAAATTTAGATTTACATTTCTGTTTTTAACTGAGATGTCTCAAGATACCTTAAGGTGTATGGAATCCTTCAGCCTTCCGTATCTTATGAGGTCTCCCCTAGAGTAAAACTCTTCATAATGTACCAAAAGGTTGTTTTTCAAAAAAAAAAAAAAAGGGGGGGCTACTTTTACTCCCATTTTACAGATGGCAAGAGTAAAGCTCAACGAGGTTAAGAAATTTGCACAGGGCACACAGCTGGTGACTGACGTGTCCAGGACAGGAACCCGGGCAGCCTGGTCCCACGCCCTCTTTCTTAAAGCCTTTTTTCTGCGGCTTTCATTACTCCACCAACTCCTGTTCAGCCTTTCGTTTCTCGGGCTGCTTCACCCCAATCACTTTCTCAGTTGCTTCTCCCCTGCCAGTCCCTGCTTTGTTACATTTGAGTCTTCCATCCGTGATTCTTTTCTCTCGTCTACACTCTGTGCGGAGTGAGATGATCTACTCCTACGGGTCCAAACCCTGCCGTCTGCCTCTGTAGATGGCACATCTGGTGTCCAGTCTTGGGCACTACCTACCTTATCCATCTCTACCTGGAGATCCCACCCTCATCTCAGAAAGCACCTGACGTCTAAATTCCCCCTGCTCTTCCTCTCTTGAACTGACATTTCCAGGGAACAGAACCGGCAATCACCCATATGACAATCAAGACCTGCCTTGACTTTTTAAAAAATAACTTTATCAAGATAACACACTTCGAAATCCTCCCTTTTAAAATGTACAATTACAGGGCATATTTACAGAGAAGGGCAACCATCACCGTAATCCAATTTCAGAGCATTTTTAACATCCCCTAAAGAAAGCTGGTCCCCATTTGCTATCATTCCCCATCCTCCCTCTATCCCTTCCCCCACCTTGGGAGACCATCAATCTATTTTATTTCCCTATAGACTCTCTCTCTTTCTCTTTCTCGACATTTAATCTGCCACCAAGATCTAACTTATGTGCCTCCTCAGTAAGTCTCAAATCTACCTACTTCCTTGGCTCAGGTTTTCCATTGTCCTTAGCTGTGTTGTTGTAATTTGCTCCTAAGAGGGTGTATACTATAAATTTTTGCTCTCCAATCTATTGCTGCCAGAAAAATTCTTGCAAGAATAAGTACAGTCATGTCGTTCACCTACTGAGATGTGTGAAATGTCCCACCCGGACTTCAGAATAAAGGCAAATACCTTCATACAACATGAAATGCCCTTCATGGTCAGGCTCCCGCGTATCCCCCCAGTCTCACGACTCACCCCACCCCTCATCATATCAAATTGCAACCACCTTTAATCTCCTGCAGTACCCTCCACCCAGGGTAAACTCTCCACACTGCTAAGTCTCCTGCTAAAGAAAGCTTCCCTGGTGTTTACATAGTGATACTCTGCTTATCCTCCAAATCTCAGCTCAGACATTAAAGGTTTCGACAATGTGAATCACCATCAGTGGTTGTGTCTTCTGTTCCCCCAAATTAACGTTCCTATGACTATTATAACACACACTCTGGGTATTTATCTATGTCTTCTTCTGTTATGAAAGCTCCTTGAGGCAGATTGTTCTCTTATTTGCAATAAGAAAAATTCCTTGCATTTAACATCCATTTCATAAATATTCGTTGATCAAAATGCATGAATGGAAGTTAATAATAGATTATGACATTCATCCCAGAGATGTTCCCCAGGCTACTTTATGACTTTTCTAGACCATAATTCATGTCAACTATACATTGAAAAAGATGCAGCGTTAAATGTGTATAATTGTGTATGTGTATAGCTGTGAATTTACATACGTATGAAAGCAAAATGGGGAGGCTGACATTTCAGGCTCTGTGGATTCAGGATTTAAACCTGCAAGCAGCTTGATCCTATTACACACTGAAAACACCCAGGTGCACGTGAAGAAAGGAACCCGAGTTAGGGAGGGGCACCTATGAATCAGGCACTCCTTGACAGGTGCCTTTATGGTAAGTGCAGGCTTTGGTGTCTGGAGAGGAGAATGGAGGAAACGACACAGGTGGATGTTTTAAAAGAAAACGGGAACACTATTTAGCATTGTCAAGTGAAATTTCATGAATAGAGGTAATGGGGAATTAAAATTTGTCTAAATTATATACTCACTCAAAATCCAGCCACATCGATCCTTCCATTTCTATGTTTTTTTTAAGCTCACTGAATTGAAGGATTAGTGTCAATGCATATAATTCCCCAAATTCATAGAGATTAAACCTATTTTGCATAAGTTTTCTCAATACTAACATTTTTAAGACATCATTTCAAGCAATGGCTTAGCTTGTTTTCAATATGGCATAAGTTAAAGAAGGTTAGGAGACGTGTGTTGAATAAAATGTTTAAAGGTCTGAAGACTTTTTTCAAAAATGAATTAAATTATTATTTATTGTATCCATAATATATCTCAGAAAGACTTCTTACTTGGGGGGGGAAGAGAGACAGAGAGCAACAACTTCCAGAGTGAGGAGATAAAAAAAAGTAAACACACGCGTAAAATAAGTGTAGAGGCCACGAAGCATTAACTAGTATTGAGGAGAAAAATGAAATAAGATGATGGAGGTGGTGAAGAGGAGAGAATTGCATTTATAACATAGGACGTGCAGGGCCATTTTCTTGAGCGAGGTGGCTTCTGATCGGACACCTGAAGAAAAGGAGGGATGAGCTGTGTGGTAGGGGGATAAAGGGGCAGCAGGTCGTGCCCAGTTGCTGAGTGGAAGGGGCTTTGTAAGTTTCAGAAGCCCTGAGGATTCCTGGGCGGCTTCAGCAATGTGAGGAAAAAGTCGGTGAGGATGAGGTGAGAGAGGGATCTACAGCCTAGATTATGTCGGATATCCGTGATCATTGTCAGGACTGTAAAATTATACAAGAAATGAGATAGAAAATTACTGGGGGGTGCTTCACACAGAGGAATGACTTGATCAGACTAGTTCCAGTTTTCTCAGAGAATCGCAGTAGTTATTAAGTAGATGACAAACTGTGTTCTGGGTAGAGACGGTGTCTTCGTCCCTTTGGGCCACCACAACAAAACGTCCCTGACTGGGCCCCTTATAAACAACAGAAGTGAGTTCTCACCGTTCTGGAGGCTGGGAATTCAAGATCAAGATGCCTGCTGATTTAGCATCTGGTGAGGCCTTTCTTTGTGGCTCACAGACGGCGTCTTCTCACTCTGTCCTCACAGGGAGGAAGGGGTGAGGGAGCTCTCTGGGGTCTCTGTTATAAGGACACTGATCCCTCATGACGTAATCATCTCCCAGAGTCCTACCTCTTAATACCATCATCTTGGGGATTAGGATTTCTACCTGTGAATTTTGGGGAGACACAAACATTCAGATCATAGCATGGGGTGTGTGGAAAAAGTAAAAGTAAAAAGACAGGGTTATAGGCTATGGTGATAACTAGTGAAAAATAACAATGGTCTGAACAAGGATGGCATAGAAGCAGCGAGACTGTGGATGTATTTTAATGTGAGAGCCAACAAGATAAGATAAAAGATTAGAGATAAAGTTTTAGAGAAACGCAGAAATCAAGAATGGCTCCAGGCATCTTGAGTTAAGCCCTGAAATTGCCATTTACTGACATGAGAAAAACCACAGGGAGGAAGAGTTCCGGGGAGACGTCTGGGCACAGCTATAAACATGGCAGAGGAAAACATGGACAAGGTGCTTGGGGCCATGCAGGTGACACCACAAAGGGATTTAGGGATGCTCTAAGAGGTCCCAAGTCTGATCCCAGGAACTTAAGACGTGCAGGGTTTAGGAAGATAAGAAAAGCTTGTACAGGTGAGGGAGACAAAGAAGCCAGAGAGGTGGAGGGAAACCTAGGGAGACCATAGCCTCACAGTCAAGTCAGAACGTGGAAGGAGAGGACCACCATGTGTACATTTCTGAGAGACCATGTGAAACGGAAAGGGATAAACGACCCTTGGGTTGGACCATGTGTAGGCCACTGGTGAACTCTGGTGGACACCATGGTTATCAAAGGTCCCATTGGTTTCCATCATGAAAAATGGGTTTATGTGGCTGATCAACTGTATGAATTGAGAAACTTGACATCAGTTGTTTAACCTCCAACATGGGGAGAAAAACTACATTAAAATGTGTTCTGAGGATTACCTGGAAAAAGATATAACAGATACTTAGAACAGCGAGTGAGAGATACAGCCTCAATGAATGGTAACTATTTATTTTCTGCTAGCTAGTTTATGGTATTTACCATAAAATCACTGGAGACCTTGCCCAGCATCAATACATATCCAAGGCTTAATTAGGTAAACAGATATTTATCCTCCCTCCTCCTGAGAATCAACGGACCAGAACACGCAACTGGATTCTAGAATGTCAGTACTAACATCATATACATAGTCTTGAAAACATTCAATTACTGCTGAGTGTTTTAGTAAAAGGCATAGCTCACTTCTATTTTTAATCTCCCACTCTCATGCCTGCAAATTTTAGCCACAACTTTGCAGAGCTGTTTTTGATTCTCACATAAGCAACACTCTCTTTTATATCTCCACCTGGGGGACGTGGCAGACTGTTTAGTTTGGATACAAACGTGTGCATTTCTCAAATTTGATTTATCGATAATGAAAGCTTATCAATTTTCCTTTAAAATTAATGTTTGATATAATAAATATGTACAACACAATTTATGTATCTGATAAGCATGTTTTTTGTATATTTCTTTGGAGTAATTTTAAATGAAATATGCAAACCCTTTAGAAAAGAAGAAATGGAATCAAAAGAGAATTCTTTCTTGATTTAAAATTGCCTTTCTAAAACAGTGCAAATTAAAAAAAAAAAATCGAAGAGCAAGTGAAATGTTAACTTGTCTTCATAAATGGATCCTAAAAGAAATGTCAAGGCATTATTCAAAAGTGATTGATATTTGATTCAATACCTACCTATATTTGGAAATATTATTCTTTTTATTAATAGTATTTTTAGTTCTTGGGCCATTAATCTCATCTGTTTCCAAGTGACACATAAAATGATGTAATTATAGAGTTTAATCTATACAATTATGCATGCAAAACTATATCTGGTTATTTTTTAAATGAATAACTTGTGTGGGTTTTCCTCTAGCATCTCAAATGATAATAATGTGCACATGAAATGGGTCGAGTTCCAAGCTGCTATTAGAGTATTTAAAATAGCGTATCTCTCATTCTGAGCAATACACACACACGTACACACACGTACACACAATGCACATACACACACACGTACACACACGCACACACAATGCACACACACACATACACACACATACACACAATGCACATACACACATACATACACACACACGTACACACAATGCACATACACACACACACGTATACACAATGCACACACACACATACACACACGTACACACAATGCACACCACTGTCTACACACAATGCACACACACATACATACACACATACATACGTACACACAATGCACATACACACATACATACACACACATACATACGTACATACAATGCACATACACACATACATACACACACATACACACTCACATTTGGCACAACGGACACAACAGCCTCCTTCTGCAAAGCATATGTTAATATCACCTAACAATTATATATATATTTCTAAATACATGTATATTATAAAGTTATGTATATAATTTTTAAATGGAGTCTGATATTTTAAAATCCAAATTTGCTTAACATGTTACCTAATTCTTGACTTATCTCAATAACACGAACTTAAATGATTCTCACACACAGAAACAGACCCATTATTTAGAAAATTAAAGTACCTGTAGTTACGCAAAATCTCTGGTTTAGTGTTCCTAAGGAAATAACGTGCACTGCCTCTACTTTGAATAAAGAGAAAATCTCATTAAGAATCTTGGAATTTACTGCAGTAAAATCAGCACCTTACACTGAAAACATTTACTTCATTTTCTTCATGCCTATAATGTCTTAAGTAAAACTGATAACTTTGAATAATAAATACACAATTTTGTTATTTTTTTCCACTGAAGAATGATATAACAACATATTAGAAGATCATCTGGAAAATTATGTTATTACCCCAACATTCTAACCCAACAATGACCATCATTAAAGATGACTTTAGCTTCCATTTTTACACAGATCTAAATACAATGAACTTCAATTTGCAATTCTTCTGTTTACAATAGAAGTTAGGGGATCTTCCGTGGACCCCAGGTGCTTTAATGTAGAGCTTGTGCACAACCCCTTCATAGGAAAGACAATAGTGCTACTCTAACCAAAAAGAGAAGCCTATTCTACGCACTGCCCAGATCTTAAAAGGGCTCAGTTGAACAATTATTCTTCATTTTATGCATTTTAGGACTCATTGTTTCCAAGTAATTTTAACAAAACTCAATCATGAGGTTGAAAGAAAAATCATTGTGAAGAGCTTTAATCTTTCTTTGTCAATTATTTGAAATTCTCGCAAAAAAATTGTTTCTGTCAGTTTATATTTACACAGGAAATCCTCGAGATGTAACATAGCAGCAACAGCTAAATTGGAAAGACTGGCATTATGTCATATTACGTTGCTCAGGCTTTGACACTTTAATGGTTCTAAGCCTACATGAACCATCAATAACAGTAATCCAGCTGTGCTACTAATTCAAAGTGACTAGAATTATGTCATACTAAACTGCGAAGTTTATGACATGGGTTTAAGAGGTGGATGGCTAACATTTCACTTCAAATGAGAAGCTTTCCGCGAAACCTCAATTTACCAGACTTCCTTAAATTCCCAGTAAATCCCTTCTCTTTCTTGGTTCTTAGTTCTGCTGCAAATGGCGTATGTATCTAGTCATCTATTTAATTCTCCAGGGACTTGTTCCCAAACGGATAGAACCAAAAAATGACAGACCACTGTCTTTGAAGAGTATCTCCTGTGGATATCACTTTCCTAACTGTTTCTCTAAGGTAATACTGACAAAAGAGGTTTGTCTGTTCTATTCTTTTTTCTTTCCTTCTCTTTTTTAGACATCTACTTTTTAAAAGACATCCATTTTCTCACTACTTCATGCTAGACACTCTTAATCCCCACAAGATGAGTACTATTAATTTCTACTTGACAGTTGAGCAAATAGAAGTCCAGAGAAGCTAAATTATTTCTCCCGTGGCACATAACTTATATGTAGCTGAGTCAGAAGATAAAATGACATTCCCTGTTTTTCCTTTACCAGGATCATAAAGAAATACATATAAATAAATATGTAAATACAGAAATACATATATATAAAAGTTACAACATGAAAGTGATGTTAAAAGCCAACCTTCCATCTAGTTTCTATTTATTTATTTATTTATTTATTGTGGTACGCGGGCCTCTCACTGTCGTGGCCTCTCCCGTTGCGGAGCACAGGCTCCGGACGCGCAGGCTCAGTGGCCATGGCTCACGGGCCCAGCCGCTCCGCGGCATGTGGGATCCTCCCGGACCGGGGCTAGAACCCGTTTCCCCTGCATCAGCAGGTGGACTCTCAACCACTGCGCCACCAGGGAAGCCCCTAGTTTCTATTTAGATTTTAAAAACATACAGTAATGAATGAAAAGGGAAAGATGTACATTCCAAGAATGGAGAATCCTTAATTTTTGTGACCTTATTATTGTAACCTTATCATCCACAGATAAACCTTACATTTTATGACCTTATCATTCCTCAATATGGACTATGCCGAGTAGTACGGAGAGTCTAGATGCTGGACTTATTAATAATAACTATCACTTTTCTGAAAACTTCAGTTGCTCATTTTCATTCAAAATAATGGTGGGAATGTAAATTGATACATCCACTATGGAGAACAGTATGGAGGTTCCTTAAAAAACTAAAACTAGAACTACCATATGACCCAGCAATCCCCCACCTGGGCATATACCCAGAGAAAACCATAATGCAAAAAGACACATGCACCCCAATGTTCATTGCAGCACTATTTACAATAGCCAGGACATGGAAGCAACCTAAATGTCCGTCAACAGAGGAATGGATAAAGAAGATGTGGTACTTGTATACAATGGAATATTACTCAGCCATAAAAAGGAACGAAACTGGGTCATTTTTAGAGACATGAATGGACCTAGAGAGTGTCTACAGAGTGAAGTAAGCCAGAAAGAGAAAAACAAATATCATATACTAATGCATATATGTGGAATCTAGAAGAATGGTATAGATGATCTTATTTACAAAACAGAAGTAGAGACAGACGTAGAGAACAAACGTATGGACACCAAGGGGGAAAGGGGTGGGTGGGAGGAATTGGGAGATTGGCATTCACACATATACACTATTGATACTATGTATAAAGTAGATAACTAATGAGAACCTACTGTAGAGCACAGGGAACTACTTAATGCACTGTGGTGACCTAAATGGGAAGGAAATCCAAAAAAGAAGGGATATATGTATATGTATAGCTGACTCACTTTGCTGTACAGTAGAAACTAACACAACTTTATAAAGCAACTATACTCCAATAAAAATTAATTAAAAAACATTTAAAAAGCGATGAACAATAAAAAAAATAAACCATCCAGAAAACAGTTTTGCGAGGAAGTTAATAAAACGAGCCCTGTGATAACAAGTGGACCCACATCTTTTACTTTCATAATTAATTTAACCACTGTTATTTACAGCTGAAACTTTGGTGCAGCTTTCTAACCATCTGCAAAAGCTAGAAAAACCTGGGGTTGTCAAGTACTATGCAAATCGATGAACACGCCCTGCTCCTCAAATAGCTTCTGGAAAACGAATGGCCACACTGCTATGTCTTGTCATCAAAGAGCATTTGATTAACATAGTTCCTCCTTACAAAGATGACCAACACTTGATTATATGAAAGGTGTTACTAAATGCAGGGCCTAAATATATCCTATGTAAATGAAGACACCCCAATGAGGTATAGTTATTTATAGGCAGCAATTACCCGAGGCCAACACACTTTCTCCTCAAGCCAAACTCTGATTTCAAATCTCTTCACTTTTGCATAAGCAAATTGCTAGAGATGGTCCCACAGCAGCCATAACTTGGCTTTTTCCACAGATGCTGTGTTTTATAACCACCTTGCACTTATCACTTTATTACGCCGCAATGCAAGCTTAGATATAGAATGACCGTGCTGAGGGAAGTTACAGGTTGGAATGCATTGGTCTATGTGTATGTAAATTCTTAAAGATAAGGCCATACTGATGATCGAGGCACTTTATTTTTCAGTTGCTTAAAGAGAAGTGCATTATTGATCACTATAAACAGTGAATCGAGTTTGATACACGGGACAACATTTCACTGACTGCATGCTCTCAACCGTGCGTGTCTTTACAACATTGCAAACTGGATATGTTGTCACAGATGCAGGGTGGGATTCTCTAGTTAAGACCTTACTACCACTACATACGGTTATACAAACTCCTTCGGTATTTTCAGGAATTTGTACATCCTTTAAATTCAATTTTCAAAATGGCTAAATGTGTAAAAAGCTTTGGTGGATCACTGCTTTCCCATGACCTCCACTTTGCCTCTTAGACCCCGGGGGGGCCGGGGACGACACACACACACACACACACACACAGCAATAAGCAGGATTCTCAGACCAAAGCCTATTCATCTGCAAACTGGGAGAATAATGGGCTGACTTGAGAGTTAAATAAGTTAATGCATGCAAATTGCCTAGAAAAATGTTTGATCCTAATTTGCTCGTTAGGTTTCTTTCATTCGTAGTCGTTTAATATCAGTATTAGTGGTGTATACATATTCACACATGTGCACAATGATGAAAAGGAACCACATGAAGGCACTCAGCGGGAGAGAGATGAAAACTCTAGAGTTGTATCCAGAGAATGTTTACTTTTGAGAAAATTTTGAGATAAATTTTATTTCCTGAGAGTGGTCTTAGTGGGGTCAGAAATGACCAAACTTTTATGTACTATCTTAGCAGCATCTGGTAACATAGGATACCTCAAAGTTACTGGCAAGAAACAATTCAATTTCTTTCAAGGCTGGAACTCCTATTAAGAAATAAATACATCCATTCATTCATCCACCCATGTTTCCATCCAACCATTCAGGAGACACTTACTGACGATACAGTGGTGAGCAAATCAAATCAATATTTGAATCTCTTACTCCAAGGAGCTCACGGTCTAGAAAAATATGGATCACCTATTTTGTAGAAAGTCATGCTATGCTGGGGGTTTGGTTCATCACAGAAGGGTGTTGCTATAAATGGCCTAATAGTTTACTCTCAGTAAGGAAGCTTTGCTGAAAAATTCTTTGAACAGCTATGACTTTTAGAAATGGTAACTGGAAAGAAGGAAGGAAGGGAGGGAGGGGAGGAAGAAACAATGAACAACGTCAAGGGATAAATGTGCAATCTTATTTTGAATAAATAATAACATGTGTTGTGATTCTGTTATCCATCTATCCATCCATCCATCAATCCATCTACTCAACTATATATCTATCCATCATCTATCTTTGCCTTAAAACTCTGACATAAGCAGTCACTGCATAAGGTCTTTTTCTACAGTATTCTGCAAACCTTTATCATTTTCCAAGTGGCCTCATGTCTATATAACTACAAGGAATGAACCATGAGCATGTGTCATTTGTGTCACTAAAAGAGTCACATTTATTGGACAAGTTTTAGCTGAAGCATGTAATTTACTATCTTAAATTGTTTTCTACAATCTAACCTTTTATCTGGACTGTTTATCAGTATATCAACTGGTATAAGTCTAAGCTTTTTTTGTGTGTGTGTGGTATGCAGGCCTCTCACTGTTGTGGCCTCTCCCGTTGAGGAGCACAGGCTCCGGACGCGCAGGTTCAGCGGCCATGGCTCACGGGCCCAGCCGCTCCGCAGCATGTGGGATCCTCCCGGACTGGGGCACGAACCTGCGTCCCCTGCATCGGCAGGCAGACTCCCAACCACTGCACCACCAGGGAAGCCCTAAGCATTTTTTTTTTAATACAAAAAGGAAAAGAAGGGGATGTTGGGAGAGATTTACTGTCAAATGGCCTCTTTTCACTATGTAGAAAAGCAAAGAGTTAGCAGTGACTTTACTTATTTTAAAATTACATCTAAATTCTTAATGCCTTAACATGTGTGTATATGTATAATTATGCATATGTACATATATAATTATGAACCAAATAAACATATTTGGAGTTAGAGCCTGGATAATTTGTGATTTTTTCAATAGATTTTAGTGGATAAATCTTCCCACAGACTTTAATTTGTTCTCTTTGATCTTTTTTCTGTTCTCTTTATTCTTTATCACCTTCATTTTCTTCCTTCCCTCCCTTCCTTCTTCCTTCCTTCATTCTTTCCGAAGGAAATGTGCCTTAATACTAAGATTCACAGCAAGACCTGATGTCCTTCTTCCCTTCACTGTAGGATGCTAAGTGCTCTGCCTACAGATTTGGGGATTCTCATTCCTTTCTCTGTACAGTAGCACTCTAACAACTCAAATTAAAATAAGCATAAGAATCATAAAAGAACAAACTTTACACCCTGTCATCTGACAACTCCCAAGTTCATCGACTCTCACTTTGAAAATGATTTGGCCTTGGAATATGTGACAAGTTGTTTCATATGTTGGAATTGAACAGTGACCTGTTTTCTTTTATCAAACCCATTATTTCACTGATATGAATTACCAAACGCAGGTTTTATCTTCAGTTTGAATTAAAGTGCGAAGCAATTTATGTCTGTTTTGATGCAAAGAATCTCACCGGAGCAACTCCATGAGATGAAGCTTTGGCATTTGTCTAGCGCCATCTACTGCCCATGTCCAGCAGAAGCATGGATCTCATTCCCATAACTGGAAGCTTACAGTGCTCTACATTGTAGCTTAAATAGCTGGCAACAGGATGATTGGAAAAAGACAAAGTAGAAAAAAAGAACAAAAACAGGGAAGCTAAGCAGTGGTAAACAAAAGTAGAGAAAAGAGACTAAAATACTCACAGAGCCACAGAAATACACTCAAATAAACAATCATAAACTTAGACGTTAGGAACCTCTAAATAATAGTGCTTTTGTATATATCAGCATTCACACACAAACACACACACACACACACACACACACTCCTAAAGGATAGATGAAAGATATTTAATAAATATCTAGTAAATCATTTTTTTAAGTTTCAAAGAAGAAATTATTAACAGGGAACCATATTTTTGTATTTCTTCTGAATAAGATTATTATTATTCTAATATAGAGTAAAATATTAATATTTCAGTGAAAAATAATCGATCTATTCAAATACGTTAGAAAAGTACCCTACAGTTTGTTGATTATAACAAAAAGTACAGTCAGTTCAGCTTGGTTGGAACAATGGCAAAATTAGGGAATACAAATGGTTGCCAAACCTATTCCCCTACTGGGTAATAACAGGAATTTGATGAAATACGCAGGCCACTTTTAGAACTCAGAATTCAAGTCATCTATTACTGTGATATAATTTTACCCTCCATGACAAGATAATTCATACGCAGCCATCACTGCTTCTTTAAAAGGGAGTTGCATTCACTGGTAACACAATTCACTTAGAATCTATTAAAAAATACAGTACGCCCCCTATAAACGAACGAGTTCCATTCCAAGAGTGTGTTCGTAAGTCCAATTTGTTTGTAAGTCCCACCAAGTTAGCCTAGGTACCCAACTAACACAAATGGCTATATAGTACTGTACTGTAATAGGTTTATAATACTTTTCACACAAATAATACATAAAAAACAAACCAACACAAAAAATAAAGAAAACAGTTTCAATCTTCCAGTACAGTACCTTGAAAAGTACAGTAGTCCAGTACAACAGCTGGCACACAGGGGCTGGCATCGAGTGAACAGGCGAGAAGAGTTACTGCCTGGAGGAGGGAGAGGAGGTGGGAGATGGTAGAGCTGAAGGATCCTCAGCAAAAGGAGACGGAGGGCAAGCTGCAATTTCACTCACGCCTGACGTTGATGCCACAGGTTCTGATTCCTTGCTGGATTCAATTCTATCTACCCCCTTGCTTCCAGACATCCTGGGCTTGAAATAAAGATACTGTTCTACTGTACTCTATACAGTGTTGTAAAGTACAGAAAAGCACAACCACTTGTATAGGATGCATGCACGTGACAATGCACGCCAGACACGTGAACTACCTTACGTGACCGGACATGCGAACACACGTTCTCATCTCTGAAAGTTCGCAGCGTGCAGGTTCGTATATAGGGGACTTACTGTAACTGTGCAAGAACTCATACCTCCTGGAAACACAGAACAGTCAAGATATATAAGTGGCCTGTTTCTTGTCAGGATCTTTATTTCATGCAGATTAAAAACACTTTTATAGTAGTTATGCTTAGTTTTTTTAACTAGATTTCTTTGAACTAGATGATGTGTGATGTGCAAACATTGAAAGAAGTCAGCATATTTCAGTGCTCCCTCCATTCTAACTGTACAAGAAAGCTTATTCATATACACCTTCTTTAAACATAGCAAACCAGCTGATAATTGGTTTTTTAGCAAAGTTCAACAAAACATCTTATCTTTCACGTGGGTTTATATTGGTAAGTTCTCCTGCTGTGCGAATTTCTCAGATTACACTCCTGATCCCTCTCCTCTGTGCTGACAGTACCAGTTTACATCTGACTCATTGTTCAGTTTTCCGAGAGTGTTTTTTTTCTTTCTTATATCTAAATTAGTTCATTTAATAGGACTTAAGAATGATAAGCAATTAGCAGCATTGTAGGAAAGGATGAACAAAAAGGTAAAGAATAAATTACTTTGAGGAGGCTGACTTTCTCCTAATTCACATGCCAAAAACATGCTTCCACACATTATATAAACTTAGGACAAAAATAAAAATTAAATACATGGGGAAAAGATCAAAGAGTTTCACAGAAAAGAAATAAAAGCTTTCCTCTTTATTTGGAACTTAATTTTAACAGCCCTGTTTCAAATTTACTGCGCTGTGACTTCCATTTATAGAGAATTAAGTTTTTCCCTTTATCGTCCTCTTGTTTATCACACCACATACTTTACACTCAAAGCTTTGCCTGCTGACAGCGGCACTTGAATAAGAGTGGAGCGTAGCTGAATAAAATATGAAGCTAAATCTACAGAGATGTATATAAAAAGATCCTAATGTGTAGCCAGAATTTTGAGTAATATAAGAAATGCAAGACCCGCTGCATTTTCTAATTCTATATGAATGAAAGTTCAAATAAGTCAGGTTTCTTTACATGTTCTTTTATCTAAGGAACTACAGGGGAAAAGAGAATAAGTGAAGTAATCTACTACCATTTAAATACCTTCTTCAAAGAAGAACCCAAACTGGCTATGTGTTTGTACTTGACAAGGGTTCACTTCACCCTCCATAGAGCACAGTCTAAAGATGTGGTGCTTCAAATCTTTAAACTAACAGATCTACCTTCTTTGCTCCAAGTGAAAATCTGTAAACAACCAAATTGTTCTAACCAACGCAGCTTTGGGAATGAGGGAGAGACCACTTCAGTAGAGAGATACTGAAATCCAGACACACACAACTGCATATATCATGCCCCTGTTCAAAAACACTACCTGGAGCATAAAAAAAAAAAAATCATTTAATTTCTGTGGGTTGCAAATCCCTAGAAAATGCTATCATTGTCCAACAATAGTACCAGCTATTCTTATGTGTCCTGCAGAGTTTCCTCCGAAGCTGCGTCTAAGAAAATTATCTGTGAGTGAATGGTTCATTTTGGAGGTGATGATGAGAAACAGTAGAAAGGAGGGGTCAGGTGAGCCAGGCAGAGAAACGGGAGAGAAGAAGCAAATGAATGGTGATTATTACGCAACTTAACCCCATGGGCAACTGGAGCTCACTCTCACTGGAAAACTGTGCAAAGAGCAGGACTTACACCCCAGGGTCATCCTGCTTGAGAGGAGTCTACGGCCATATAGGGAAATGCATCTTCATTTTCTAAAAAGTATCACAAATACATAAAAAGTGACCTCTGCAAGAAGACGGGTAGAGGGAAGATGGTGTAGAATCATGATTTCTTGAAAATATTATCCTACTGACTTTGTGCATACCTTTGCTGTATACTTTCCAAGAAATTAATTAAATGATGGTTATACAAATCAGCATACAAAGAGAGTATCATTTTCACCACAAGTTAGAGAAGCTTTTAGCATTTGTTTGGGGGGGAACTTTCATTACTTGTGTAGGGTCTTCTCTTCTGGGTTTTACACATTTTTAAAATTTAAGATAGCACACAGTATGCCTTTCACTCAGAATGCCCACAGTGAATTGGTTGATTTTAAGATCAAAGCTCAGATCTGAAAATCAGTACAGAGGAGGAATTTGTTAATATGTCACAGGGACCTGAGGATGAGAAGACATGACCTAGACACACAAGAGGGTGATGAAGCTCCTGGCAGAGGGAATAATAATTGTAGAGAGGGCTAATTAAGGCAGAGCATGTGCGCTGATAGGGGCACAGGGTGCATGAAAGATATGATGTCAGGATTTGAGAGCACAGTTCAAAGGTTAACGTGATGTGATTTAACACGGTAGACACCAAGCAAGGTTTATAAACAAGAATATAATGTAATATTTACATTTTGGAGCAAGCAATATGGTGGCTACATAGAAGACGTACCCAAGGAAAGAAAAAATGGAAGCAGGGAGAAATCGGTGAGAAATCTACTGTAGTATTTCATGAGAAGAAGTGAGGATCTTAACTAGTGGAGTGATCGAGAAGACAGATAACACGAGATATTTTCAAAAAATGTGCATGAGATATATTTGGTAGGACGTGAAAGACAATTAACGTCAGAGTCAGAGGAGGAGAAATAGTTCTCGCTAACTGAACAAGCCGGCATGGGTCACTGGCCAGACCATATGATTAACTGGTAATATGGTGGAAAAAGACTGGGAGCAAATTTGGGGAATGGGGATAAGATTATAGAGGCTACTACGACACTGGAAACATGAATATGTAATTCATGGTAGATGTAAGAGGCAGAAATACACAATTGGAATTTGTTTACATAGACCTAAGTTTAATTTCCAGGGAGATTCTATAAAACAAGAAGAAAGTAAAGGGAAAGACAGCACAGAACAGCAACATGATTCAAAGAACTAGCGTGGGCAAATCTGGCCAAGAGAAAAGAGAAACAGGAGAGAACGAGGTCTGAGTAAAATGAGCATTTGAAAAGGGAGCTGGGGTCCGTAATGTCACAGAATACAGATTTCCTATGTTAAGGCGGGGGTCGGGGGAGATGAATGTTTTATTTAACAACAGGACATCACTTAATGTTCTCAGAATTATGGTTCTCATCTTGGGGACTGTCCAAACTAGAACTTGCTTTTCCTTGAGGCTCATTTCCTTTGCTTAAAGAAGTAATATATCTGAAATCATTCACTGACTGATTTATTTTTGGATCTAAAATTAATTTTTTTACCTTTCTGTTGGACTTCTTAGTTTTAGCAGTTGTAATCTTACTAATATGGTCTAAGAAACCCTGCTTCTTTCTGTTTGAAGATGTTGTGATATGCTTCCTAGGCGCAGAGTTGAATTCCTCTTTCAGGAGATATTTAAAAGAACACACTGTGCTCACATTTTAGAGATAACCGTTTTGAAGTGTTTCCGAAAGGATGGAAAAGATGAGGTGAGCTTTGGGGATCTCATACAACACACTGACTCAGTTTGCAAATTCATCAACCACACAGAGAAAGCCGAATTTACTTTCCCTGAGCACGCAAGCCAGTTGCTTGCTTTGGAAAGAGAATGCATTAGAATGTTGTCCTGTCCCTTTATAAACATGTCTGATGAGTTGATCATGTTGCTTGAAGGGAGAGAGGCTTCCTGTCGCATTGCTTTACCCATGAATTCTCACCTACAGGATGACTGCCTTTAAATGCCACCTTTCCTGCCTTTCCCATCCTCTGAAATCTTTTTAAAAGAGACACAACCTCTTGTGTTCCCAAAGCTCACACTGTCTGTATTGGATTTTAGATTTGCTTACTTTGAAGTGTGCTAGGACAATAATTGGAAATGGAGATGGATAGGCCCTTTTCTGCTGTGCCTGTGGTTGCCACTGAGTTGTCTATAAATATCCCACGTATATATATGGTAAGACAATTTGAAACAATTTTGCCTTCAGTGTATTTGTGGCACTTCCTTCCTCAAAACAGAAATATGTTTTAATTTTTGTTGTCATTCTTTTTTTTTGCGGTACGCGGGCCTCTCACTGTTGCGGCCTCTCCCGCTGCGGAGCACAGTCTCCGGACATGCAGGCTCAGCGGCCATGGCTCACGGGCCCAGCCGCTCCACGGCATGTAGGATCTTCCCGGACTGGGGCACGAACCTGTGTCCCCTGCATCAGCAGGCGGACTCTCAACCACTGCACCACCAAGGAAGCCCACGTTGTCATTCTTGTTACAAAAAGCCATTCCTTATTTACTATCCTTGCCCTTATTAAACACCCTTAATGAGTCAGGAACCCAGATTCTATTCCTGAAACCAATAATAAAGTCCTTCTTTGCCTTTCCACCTGTCCAAACATTTCCATTTTTCAGGGCTCGGTTGCCAACTCTTTTCCTAGAGGACTTTGCCGGCTACACCAACCCATATTGATCTAACCCTATTAATAGTGTCATTAGCATTTAGAATCTAAATTAATTAAATTAGAATTTAATCATATTTTACCTTTAGTCTCTAGATTCAGCAGTTCTCCTTGTGTGCTATGTGAATAACATATTGTGCAGAGGCCCATTTCAGGAATTCTCACTGAATTATCAATATTTGTTATCTCTATGAATTCATCACTAGACTGTTCACTCCATAAGGATGATGACTATGTATATTTTATCTCTGAATACACAGTAACTAATATACTATAGGTACTTGACAACTATTTAGTGAGCAGGTAAATGAATAAATAGTTGAAAGAGTGTATCTAGCATATATCTCTATACCTAGATATATCTACCTACCTATCCATCCATCCACACATCCATCCGCCCACCTATCAGATATCTATCTATCATCTCTCTCTCTTCCTGTCTATCTATCCATCTATTAACTATCTACCTACCTATCATCTACCTATCCATCCATCCATCCATCCACCCATCCATCTATCAGATACCTACCTATCTACCCATCCATCCATCTATCTCTCCACCCATCCATCCATCTCTCCACCCATCATCTATTTAGCTATCTTGTCTCCCACCTACAGCAGGATCTTGCCTACACTGTTAGGCACTCTGAGGTCAGAAACTAGATGTTCTATTATTTTCTTATTCTCATCCATCCCACAAGATGGCATTTTACAAGCTCAAACTTAATAAATTCATATTTAATTGCTTGATTAGATTGGCGAATAAATCAAATCTCTACATGAAGGTCTAAATAAATAAGGTATCTTTTAAGGTCTCCCATCACCCCATCTCTCCCAGTCGACATTTGAAGAAAAGAGCACACAGCAGGGACACACCACTGCAGTCCACAAGCTTGACTTTCTCGAGTATTTCATTCCCTACCTGCCTGGAGTAAGTTTATTTGGGTCCTATGATTAAAAGACAAGGTATTGTAATTTGGACATCCTTTTGGTTTTTTATTTTTCAATAAGTTTTATGAGAAACAAGAAACATTTGATGCTGGACAATTATACTTTTTAAGGTTAGAATCAACATTATGTAATGAAAAGAAGATGGCTTTGGGGTCAGTCAGACGGGGAATGAAATCTTGGGTCTGCCAACACTTTTGCGCAATTCTGGGTTAGTAATCTCTCTGAACTTGTGTTTCTCCACTAAAAAGTAGAGATAATAAGTCCCCTGTGGCTATATTATTTTGTGGAATAAACTAGATTATGCTGATAAAGCATGTAGATTTAGAAGTGCTTGCATTCTCTCGGTCTCTTTGGGACTGGGCAGTAACCTTCAGGACCTGGGGGATTTCTCACGTGTACTGGGTAGGTGATTGCCCTTCAAGTCAATGCTACATCTTTCTCCATGACCTTTATAACCGGGTGAAATGGATTCTCCTGACTCTAGCTTCCAGCTGGCTTGGACCACGCAGAGTGCTGGTGAAGTCTGAAGAGAGAGTAGAGAGTGAGCTGCGAGATTTATTCTCTCCTGCAGGGTTGAGAAAGGATGACTGCCCTCCTCAAAGGCAGTGACTCCTGTCAATGGCCTTCTCTCTTTGGTGACATAAGCTCACCTTCCCTCTGACCCCTCAGCCCCAGGACGGAAAAGGACTGCAGGGGTATCCCATTATTCCTGTGTTTCCCTCGCTCTGTGCACAGCTTCAGAGACTCTCCCGAAGTATCCAATTTGACTGTGCTGCCTGTTCCGAGGGAACCAGATTGAAACATCCTTATAACAGAATTATAAACATTGTTGTTATTTAGAATTCCCTAGACCAGACCCTCCCTGCTCTTTTTTTTTTTTTTTGCAGTACGCGGGCCTCTCACTGCTGTGGCCTCTCCCGTTGCGGAGCACAGGCTCCGGACGCGCAGGCTCAGCGGCCATGGCTCACGGGCCCAGCCGCTCCGCGGCATGTGGGATCTTCCCGGACCGGGACACGAACCCGTGTCCCCTGCATTCAGCAGGCGGCCTCTCAACCACTGCGCCACCAGGGAAGCCCTCCCTGCTCTTTTAAGTATGAAGTGAGGAAACACCTTTCAGATTCTTTTGACTCAAATATTTGAGATTAACCACTTGGAGGAAGAAAGGGAGAGATAGGGAGGATGATAGTTTAATGGTAAATTCTGTGACTAGATTAAGTGAAGACAGCTTGTGAGCCAGCAGAGCCGGTTCCCAACTAAACTTCAAAAGCCAATGAGAACAGAAGGGGCAACGACTTAGCTCAGCGTCCTTTACAGTAAGATGGCAACATCTTCTGTGAGAGCGCCATGAATTTCCTGGGAACGCTATAATATGAAATATTTTACAGTAAAACAAAACATTTAAACTAAAAAAAAAATCAGTGTTACATGTGTGCCTTGCTATTTTTCCTTGTAAAAGAATGCCTACTTTTGTCTTGTAGAAAACAGTTGTGGACTGCGGTATCTACCAGGTCAGTATGGTGGATTTTAACAATAATCAGATAAAAAGGAATGGTGACATCCAACACAGAGAGAGAAATGATAGATAGATGGACAGATAAAGTTATGAATATATGCATATAGATGTACATATAGAGACAGAGAGAGCTATAACATTTTTAATTAGAGTTCATTAGCTCTAATCACATATCATAAAGTTCACCCTTCTAAAGTGTACACTTCCATAGCTTTCAGTATTTTGAGTTGCACACCATCACTACCATCTAACTGTGAACATATTTACCACCCCAAAGAACACATAACCGTCAGCGGTCCATCTCTTTTCTCCTCTCCATCCAGCCCTTTAAAACCACTAATATATTTTCTGTATCTCTACATTTGCAAGTTCTGGGCATTTCTTAGAATGGAATCCCACAGTGTATGGGCTTTTGTGACTTGGCTTCTTTCACTTCCAATAAGGTCTTCAGGGTTCATTCATATTGTAGCATGTATCAGTACCTCCTACCTTTTTACCTCAGAATACTATTCCATTGTGTAGATATACCACATTTGTTTATCCATTCTTCAATTGATATTGATAGACAGTTGTATGTTTTCCACTTTTTGGCTATTATGAATAATGTTTCTATGAATATTCATGTACTAGTTTTTGCGTGGTCACATCTTCTCATCGTTTCTCATATATACCTAGGGGTGGAATTGCTGCATCATATGGTAATTTTATGTTTAACATTTTGAGAAACAGCCAGCCTGTTTTCCCATGACATTGCTCCACTGTATATTCCCACTAGTACTGAGTGAGGCTTCCAATCTCTTCGCACCCTCGACAACCCTTGTTACTACCTTATTTTCACTAACAGCCATTGTGCTGAATAGTAAGTGGTTTCTCATTATGGTTTTGATTTGCATTTTCCTGATAGCTAATGATATTGAACAACATTTCAGGTGATTATTGGCTCCTTGTATATCTCACTTAGAGCACTGTCTATTCAGATATTTGCCCTGTTTTAAACTGTGGTTGTCTTTTTGTTGTTGGGCTGTAATAGTTATTTATATACTCTAGGTGTAAGTCTCTTATCAGATACATGATTTGCAAAATCTCCCATACTATGAATTGTCTTTTTCCTTTCCTGATGGTGTCCTTTATCTATCTATCTATCTATCTATCTATGTATCTATCTATCTATGTATCTATCTATATATCTATCTATGTATCTATCTATATATCTATCTATGTATGTATCTATGTATGTATCTATGTATGTATCTATCTATGTATCTATCTATGTATCTATCTATGTATCTATCTATGTATCTATCTATGCATCTATGTATCTATCTATGTATCTATCTATCTATCTATGTATCTATCTACCTATGTATCTATCTATGTATCTATGTATCTATCTATCAATCTATGTATCTATCTATGTATCTATCTATCTATGTATGTATCTATGTATGTATCTATGTATCTATCTATCTATGTATCTATCTATGTATCTATCTATCTGTGTATCTATCTATCTATGTATCTATCTATGTATGTATCTATGTATGTATCTATGTATCTATTTATGTATCTATCTATGTATCTATCTTTCTATCTATGTATCTATCTATGTATCTATGTATGTATCTATCTATGTACCTATCTATGTACCTATCTATGTATGTATCTATCTATGTATCTATCTATCTATGTATGTATCTATCTATGTATCTATGTATGTATCTATGTATGTATGTATCTATGTATGTATCTATCTATGTATCTATCTATGTATCTATCTACCTATGTATCTATCTATGTATCTATGTATCTATCTATGTATCTATGTATCTATCTATGTATCTATCTATGTATCTATCTATCTATGTATCTATCTATATATCTATCTATGTATCTATGTATCTATCTATGTATGTATCTATGTATATATCTATGTATGTATCTATGTATGTATCTATCTACCTATGTATCTATGTATCTATCTATGTATCTCTGTATGTATCTATGTATCTATGTATGTATCTATGTATGTATCTATCTACCTATGTATCTATGTATCTATCTATGTATCTATCTATCTATGTATCTATGTATGTATCTATCTATGTATCTATGTATCTATCTATGTACCTATCTATGTATCTATCTATCTATCTATGTATCTATGTATCTATCTATGTATCTATCTATCTATGTATCTATGTATCTATCTATGTATCTCTGTATGTATCTATGTATCTATGTATGTATCTATGTATGTATCTATGTATCTATATATCTATCTATGTATCTATGTATCTGTCTATGTATCTATCTATCCTTTTTCTTTTATTGCTTGTGCTTTTGCTGTCTTATCTAAAAACAAAAACAGGGTATCATTGCTTTTCCCATGATCAAAAAGATTAACGATTGCATTTTCTTTGTAAGAGTGTTATATTTTGGCTCGTATATTTAGGTGTTTGGTCCATTTTGCATTAATTTTTGTATATTGAGTTGCACAGGAATCCAGCTTCATTATATTGCATGTGGATTCTAGTTGTTCCAAACTTTTTCTTTTATTGCTTGCGCTTTTGCTGTCTTATCTAAAAACAAAAACAGGGTATCATTGCTTTTCCCATGATCAAAAAGATTAACGATTGCATTTTCTTTGTAAGAGTGTTATATTTTGGCTCGTATATTTAGGTGTTTGGTCCATTTTGCATTAATTTTTGTATATTGAGTTGCACAGGAATCCAGCTTCATTATATTGCATGTGGATTCTAGTTGTTCCAACACCATTTGTTGAAAAGACTATTATTCCCCTCACTAAATTGTCTTGGCAGTCATAAAAATCAATTGTCCATAAATGTGAAGGTTTATTTTTAGACTTTCAGTTTTATTCCTTGGATCTATATGTCTACCCTTATGTCAGGACAATACTGTCTTGATTACTACAGCTTCGTAATAGATATGGCAAGTGTGAATCCTACAGATGCGTTCTTCCCTTTCAAGACTATTTTGAGTATTCTGAGTTTCTTGAATTCCCACATGAATTTTAGTATCAGCTTGTTAATTTCTACAGAGAACTCAGGTAGAATTTTCATGGGCATTGCATTGAAGTTGTAGCTCAATTGAGGATGTTGCCTTCTTGACAATGTTAAGTCTTCTGATTCCAATTATTTAATTTTTAAAACTATATTTCTTAGTTTTCAGAGTATAAGTTAGAACTTCTTTCATTAAAAGCATTACTGAATTTCACTTTTTTAGAAACCACTGTAAATGGAATTGTATTCTTTAATTTTATCCTCAGACAGTTCATTACAGTGTACAGATACTCAATGGATATTTGTATTTTTATCTTGTATCCTACAAACTTGATGAACTTGATTATTGGTTCTGTGTAGATGGTCCATCCTATAAGGGAGGGCTGGGTAAAGGGGGAAAGCCCCTGGTCTCTCAGATACAGTAAGCAAGAATACAACATTCACAACTCAGAGCAGGGATGTGAGCGATGACGGGGACCTGTCCTCCCAGTGAAATTTTATACAGAGTGACTGTGACCTGAAGACACAAAAAGCCCCATAATCTTGGGGCTCTTTCAGTGTGAAAGTGGATTTGGAGGAGAGGGTAAAGGTTGTAGTTCAAGTGCCACAGGCTCTAGCTATTTTTAACAGGTAGATATTCTTGAATAAATGTTCCTTCCTTTTCTGTATGCATTTAGAACAATTTCCAATGACTCTAAGTGGTTTTTGTTTGTTTGTTTTGGTGTTGATCATTTACACCAAATATGATTGTTTTGCTGGGGCAGATTCATGGAGCTTCTCACGCCCCCAGGACAGAAAAGGAACTCTTCTGGCAGCAACGTTTTTTTTTCTTTTTTAAATAGGCTTTATTTTTAGAGCGGTTTTAAGTTCACAGCAACATTGAGCATAGAGTACAGAGAGTTCCCATATACCCTCTGCCACCAGACAGGCATGGCCTCTCGCACTATCAGTGTCCTACACTCTACAGTACATCAGTTACAGCTGTTGAACCCACACTGGCACATCATCACCCAAGTGCTTGATATGCATTAGGGTTCATTCTTGGTGTTGGATATTCTGTGGGTTTGGAGGAATATGTAATGGTAGGTATCCACCATCACAGTATTATCAAAAACAGTTTTCCTGCCCTAAGAACCCTCTAAGCTCCACCTATTCATCCCTCCCTCCCCCTTGACCCCAGGCAATCACTGATCTTTTTACTACCTCCACAGTTTTGCCTTCGGCAGAATGTCATATAGTTGGAATCACACAGTATAATCTTCTTAGATTGGCTTCTTTCATTTGGTAATATGCATCTAAGTTTCTTTCATGGCTTTTCATGGCTTGATAGCTCATTTCTTTCTAGTGCTAAACAATATTCCATCTTTTGGAAGTACTGCAGTTTATTTATCCATTTACCTACTGTATCTTGGCTGCTTCTGAGTTTTGCTAATTATGAATAAAGCTCCTGTAAACATCCACACGAGGGTTTCTGTGTGAACAAGCTCTCAGCTCCATTGAGTAAATACCAAGGAGTGCAAATGCCAGATCATATGTTAAGAGTATCTAGTTTTGTAAGAAACTGGCACACTTTCTTCCAAAGTGGCTGCACCTTTTTGCATTCCCACCAGCAACGATGAGCATCCTTATTCCTCTACAGCATCGCCAGCGTTCGAGGTTGCCGGTGCTCTGGATTTTGGCCATCCTAGTAGGTGTGCGGTGGCATCTCATTATTTTAATTTGCATTTCCCTGATGACAGGTGAGGTGAAGCAACTTTCCGCATGCTTATTTACCACCTGAATGTCTTACTTGGTGAAGTGACCGTTCAGGTCTTTTGCCCAATTTTTAATCATATTGTTCAATTTTGGTTAACTGGCAACAAACTTTTAATACATAAATATATTTAAAGAAGAAAGTGATATGGCATCTGATGATTAAATATATGATCTATGAATTTTTTCATAACATAATTAAGAAACTGAAATGAGAAAATTTAGAATTAAAAGTCAGATACTTAAATGCGGCAGGAGTTTAGGCATTCGAAAAAAATACACAAGAAATATTACTGAAAACAAAGTTGGCAATAAAAAAATTACTTTTTCCATAATGGGCTTAGGAGAGGAAATAAAATTTTTACAGCTGAGAAGACATCTATGCTTCACTTACATAAATAAGCATAGTTATATAAGTGACATAGAGTTATGTAAACATAATCATTACATTATTCTGTTAAATCAACAGATGTGGGATCTCTGGGAAAAAAGAGGACCTCAGCATGTTCTAAATTCGTGAAGAAACTACTATATTTCTGGTGTGATTAAATCTCTAAGGGAAGATATAATTCAAAATCCTTTTTAAATGGCTAGATTAAATTATCTAACAAAACTACGCATAGCCCTTTTTTGACCCATAAATCCCATTTCTAGGAATTTACTCTGAAGATATACAGTTTGTCTAAATATTATATATTGAAGATACTGGGTCGGCCAAAAAGTGCATTTGGTTTTAAGTAAAAGTAAAAGACATTTTTCATTTTCACAAAGAACCTTATTGAACAACATATTCACTAACTGAATGAACTTTTTTGCCAAACAATGGTAGGTTAGGGGCACTGACCCACTGCACCCTCAAAAACCATGTATAACTTACAGTCAGCCCCCCTAGCTGTAGTTCCACGTCCACAGATTCAACCAACCACAGACTGGGTAGTGCATCATATTTGCTATTGAAAAAAATCTGCATATAAGTGGACCTGCACAGTTCAAATCCATGTTGTCTGAGGGTCAACTGTATATAGTTACCATTTACGTAAAAAAGGAATAGGAAAGAAGAAAATATACATATATCTCATTTGTGAAAAGAGAAGATATAAAAATGATAAACCGACAACCAATGAGAATGGTTATCTATACGGGCCTGTTGGGAAAAGTCTGAAAGAATGTCTGAATAGGATTGGGATAGAAGGGGTGAGCTGAAAGACATACTTCTCTGAATATAATTTTTCAATAGCTCTAACTTTTAGTGCTATAGTAATATTTCACATAAGTAAAAATAGTAAGACCAACAAGGATGAGAGGGCAACTCAAATTGGAATACAAAGTTTATCAAATGAACCTTACTGTATCACAAATGTATAACATGGCTACAACGAGGAGGATGAAGAATGAAAAAAAAATAAGTAAATATACTAACCAAAGTA
The DNA here is from genome assembly GCF_003031525.2 of Neophocaena asiaeorientalis asiaeorientalis. Taxonomy (NCBI): domain Eukaryota; kingdom Metazoa; phylum Chordata; class Mammalia; order Artiodactyla; family Phocoenidae; genus Neophocaena; species Neophocaena asiaeorientalis. The sequence continues at coordinate 2,609,418 of NW_020175446.1, forward strand.
ACTTGGGAAACATTACTTTGACTACAAACCGTAAGACTGAAAATAAAGACCTACAGACAAATATTGCGCTCTAGTCAGTATGGATTAGCAATTCTTAAGCTTCTTTATATATAGTCTATTAGAAAGTGATTGCTGTGCTTTGGATAATGAAAGCCAGGCTCCTCACTGATGGAAAAAGGAGTCACACATAGGGAAAGAGCGAAGACTAGGATGAGCCCTGCGGGGCTGGATGGCTGTCAGAGACATCAGCATGAACTCGAAGTTGTAGACAGATAGATGATGGATGTATGGATAGACAGGTAGATAGATTGATTAAAAAAAAAACATTATGAGTGTGTTATTTTGTTGGTTTATGTATACCTACAGCCTAGCTCTGTCTGCTAAGGGGGTCTAGGAGCAATGACATTCTGGTAGCAAAGAGCACATTTAGCATCCAGACCTTGATTATAAAGATCATTCTCCAATAAAATAAACCAGGGTTCCTTGAGGAAATGACTGATTCCAGGGCTGAGCCAGGGGAAGTACAATGAAAACCTGAGACACCTCTTAAGGCCAAAAAGTAAGAAAGTGTTAAAAATAATCATGAGGACATATCTCAAGGACATGGGAAACGATCTGAAAGAACTCCAAATAGATAAATCTGGTACAATTAAGCAATAAAATAAATAATAAATAATGTTAACAATGGCTTGTAATACATGCACTAAAACAAATATCCATGAGTCTGTACTCACATAAAGTAATAGATGAATGAATTAATAAGTGGAGGGTTTCCCTGGTGGCGCAGTGGTTGAGAGTCCGCCTGCTGAATGCAGGGGACACGGGTTCGTGCCCCGGTCCGGGAAGATCCCACATGCCGCGGAGCGGCTGGGCCCGTGAGCCATGGCCGCTGAGCCTGCGCGTCCGGAGCCTGTGCTCCGCAACGGGAGAGGCCACAACAGTGAGAGGCCCGCGTACCGCAAAAAAAAAAAAAAAGTGGAAAGAAGTCAAAAGTCTTACTTATAGTAGAATTCCAATAAAAATATATCAAAAAAACGGTGGAAGTAGAAAAGGCACCATTTGGCAAGCACAATGGTACTAATTATTTCAGAGAAGAAGCATCAGTGTCAAAGCAAACAGATTAAAGTTTAATGGAAAACACGATATTTGCAAAGTCTAAAAGTGTAGCTCATGATATTTTCATCAATTACAAAGAGAAAAAGTAACTTTAGAGTGGAGAAATCTCACGAAGAAACCCTAACCAAGCTAACCAAGACTAGATGTTAGACCAAGACTAACATCACCAGGAATGAAACATCCTAGCATTGCATACACTCTTAAATAATACAGTAAGACCGGCACAGAATCAGTAATATTATCGCTATAAATGCAGAGCCTAAATTTAATCACGAGGAGATATTAGATGAATTCAAGTTGGGGGGTTTTCTATAAAATAAGTATTCTTCCAATGTGTCGACTTCTTAAGGCAAAGAAAAGGCTGAGGGACTGTTCCAGATTAAAGAACCCTTAAGAGTCATGACAACAAATGGGTTCTATCCTGGCTAGAAAATTTGCCAACATCTGAATAAGCTCTGTAGATTACGTAATAGTTTTGTATCAATGTTAGTTTTCTAGTTCTGGTAATTCTACTATGATTATATAAGGTGTTATCATTAAGAGAATTTGGACGAAGAGTATTACAAGAATTACTTGTATTTTGCAAAAGCTTATGAGTCTGAAAAGTTAAAAAATAGAAAAAAAAAATGAATGGCTTAAGGCTACCAGTGGAAATAAGGAACTACAAATATGAGGTGGTTTTTAAACCTGGGGAGAAAAAGGAGTAAAAGTGATGAAAGGAAATTCATCTTAACTAAGCCCTTGGATGTTCAGACACCTTGCATTTCATGTATTCATTCTATACCCCTAATAAGGAATAAAGAAAGAATTTTGAGTGCTTACTACATTGAAACTGGAGGGTAGGACCACAGCAATCAGAGCTGCTGTAGTTACCTAGTGTCTACAGATGACGAAACAGAATCCCAATGTGTAGTAATTCATCCAGTTCACAGGGATGGTTCTGGAAGAGTCCTCTTTACTGTCAGAATTTATGACACAATACAATTCAAGTACACACACACGCACACACACATGTATTGTATATTGGTATTTGAACCAATGGATACATTACATGGTATGTGGCTCCCCCAGAAGTGAAAAGGTTAAGTGCTAAATCTTTTTCGACTATTTCATAAATCGGTAACTAGCTCTGAAAATGCAAATTTGTTAGATGACCTCCACAAAACTTCATTTTCCCTTAAACTCATTTTAAAGAAAGCATTTCTAGACATCTGAGCAAAAATTTCATAACTAGGCTTGGTCTCTGCTCATGCTGGAAGAAGGCTGTCTTTGCCCAGGTAGCTTATGATTTAGTCAGGATAAAGTAGAGTGAATTTGGTGGGACAAGAGAAGTACAAATACCTATCAGGAAGGTTGAAAAGAAGGAGAGAGAACATTCAGGATGCAGTGGACTGGAGTTAGGAAGACTGCATGGGGGAGGTAGCACCTGGGTGAAAACCGCAGAGGAGAAATGGACCTCCCCCATGCCGCACTGCTTTCGTGCACGGTACATTTCTGTTAATAAATATTTGGAGAACACTAGGATGTGTTTTTGCTTTAGCAGCTAATCACAGTTTTTTGAGTTCTAGGAAACATAAACTTTCTGCCAGCCCCTTCCCTCCAACATGTTCCTCAGTGCTGGTCACAAGGAGAGAGCCCTGTGGGTAGGGAGACCTGCAAAGGCAAAGAATCAAGGGGAAGTTCTTAGTGTTTTGTTTTATTTCATATCAAAAATCATGTTTTAAATTAAGAAACCTCCAAATAAATATGCTGGTGGGAACGGCTCTATTCATTAGATATCCATACTAAGAGAATTAACACAGTAAAAAAAAAATTTCTAGCTTGAGAACTAAGCAAAACCTTCTCCCAGAGCTGACATTTATGCCATTTTAGGCCTGCTAGCTCCAAGTCCATGGGTTTTCTGAGAACATTATCTGTAAACGTGACAATTATGTTTCACTATCAAGAGGTGGTTAAAAGTACAATCCTACATCCTTACGGAAAAGAAGAAGAATCTTACAAACTAAGACACTAGCCTAACAATACAACCTTATGTAAAGACCAAGGTTTATTAGAGCAAACATTTTTTCAGCCTAGAGCATTTTATTCCTTGAATAACAACATGCGTTCAGGTTTGCAGGTTAAACTTTTTATATTATAATTTATCCTACTGTGTGCGAACATAAGTTTACAACAGTCTTTTAACTAAAAGGTTTATAATTAAATAAATAGAAATGGTACATTACTAAACTATATTTCTCTGTGCAGCTTGCCTTGAAAATCATAGCATCATACAATTTGTCATTTCTCTTAGGAAACATCTCAACCACATAATCAGTTGTCCTGTTTAAAGACACTGAATTCAAATTTCTTAAAATTGAAAACTTAATATGTCTTTCCCTTAGGGCTTCTGTTAATGCACACAAACCACTTTAATAGTTTTCAGGGAAAATATGAAGTTATTTCCTAAAAACTCCCCAGTTATTTGAGTCAAGCAATTAATTAGCAATCCACGAAGTTCAAATTAATTAAATGCAGTAAAATTATTTGTGCAGCCACAATCTCGTATTGTCCTTTGATTGCAAAAGTCGACATGCACTCTTTTACGTTCTGTTTTAGCAAATAAGCAGATGGTAGGTTATCAAAGAGGGGAAAACAAAAGATGGCCTTCCGAGACTTAAATTCCAAAAGAGGTAAGACCAAAATAGATTCGAAACACTGTGATGACAGGGTTTAAACACCACCGTATGTAGAAATAAACATTCTCTGAGTCAGTAGAAGGTGCAGGAGGTATGAAGAAATAGAACTTGCTATTTTCTTCTTCCCTGTCACATGTGAAAAAAAATTTTTCATTTTTCACCTGCAATTTGAACAAAGTAGTTGCATTTAGACATAATTGGAACAACTTTGTGAGATCCTTTTGAGGCATTAAAATATATTACCAATAGAGATCAGACTTGTGGTTGCCAAGGGGGTGGGGTGGATTGGGAGTTTGGGGTTCACAGATGCAAACTATTATATACAGGATGGATAAACAACAAGGTCCTACGGTACAGCACAGGGAACTATATTCAATATTCTGTGATAAACCATAATGGAAAAGAATATGAAAAATAATATATATATGTATAACTGACTCACTTTGCTGTACAGCAGAAATAAACACAACACATTAAATCAACTCTACGTCAATAAAATAAATTAAAAAATACACTGTCAGTAAAATATTGCTGTCCTAAGATCATGGGAGTACTTGTACAGCCAAGTGTCCCTTTATTTTAATGATAGGGAATCAATCCCATACATTGATTTTTGATAAATGTATTGTTTTCTTTTCTCACTTACATGACGAAATTCACGTTTCCTAACTGGAAACAAATCATAAATACTTGCCAGGACACCCTGACTGCCCCACCGGCAACTTTCACTATTCTCTACACCTCCCTTTCACAGACTAGCTCTAAGGCTTAGTAGGAAAGAATGAGCATTTATAAAGAGATGATCTTATTTATGGCAGCATTTAAAATTTATTTACAGAACTCACAGATATTGTCTCATCGCAAGAACAATCAATACAGAAATATATAAAGAAAAAATTAAAAGTCTTTCATTATGTACTGTCCCACTACTAGCCTGACTTTACCCCCTTTATTCTTCTCCAGTTGTATTTCCCTATGAATTTATATATATATATATACATATATATCTACTTACACACTTATATATACACATATATATATACTTATACATTTATTGATATGCTGCCTTATTATTTTTACTTTCTGATTTGCATCTACTTTTTATCCTTAATAATATCCAATCATAGTGTATGGGTCTCCCTCACAGGTTGAACTGCTGTGTGCTATTCTATGGCATGAGTACACCTTAATTTATTTAATAATTCTCTACTGAAAGGCATTAAGACAGTTCTCTCCCTTTTGATTTATGAGATACTATTATATTTTACATGTTTGGTTTCTGCATATATAAAGCAGTACTGCGTAAGCTTTTTTTAGGAGTAAGATTGCTTGGTGTAATATTATATATGCATCTTAAACGTGCACAATTGCTGTCAATGAATCTTCCAGGAATGAATGCTGTCAGTCATCCCTTCCATCTTCTGCAACACTGGATATTACTTCTCTTTTTAATTTTTATCAATGTGATGGCTGGAAATGACACTTTGTTTTTTTCTTTTGTCTGCTTTGACTTTGATCAGGTTTATTACCGCAATAGAATACGTGTATTGGCCTTTGAATTTCTTCTTTCAATTTCCTGGCTATATTTATACAAATGTTTCCAATTGATTAGCTTTTTTCCTTGAACAGTAGGAGTACCTTATATATTCTGTATGGTAATGATTTTTTACACATTTTTAAATATTTCAATTGTCTTTAACTTTGCCATGTTTTTGTTAACACATATTGATGTTTTTATTGTCAAATCTGTAGACAGGTCTTTTTCTTTAGGGCTTCAGGGTTTATGGCTTGCTTTATATTACACTCCAATTATAGTTTTATAAACATGAACATTTTATTTTGTCTAAATACTTCAATAATTATTTTATATGTTTGTTCTGTCACCCATATGTGGATTACTTTGTTAATACTGTGGTATATTTACATAAATTACATTTTTCCAGTAGGATATGCAAACTTGCCAATACTTTTTATAAGGAGTCAAGCTAATTTTTCTGCTAAGTTTAGATTATTAGCCATATCATGGGCCAAATTCACATTTATACAAAAATCTACTTCTGGACTACCTGTTTTGTTTCATTAAACTACCTTGTTTCATTAATCTATTCGTTACTTTAAGAACTGATGCCACATTGTTTGAACTCCTATGACATTTGAATTTTTTTGCTATCTGGAAAGGCAAATCACATTCCATTGTCTACTTTTATTTTCCAATAACAAGAAGAATTTACTTAACAATAAAAAAATGGGAATGCCTTTTCTCAAAGGTTCAATTTAAATGCTACAACACTTTCTGGTCTTTTGTCTATTTAGGCATAGACTTAACGGACTCTCAACCACTGCGCCACCAGGGAAGCCCTAGGCGTAGACTTCTGAGAGCTCTTTCAACATCTATTATGATACTAGTACACCTGAACTATCTTGTTTTGAATCTATTTGTTTAAGTTGTGTTTTCTAAGATAATCCTATGTTTTGGCTAGTTTACCAAATTATTTGGTATAAAATTGCACATTGTATCTTACGCATTTTTTTAAATTCTTCACATTCTTAACTGAACAAATTTTCCTTCTTCTTGGTGATTTGTTCTTTCTATTTGTCTCTCTTTGATCAGATATGCCAAAGGTTCATCTATTTTGTTGGATATTTTGAGGACTAAGCTTTTATCTTTTATGCAACTTATGTTTTATTTGGTTTGCTTCTTAAACTTTCTTTAATTTCAGCTTTTATTTTTATTACTCTATTTTCTTTTATTTGTTGCTTGTTTGTAGATTCAAAGAACAGTTAGATTATTGACTTCCATTCTCTCTCCTTCCACCTCCCCCCAGTGACACATTGCACATTGTATCTTACGCATTTTTTTAAATTCTTCACATTTTTAACTGAACAAATTTTCCTTCTTCTTGGTGATTTGTTCTTTCTATTTGTCTCTCTTTGATCAGATATGCCAAAGGTTCATCTATTTTGTTGGATATTTTGAGGACTAAGCTTTTATCTTTTACGCAACTTATGTTTTATTTGGTTTGCTTCTTAAACTTTCTTTAATTTCAGCTTTTATTTTTATTACTCTATTTTCTTTTATTTGTTGCTTGTTTGTAGATTCAAAGAACAGTTAGATTATTGACTTCCATTCTCTCTCCTTCCACCTCCCCCCAGTGTCTCTCAAGTGCATTTAAGGCTATATGTTTTCTTTTAAGGACTTCATCAGTAAAGTCTTGTATGAAATAATAATGTATCCATTAATTAAGATTTATCTCCAAATATACCTTAATTTCAGTTTTTATTCTTAATTTCAGTTATTCAAAAAATATATAGGGCTTCCCTGGTGGTGCAGCGGTTGAGAAACACACACACACACAGGCACACACAAGTGTGTGTGCCTGTGTGTGTGTGTGTGAGATCTTGGGGAGATATTTTTGTTTGTATGTGTATGGGGGGGTATGTGTGTGCACACAGGCAACTGTGTGTCTAATCTTGGGGAGATATTTTCGTTAGTGGATTTTTCACTTTATTCCATCATGGACAGGTAGCTTGACCTGCACTCATTTGCTTTTGAATTTCATTAAGATAATCTGTGTGACCTTGCATGTTTTGTGCCATGAATCCTTGATAGAAATGCATATTTTCAAGGCAGCAGCATTTAAAACACAGGGTCAGGAACCACAATGCTTGGGAATGACCCTCATCTTTTATTTTCCCGATTCACAACTGTTGTCAAGTGACTTAACTGCTCTCCCACTCGGTTTTCTCACTGACAAGAGTTCCTTCCTTACTCCTGTGTAATAAACATGTTCTAAATATGTGTTAGTTTCAAGAATTGGTTTTGAGAGAATCTTTACTCAGAAATAAATTGGATTTACATTTTTCTCTTTACAGAAAATAAAAGACAATTCTTAGGTTAAACAACAAGAAAACTAAGCTTCCGGTGTGTAACTAAGGCAAGCTGGCCCATGTTAGCGGATCAGCAGGAACTTAGTAATCATCCCCTTAGTAGCTGAACATGGTGGGGTTTTTAACTTTCTTTAATTTTGTGAGTTGAGTTTTCAGTTATGGAAGATTAAACCAATCAATACATCGTAAGCACTCAGAGTAACACCTGCCACACTGAACATGCATATCATAAATATTGGTCATCATTAGAGTTATTATTTTTTTTCAAATCTTCTATACCTTAATCATTTTTATTGATTTTATTTACCTCATTTTTCACGTTTCTGAATGTGGGTTAGCACTATGACAACGGTATGTCTTCATAGTTTTCTTTTCTTTATTTTCTCCCAAATTTTCAGTTCTTGGAGCATTCTAAGTGTCATAGTGCACTTAGTTCAATACAAAGCATCCCTCTTCCTCTCATTTAAAACCTGAGCCGGTAAGGCCGACATGCTCTGATGTCAGTCTTGACACCCTGCCTCATTATCGTGTTTATCCAGCATGTGTTCGCTTCCTTCTTTGACAGCCCTGAAAATTTAAGTTATGTGTCTTGTTTAAAAACTTGTGAGCATGTGTTTGTAAACACACATCCACCACACACATCACAAGGTTCTTTTATCCAGTTTTAGTGTGTTTTTTTCTGAATAAGAAGGCTTTTTACTGATTCACAGGTGTTCATTACAGATATGTCTGGCTTCATGCCATCTTGCTTTGATCCTCTTTTGTTATTGCTGCGATCGCTGCTGTTGTTAGATTGTTAAGGCTCCACTCTCCCAACTGCTACCTCTCCTTTTCTGTTTGTTTTCTGAAAGGTGTCAAAGCTACATATCCTCTTTCCATTTTTCTAGTCCGTACAATTTAATTTTTGACACAAATATTAAAAATTTTCTAAACCGATGTTCTGAATCCATTAGCTTCCATCCCCAAACAAGCTGGGAGTTTAGCAAGATGGTATTACGTCCTTGTACTTCCACAGATGTTTATGTGGCCTCCCCTCTTATGTGCATCTCAGATATTGGTTTCAAATTGTTACATTTTTAAAAATCATTCTTCAATATTTATTTAGAATTAGCTACAGTATTCCATGTTTACTTTTCTTACCATTTCCTCCCCAAAGCTTTCTTTGATTGAATTCTTTGTAATGATTCCTTGACTAATTCTTTCTGCTACGATGTATGGTTTGCAAACTTTGGGCATCTTGGTATGTCTGAAAATATCTTTATTCTGCTTTCTGCCTTGAGTTTTAAGAGACTAAAGACTCAAAATAATTCATCTTCAAATTTGAAGAAATTTCTGCATTACCTTCTACATCCAGTGTGGCTATTGAGAAGTGTCTTTTGATCTAAATCTTTTGACTTTACAGGTCACATATATCCAGTCCTCCTCTCTAAGCTTTTAGTACGATTCTTTGTGCTTGTCATTCTGAAATTTCACTAGTGTATTCCTAACTATGGGTCTCCTTTCATTCATGCTTTCCAATATTTAATTAACTCTAATCTGGAGATCTGAGTTTGTCTTCAGTCCAGGGACCTTTTGTTCTATGTTTCTTTCTTATTTACTCACTTAGGTTGTTTCTATTCTTTTCTTATGGAACCTCTACTAGGCAAATATTGAAACCTCTGATCTGAAACTGTCTATCTCTGAATGCCAGTCTTATATTGTAAATCTTTCTGTCCTTTCTTTATGAATTGGGATACTTCCTTCACCTAGCCTTATTGATCACTGTTTCAGTAATCAGCCATGTCCTTCATTATTCACGCTGAGTCCCAATGGGAGAATGCAAACAACTCTATGTATTTAAACAGTAGGAATTTTTTTCAGGGGATTGATTACATAGGTGATGGAAGATGCAAGCCACCAAGCATGGGATGGTGAGAAACCCTCCTAATGTAAGCATCAGTAAACTTTCCACTCTCGAGGTTGGAAGAATAAAAGGAGGGGACATTCAGAGGAGCCCAGAGGGCAGGCAGAGGACACCGTCCTGCCAGGCTGTCCAATGGGAGCCTGGAGCCACGGCACACCGCAGCAGCTTCTGGGAACTCTGGCCAAGGCAGAGAGCCACAAGCAACCAGTGGGCTTCCTTATCCTTCCTGCCTGCCTCTCTCCCACAGGGCAAACACTTGTAGAAGCCAGATGACCTTGGAGCTTGGGAAACTAAGCATGTAGGGGAGAGCAAGGAATGTTCCGAATTCATATTTCTAAGGTCTAACTGATCTTTCTAATTTCTCTACTCTGAATTACCCTTGTGCATGAAAGTTTTATCAATTTTTTTAAGTTAGAAAGTACTCTCATGACTGGCCTTGACTGAGTGCCTGCAATTTCACACTTGATTTTGGGTATTTTATATAAATATATTTATGATTAAGACAGGTGTGGACTGTCACCTCCAGTGTGCAGGTGAGGGCACTGGTGGTGTAGGTGGTAGAATAAATGCCACATTAGGTCTACTTACTTCTACTGTGTCAAAACCCTTTGCTACTGTCAAACGAAAATTTTAAGAGTTCATTTAGGATGGGAAAAACCAAAAAGAATAGCAAAGAAGCTGGCGTATATAGAATTTTACCAAGCATGACATTCTTTCCATAGGTCATTGCCAAGAGAGGTACTTACTGAATCCACCTCAATAGGGTAAAGTCAAAATGAGTATGACTTACTAAGAAAGTAAGAAAATAAATAACTCTTCTCTGCCTACTGATAGGAATATCTTTAAATGATTGTTTAGGATACTGTGACACTGGTTCTAACTTCTCATTTCACCTTTACTCACAAATTAAAGGATGTACTTGACGTTTAATAGAGTGCAATTTGTTATACAGTCTTAGAAATCCTTACAGACACGGTTTAAAACTCATTCTTTGCTTTTAAGTTAGTACTTAATAATATGGCATCACATGCACAGAACCTTCATAAACAAAGAATAAGAAATTGCCACGCAAGACTTGTTCCTACATCGCATTATTCAATCAACTTCGAGAATTCACATCGAAGACAGGTAGATGGATGGATGGATGGATGGAGAGATAGATGAATGGATAGATACATAGGTACATGGAAACATGGATGGATGGATGGATACACAGATACAAGGACACATGGATAAATGGATGGGTAGATAGATGGATGGATGAATGGGTGGATGGGTGGATGGATGGGTGGATGGATGTATGGATGGATGAAACAGAGGCTTCAGTAAGTTTCTGCTGTAATACTAAGATGAAAAAAGGAATCTAAATTTTGCAGTCTTCACATATCAAGTGAAAAAATTTACCTTACTTTCAAAACCTCTGACCGGTATCATCTTCAATTCCTTGCAGAAGCAATAAGGCATGATTTTTGTTAAGTGAAGATGTTATACTTCTTGGTATAACTCTAGTTTTCATGATATGCCTAGTTTTAAATTATTCCAGACCATATTCATTTTGCTCCACATTGGAAGGACAGATCCCAACTTACGAAACAAGAAAACTACAAAGAAATTTCGTTTTCTTAGTTGTGGCTACAAACACATGAATTATTTGTAAAACAAAAGTAAACAGATAAATAAGTAAATAAATAAATACTCTACATCTCTATCTGTGTATCTTTTACCTTCTATGGGGACCCAGCCTGTACCTCAATACTGGAAACAGAAGAACCAAGATGCACCCATGTGCAGAGACAGTCAGGGTCCTTAGATTGCATGCCAGTCTCAGCCAGAAATAAAATGCCCATTTGTATTTCATCAAGACACGTGTCACCTACTGAGAGTGTCCGTGATTTATAACTGTGTGTCGTAATTCATATGTCACACCTGACATTTTTTAGTTCAAGTGCAGCCATCCAGGCCCTACAATGCCTGGGTGATCGACACACAGGGATCATTTGGGTGTAGAAACAGAGAGTGAGAAAAGACCTGTGCTCGCTCTGTCCTCCCACTTCAGCAGGACAATAAAGCTTGTCTCTACGCCCCTGTCCTCGTACATGCAGGGTTGAGCACTGTTCACAAATCACACTGTAGTGCTTTCAATGGCCAAGAAAGAGAGTCAGCTGAATGAAGATTTTTATGAAAAAATTTTATGAAATTTGTCAAAGTATACAAGCAGGAAAGTTGGAGAAACGTGAAACAGAACAGATTTTATTATAGTCCTTCAAAACTGCTCTTGGGGTGTTAATTCAGTTAATTGTTAGAAGAGAAGTAGGAAGTCTCCAAATAGAAATGGAATAATAAATATTTATATTTTATATCAACACTATTAAAATCTTTGGCTGAATACGGATCACAGTATGTTTTCTTTATCTAAGTTTTAACACAACTGATACGCATTAATCACAGTCTGATGAAATTTGATGTAATGTATATTATTCTAAGAATGCAGTCATAAAATTGTTTTCAACCATTAGGATAACCACGTCTACTTAAAAATAGAAAGAGTTTTGTGCTAAAAACAACTGCCTCATTTTGGAACACCTTGATTACATAACATCTGGCCCCATCCTTTTATCTATCTATCTATCTACCTATCTGTCTTTTATCCCAACTTTATGGAGACATAATTGACACAAAGCTAGTGTATATATTTAAGGGGTGCAACTTGATGTTCTGACATATGTCTGCATTGTGAAATGGTCACCACAATCCAGATAATTAACACACATCACCTCATAGGGTCGCCCCTTCCTTCCTTCCTCCCTTCCTCCCTTCCTTCCTCTCTTCTGTCCTCCTTTCCTTCCTTCCCCCCTTCCTTCCTTCCTCCCTCCCTTCCTCCCTCTATCTCCCTCTCCCTCTCCCTCTCTTTTCCCTTCTTTTTAGAGGGGATGAGAACACTTCAGATACCCTTCCTTCCTTCCTCCCTCCCTTCCTTCCTCTATCTCCCTCTCCCTCTCCCTCTCTTTTCCCTTCTTTTTAGAGGGGATGAGAACACTTCAGATCTATCCTCTAAGTAAATTCCAAGCACACCACACAGTACCGTTCAATACAGTCTTCACGCTGCACATTATGTCTCCAGAACTCATTTATCTCGTAACTGGAAGCTTGTACCCTTTGACAAACATCTCCCCATTCCCCCCACCCCCAGCCCCTGGCAACCACCATTCTATTCTCTTCACTATGAATCTGACCACTGTACATTCCTCACCTCAGTGAGATTATGCAGTATTTGTCTTTCTGTGTCTGGCTTACTTCACTTAGCGTAATGCCTTCAGGTTCCATCCATGTTGTAACCTATGACGAGATTCCCTTCCTTTTTAAGGCTGAATAATACTCCACTGTATGTATAGACCACATTTGCTTTATCCGTTCGTCTGCTGACAAACATTTAGGTTCCTTCCACGCCGTGGCTCCTGTGGATAACGCTGCAATGAACCTGGGATCACAGACATCTATTCTCAACCCCGATGTCAAATTCTTCGGATGAATACTCAGCAGTGGGATATCTTGCCTTTGACTTAAGTATGGTTAGTCACTGTAAATGTGACGTGGTAATTTGGTCATACACATAATAATGGCATGCTTCAGAAAAATTCTGGTTGGGATAGTAGGAGACTGCCAGCCATACATAACTCCAGAACATGCACTGATCGGCACCATAATTTTTTATTTTTTACTTCTAAAATTGAAGTGGCTTACACTAACAAAGGAGGGCATCAGTCAAAATCAAGATTAAAAAATACTGATAAATTATTTAGAAGGATATGAAGATGCTCATCCCAAGAAGTACTTTATGTAATTGGGAATTAAATTTACACCAGCATCTGAGGGTCAACTGAAGAGAAAGAAGTATGATATGGTAGTTCTCATTATCTGATTTAAAAACAAGAAACGTAAATGAGCACGTTTCGATCACCTCTTCCTGTTGTGGCTGTCTCGGCACCGAGTGTTCTGCTTGTTTAAGTTACCTCTGGTTACATAACATAGTGACTCTCATTTGTAATTTTGCTGAAAATATGAGGTAATCATGTACTGAATGAACTTTAAAGTTAACAATCTAACAATCTCTAACCATACCTTGAGGAACGTATCCTTCTGAGAGAAAAAAAAGGCCTGTATACATAATAATTTCATCATCCGTGGTACAAGAATAGAGCCCACGGGCAGTGGCAAAAATAAATATCTCGGTACACCTTTTAGATTACTTTCTTCTGATAGTAACATACTTGGACACTAGTATTTCAGCGGCTCTGATCCTGACCTCCTTCCATACCAGGGTAGGCACTCAGAGAATAGTTGTTGACTATATGGGTCTTCTTTGTCATCTAAGCATCATTTCTCTCTCCCTTAAGTATCCTTCTCCATCTTCTGCAGATGACAGTCGTTTCTGCGTCCTCTGCAGGCTTACCCTTTTATACCTGGCCTCTGTGTCTTCTTCACACTAAACCTTTCTTACAGGAACACCTCACCTTGTTCAAGCTTCTCACTGACCCAGACATGAAGATGACTCAAAGGTGGTCCTCTAGTCTCGACTAATCTGTGAGCGCCTCCTGTCAATCTGCTACCAACTGGCTGCCTCACTTTGGCACTTTAAAGCTGGCATGTGTCACTCACTGCTTCCACGCCTTACATCTCCATGAGCAGCTACACTATTCGTCAGTCTTCATGACAGAAATGTCTGGTCCATCTCTGACATTGCACCTCCACATCACAGTCATCACCTGGTCCTGCAGACTTTGCCTCCTAAGTAATGTTCTAGTTTATCTCCCTTCTTATGCATCTCCTTTGCCCTGGCCCAAGCTGTCGTGCCCTCTAGCTGGTATGTCCCTGCCCATTTTCCCACAATGCAGACGGTGACGCACATGTCTTTTTCCACGCACCTCCCTGGCCTCAACTCCGTGCAGGCATCCCTGGTTCCATGTCTGGCCACTGGGCCGTTCCCTGCGTTCCCGTTCTTGCCACGCTCTCATTTACCAAAAGGGCTTTGCAAATGTTGTTTGCTGCTCAGAGAATCTGATTCTCTCTTCTACCCAAGCCGTCTTTCCTGTTTCAACTCAGGGTTCACTTCCTCTGAATAGAATTCACTGACTTTTCTGCTGAGGCCAAACTGTAACACATTAGGATGTTTTTGCCTTGTTTATATCATTATTTGATTAACGCACACCCTCTTCACCAGAGCACAATCACCGTAACGGCAGGTGCAAAGTCTGTTAGTGGTCACTACTGTATCTGAACACCTGGTGCAAAGCCTGACACATAGGAAAACGTTGATAAAGAGATGTGAACGAACGAATGAATGATTCACCATATTACTGAAAAAGAAATAAAGGATACTGATGTAGAAAAGATAAAACTAGTGTAAATACGTGATCATGCATTGTTACAGCAATTCGAATAATTATTTGGGGCAGTAATATATGCTCATCAGTATTCTCCAGAAATTGTACTTTTCAGGGTGTCATTTGGGTTAATAAATATTTTTAAATTAAAGGTTGATCTAGATCAACTCCTTTATTTTGTAAGAGTAATTATATTTCTAAATCTTCTTCAAGGTTATCCTTTTCTAGAAAACAGAAGTACATCTAAGTTTTTGACACGGTACTTTATGCTTTCTGACACACTCTGAACAGGCAGAGTGGTTTTCGAAGTGTAATAATCTATAGAAGATTACAGCAATGTAGTTTTCTGTAACTGAAATCAGCCATTGATTCTTCCATTATGCATGTTTCCACAGAATTTAGTGGATAGTTAAAAAAGAATTATTTCCAAATAATTCAATCAATTATATTCTTTCATACTGGCTAGTTTAAAATGATCCTAAGAATATGATCTCCCCAGGAAAGAAAAAAAAGAGAAAAGAAAAAGTCAATTATTTTTTTAATTTTCCTGTACTTTTACTAGCTTCTCCCCATATTATATTTGTAATTTAAAACTAGCGGGTTCTGAAAACTCTTTGTAGCTTTTTACAATGCAACCGACACTGTCCATGCTAGCATTCATACTGTATAGAGGATGGCGGGTAAATGATAAAAAGAGGTTCTTTGTAGATAAGCACAATGCTGATTACACCTTCTCAAAGAAATCAGACGAATCTGTCTAAATGGCACTGTATCTCTGAGATACACACTTCACAGGGACCAGGGGTCACTTTTATTTTACCTCAAGATATTAAAAGGATTTCTGGTCATGTTTATAGTCAGAGGTCATGACAAAACCATGGTGTCAAATGTAAGCACCATTGAAGAGGTATATGTAAGGAAATACTGATCTGATGATCTGGTGTAACTGTATTATGACAACCTGGACCTACATTACAATGTGTATATACAGAGACGCACAATTTTGACTTTCTTTTTTTTTGCATATAAAAAATGTATGTGTGTGTGTGTGTGTATATATATATATATATGAAGTTTGTCAAAAAGGTATGTATTCCATTATCTTTTCTGGAATAAATAAAAATGTAATGTGATTTCTAAAGCAAGTAACAGCTTAATAGCATGTTTTATATGAAACACTTAACTCCTTTGAATCAATAAATACTCTTATGTCATGACTGTTACTTGACCATTGCAACATTGCACTTCACTTTTTTATTTCTTTATAACTTTTATGATGTTTACATATTTAACCAGTTTACTTTTGAATAGGTAATACGTGTACAAGGAACAAAATTCAACACATACCAAAAGATGGAAGTGGAAAATAGGTCTACCTCTGATCTCCATAACCTGGGGTAAGCACAATTACCGATTCCATGTATGTCCTCATACGCATACATACACATCTGATTATTTTACTTATTATTTACTCTTTATTTTTCCACACCTATGTACTTAGTAGCTATATGTATTTCACGCAAGCACTAGACTACCATAAACCTATTTAGCATAGGGTTTTTTCTTTACATTTAACAATAAAGCTTGTGGACTCTTCTATATCAAATATATAGAGTCTCACAGTATTCCATTGAAACGAATGCTGCTTTGCTCCACTGAATTATACTTATTTTGTTTTCAACTCATTTTTATTACATATATTTCTACAATGAGTATACATATAATTTGAATACTTCAAGAATACAGGATAAATTTTTGAAGTCACTATTGGCCATTGAACAAAATGCACAGGTAACTTCCTATAATAAATATGAATTCTACAAAAATACTTTAAATTTAACAACCTAGTACTGTTGCAAATATAGAGATACAGAAAGAGAGAGAATGACAAAGAAAGCACTTGGATTCCCCTGTAATTCAAGTAGCTTAAATAATGCCAAAAGTATCAATTGTTTTGCTCTTGTATATTTTTATAAGTAATTGAATTGGAATGCACCATTAGTTAAGGTCTGACACTTGCTGGAAATTTTCAAAATCAAGATCTTCCAAAAATTGTTTAAATTAGAGAAAATTAAACTAGATTAGGTTATTGTTCATTTTGCAATATGCATATATATCAAATAAGTATGTTATACCCCTTAAATTTATACAATGTTATATGTGAATTATATCTCAATAAAACTGGAAAAAGTATTGCAAAAGATTAGGTTCTGACCTAGACCGAACAAACAAAAATCCCTTTCAGTAAGAAAAATATGAGCTGGCATCTAAATTTCAGAAACCAGGTCAAAATTGTGCCCGCTTAAAAAAAGCCGACAACAAACTCACCTACCAAAAATAAACTTTCAATAAAGCCTACCCTAATCTCTTACAGAAATATTATAATATATTATAAATTTTTGTACTATCACAGGAAACTAGTGCAAATGAAGTTGGTGATATAATTCTATAGCTATTGAGGTAGTATTTTGATAGCATCTAAGGGTATCTTTGAAAATATAAAACCTAAAGCCCGTAATTTGAAACAAAGAGTCAAATTTTAAGTTACATTGAAAAAAATAATGCCAAGAATCATTTTAAGCTCAACGTTAATGACAGTACTTAAGACATTAGAAGTGACAGTTTCCTTAAGAAGGAAACAAAAAAGATAAAAATGCAATCAAAGTACTATATAACATTTCAGTCATTTATCGATGTTAATTAACTGCAGATAACTAAGGGAGCTATAAAAAGAAAGTATAATGGATGCAAAACAGCCAGCAAAGACCAAAAAAGAAAACCGTAGCTGCAGTAATTTGTCATTCATAACTTGACATAATTATCTACCCTGTAATTG
The DNA here is from genome assembly GCF_003031525.2 of Neophocaena asiaeorientalis asiaeorientalis. Classification (NCBI taxonomy): domain Eukaryota; kingdom Metazoa; phylum Chordata; class Mammalia; order Artiodactyla; family Phocoenidae; genus Neophocaena; species Neophocaena asiaeorientalis. The sequence continues at coordinate 2,627,220 of NW_020175446.1, forward strand.
GAAACGCCTCCCTCCCTATCATCAGCCAACGACGGTAACGCTTCACGAAGGACAGGGATGGAGATCCGGCTATTATTCCTCATCTGCTTGGATTTTCATGTAATATTGACTCAGGAAGACACATGATTTCATTTTAAAAAATTGTGTTTCTGTGACTAACCCAGCCCACAGCCTCACTGAGAGTGTGAGTCTGGATTCCCTGGAGTGACTCACAACTGACCATTTTGATTTCCACTTAGTTATCACTTGATGGATAAAATGACTGTTTTTATACTTAGCTCTTAAATGGACATCAGTGGTTTCCATTCCTGAAGGTTTAGGTTTTTAAAGCTACCTCCAGGGAATTTTTTTTTTTTTCTCTTGAGAATGATCCTGGGCTAAAGCATACACATATTTAGAGATACCCATCTTTAATTATGCTTGAACTACTTTGTTTAAAATTATATAAATACTCAAACAGAAGACGTGTTTAGCAGCTCCCAGTCTAATGGTGGCAATGAAAAACACCTGTAAACATCAGCTTGTTATGTGAGAATATATTTGAGGTCAAAGAATAGATTTCTAATTTGATTAGAAACTTTGATCTTTAAAGCAAGGACTAAGTATTTGTAAGCAAAGGGACCAAGGGAGCTCTACAGCCTTAAGGAACAATTCATGTGAAGGAGCTGGAGGTTCGGAGCGGAGAGCTTAAGAGGAGAAGGAATTTGCATCCTCTCCACTGGAGGATCTGGTCCAGCAGACCCTTAGCAATGAATGGTCAAGAAGCATCATCACCCCTTCATTCAACCCATTATGAAATGACACCAACAGGGATGTACTTCTTCCAGCCTATTAATTTTTAATTAATTTTAATTTTTCTTTAATATCTTTCACAACACTGTGGCAGAGCAAGTATAACCTGCATCTTCCAGGTAAAAAAGCTGATTATTCGGAGAGGTGAGTGGCACACCCAAGTCAAACACCAGGAAAAGTCCTGACTCAGAGCCTGGAGCCCTGTCCACGCACCACACTGCCTCCTTGTGGGCATGTGGGGAAGGACAGAGAACGGGAGCACAGGTACAGGACTCAGGACGCTAAGAGTCAGCCAAGTTCAAGAGGGCTGTGCACATGCCCGTGTTGCAAGACGGTCAGCACTAGTACATGTGGCCCGGCTTACAGCGAAATTTCTAGGACAAATTTAAATTTTGAAGATACCTTAACTAGTTATTTTGGATGGTTCCAGTAACATGTCACAGAGAGTCTGGCATCAAGCTACACATCCGTGATTATCTTTAAATTGCCACCTCTCCTGACCAGAGACGTTTTCTCTGCCCTGGAAAGAACATGCCAGCAATTTTCTAGAATCTGGTCTGATGCTTCTTGGGGCCAAGGAGCTTTGCCACAGCTTCAACCAACATAGTAGACTCTGCAAAGGTATTACTCACGCTAAGGTAGTGTGAGAGTAGAAATTAAAAATAGCAGGGACCTTTTGAAGCTCTCAGACATTTCTCTGCCAGCCCGGGGTAGTTCCCTACAGTGTATTTTTAGTGCTCCAGACACTCTGCTTTTAAATGTCATAAGCAGTGAAATCCTGGCAGTACCATTCAGATATGTCTCCAGAAAAAAAAAGTTCTATTTGATATCTCATCTGCGATTTTGATTCAGGTGTTATTTCATCTAGAAGTAACACGTGATCCAATCATTTCTGGTCATTTGTTGAAGGGTAGGGTTCCCAGGCTCTAACAGATGACCCCTTGATTCTCCCCTCCATCAAAGGACATATGATTGAAGTGTCATTGCTATACACTGGAAAATCCTGTAAGCTCTCCAGCCTTCCATCTTCTTAACTTAGTGAAGTTCTGAGGCCAGTTGACCTATGAAAACTTCAGAAATTAAAAAAAAAAAAATCCTTATAAGGGCTATAATTTCTTCTCATTATACTACCTTTTATGTATATGTATATATCCTATTCATGTATTTTCTGAATACCCATATTGACTGAAAGGTTGTGGAACATGAAGTTAAAAAAAAATATATATATATATGTATATATTTAAACTATTATTAAATATATATACATAATTTAAATGTGTGTATATATAAATATATAACATATAGTGGATTATATATTATAAATACATGTGGCATGTATAATAACTTGGACACATGTAGTCCAATATAATGCAGTATTGTATATATTCATACAATTTATACAATGTATTTCATAATCATCTTGGGCTGTGGCCATCTGTTTACAGCATAAATGGAATCTCTCACAATCATGAACAGTCCCCCTACACACCTCAGTCTATGAAACGCCATCAGGGTTGCTGTCAATATTGATATGTGCTTTAGGGTTTTCCGTAAAGGGGTTGGGAACTGCCATTACACTCTGTGGTGCACTAACAGGAAATTCTTTTTAGATGAGAATATATACATTCATCAGATTGATCAATGCATATTGGAGATCTTTGCTTTGCCTCAAATTCTGTGCTGCTCTGTCAGTTTCAAATGACCTGGGTTCACTTGGCCATAATGACCCGTCCTGAGGGTGAGTCTGGATGGTGGGCTTCACCGGGGCTGAGGGCGCAACGTCACAGCCATAAAGATGGATGGCAATTACTGGTGAAATCTCCAGGGAAGATTCTGCTGTTTATTTCACAGATTTGTTAGGTAACTCCTTGGCCTCTGACAAAAATATCTTCAGCCCAGGAATATCCGTTCGTGATCTTTGGTGATTGATGCGTAGGTCTGTACCTCACTGTTCTGACATCCCTCAGTAACCTGCCTGAAGGTTAAGGTCAGGGCAGCCCTCCCTTTCTGACACCTGCCTTTTCACTGCTTCCACAGACAGTGGGCTTCCTCACAAAAGCACTTTGAGTTCCGGTGAGGAAACATTTACATCATTTGTAGAATGAACAACACATTCAAAGTCTACATAAATGGGCCGAAAAGTTCCTAGACCCACCCTGAGACTGAGTCAACCCTGCCAAAGGTTCTGCCAAAGTCAACCCTGCCAAAGACTCTCTCCAGGGATCTCAAGAGGACATCTCCAACCAAAGTCCTGAGAAATCGGGGTTCACTGCTGAAATTTCAGGTGTCTCCTCTCTTCCCTCCAATGAAACTTGACTGACCCTTTCATCATGGAAATTGCTCGGCTCTGCACCTTCCAGCCTGCAGGAACTCTAGCCCCACCTGGAAATACAGCTTCCTCAAACCTCCATCCAGGGTGAGTCCCTCTGTCCTCCTCCCATGACCCACGGTACACAAAGTGCTTGAGTAGGTACCAACATTCTAACAGCATCCCGGTGTCACGGCAACAGAGAATCCCAGTGGGAGGGGACTTCAGGAGGTGCTTCATCACAGCTCCTTGTGTGGCGGATGACAGAGGTCCAGAGAGGAGAGGATTTCCCCCAGGTCCCTCACCCTGAGAAGAATCCCAGCCCTGCATCCCACTCACACCTTCTAACCCCTGCACAGGGCATCTTCCACTTCTTGATGCTCTGTCCACAGACAGGGGAATAGCAATGTGACAATTCAACGACTTTCACAAACACTGGAGAAGTGGGTTTTAAATTTAAAATTAAATTATGGGTTATTGGGTGTTAGGATAACCTATTCATACGCAGACACATGGCTTTCACTGAAAAATAACTACGACTATAGACTTGGGATGCTTAAAAAAAATTCTTAATTGACCATACTATAGATTGCTATAAATATTCAATCTAACACACACACACACACACACACGCATATATATATATATATATGCGTGTGCGTGTGTGTGTGTAAACATATAATGTATTAACTATTTTTTGAGGCATCATGGTTATCTATCATGGTGGGAACTATTTTGAAAGCACTTGAGATTTCCAAAGTGATGTCTCTACAGTTTCCTAAATATCAATACCATTGGTTATACTGTCACCCAACTCCAATTTGAGGCAAAGTCCTTGGTTTTTGCTCTTTCACTGTAAACACTGTCAGTGCTGTGCTGTGGGCAGTGCATAGAAGGACATTCAGGGAAAGTATGTGAAATCCAAGCTTAACCATCTCTTTGACATGTGACGATAACTCAGGCTGGGTGGGGCAGCTGTGGTGACTCAAACAATCCTGGATTTATAATAGCACACATATTGTCAGACAGGCCACTTAGCAATTTTCGAGATGATATTGCTGTTGAAAAGACTCACAGAAATGCGTTTTACAGACTGAACGGTTGTACTGTATTTAAATCAGTTAATTCCTAATGATATATGAGGATTTGCTCTGCCCTGATTCTACAAGTGGTACCAAGGGAAATGGAACACTCCCTTGATTATATAACAAGAGAAGAGAAAGAAAGCGCTATTAAGTCAACCACAGAAAGGAATAATTTTCACCTCTTTTGAGCACCTACTATGTGCCAGTTCTCTGTGGAGCATTCCCATCTGAAATCACTAACTCTAAGCCAGGATACAGTCAGTTGTATTTTGTCAACTTGCAATGAGGAAAGTGAGGCTCAGAGAAATTCGTGAACTTGCTAGAAATCACATAGTTAGTAGAAGAAAAGCCTGGATTCCGGTTCTTTTGAATGTCAAGGCATGTTCTTTTCGAGTACTTAACATAGCTTCAAAGGAAAAACCAATGTTTAAAATTTGGAAACTTCTCTCGCTGAGCAGTGAAATCTGCTTTCAGACCAACACAGGAAGAATCCTTGAATTTCAAACTATCGGGATAAACCACAAGGTCCTACTGTAGAGCACAGAGAACTATACTCAGTATCCTATGATAAACCATAATGGAAAAGAATATTAAAAAAAGAATGTACATATATGTATAACTGAATCACTTTTCTGTACAGCAGTAAATAACACAACATTGTAAATCAACTATACTGCAATAAAAATTTTTTTTAATGAATTAAAAAAAAAAATCGTCTCGGGGGCTTCCCTGGTGGTGCAGTGGTTGAGAGTCCACCTGCCGATGCAGGGGACACGGATAAGAGCACGTGTGGAGTTGTGGAGACCAAGGCCAGAACAGCGAAGGTTTCATTGCCAGAGGTGAGAACAGGAGGAGCCCATTTGTAGAAATTTCTTTTAGCACAAGGAACAAAAGCGCTGGCGCCTTCATCCCACGACTCCATCCTGTGTCTGGTGACTTCACGAGCTATCTCAGATCCACACCCTCCAATGCCCTCCTTACTACTTTCTCTAACTTCTTTTCTTTGTTTCCTTGCTAAGTACCTGCTATACTTAGGTCAACTAACCAAGAGGTTAGCACTGTATTTATGTTGTTGTTTGTTTTGTTTGGGGGTTTTTTGGTCTGTGAGAAATAGGATAACCATCACTGAATTTCAATGAGTGTGAAAGACTTACAGGCCAGAGGACATAAAACACCAGCTGGTTTTTTAAAAACGGAGGGAGAGCAGAGGAAGGGTTAGTGGGCGCCTGGGTGCAGGTCAGACTCTGGACCACGGTGTGCCCCACTCCCTCAGGGGACGTTAGCACTTTCTTCTTCTTCAATTCCACAGATGTTTCAGTTCTCCTGTTGCCCTTGTCACATTGTATTGCAGTTATTTTTTAAATTAAGTTTTATTGGAGTATAGTTGCTTTACAGTGTTCTGTTAGTTTCTACTGTACAGCAATGTGAATCAGCTATACATATGCATATATATATATATATATCCTCTCTTTTTTTGGATTTCCTTCCCATTTAGGATTTGTTGACAGCCTGGCTCCGTGTCCTAGGAAAGCTCCTACGGTTGGGGCCATCTCTTCCCTTGACTGTTTTCCCAGCACTTAGTACAGAGCCTGGGCAGACGCTCCACAGACATTTCTCCACTGCATGTCATCAAGGACTGGCCGTTTACCAGCATGAAACAGAGATGGAAACTGTCCCAGGAGCCTTATGTGAAGCCAAGCCCTGCCCTCACGGAAGCCCCGTGGGGAGGTGTCACCGTACACCCATCTACAGCTCATTTTATAAGGTTCCAACCCACAGGCTTCGCGGCATTTGCTGCTGGGCCAAGACTGAGTTTCAGGTCTACCATGTGCATTCTACAGATCAGAACTCCAGTCTCCTACTTTTCCTGACTGTAATTAACCTTAGGAAGAGCCATTGACAAATCTGTGAACGAGGGGAGAGTGCACGTGTTCCTGGAATTATGGACACACTGCCAAATGGCACGCCAACCTTTCCACCATATTCTTTGGGGCTTCGTAACTAGAAGAGCTTACCCAGCCAGCAGCTGGAGAGATATTATAGTTTGGATGGAACCCAATTACTGTGCATCCTTCTTAATTAATGTGATTATCAAAGGAATCCACTAAAATTGGGCTCTAATTAATTGTATCCAATTAAGATTTTAAACTAGAAATTCAGCAATTATTATTTCATAGATTAGGTGGGATGCTGCTGTTTTCTTAAAAACATTTCCTGAAGACACAGATGGTGAGAGGATACCTAAATTAGGCAGAGAGAAAGACTGCAAACCTGTGGATGATTATTTGAGTTGATTTTCTATATAGTTTCTTCCACTAAGGGACATCAAAGCCCCCCCCGACCAAAAAAAATTAAATGTGATTCTACAGTATTATAGATAAGATAATTTGTTTTAAAAATCTATAGAATGGGGCTTCCCTGGTGGCGCAGTGGTTGGGAGTCTGCCTGCCGATGCAGGGGACACGGGTTCATGCCCCAGTCCGGGAAGATCCCACATGCCGCGGAGCGGCTAGGCCTGTGAGCCATGGCCGCTGAGCCTGCACGTCCGGAGCCTGTGCTCCGCAATGGGAGAGGCCACAACAGTGAGAGGCCCGTGTACTGCAAAAAAAAAAAAAAATCTATAGAATGATAGGACAAATTTACAGAGGGGGAGGGAAGAGAAACATTTCATTTTAAAAAGTTGGAAAATATAAATCAAAGAGTCTCCTTTTTACTTTTGCAAGTTTTCTAGCAGATCCTCTGTTTCGACATGAATCCAAAACAAAGAACTCTAAGAGGCAAGGAATAATACAGATTAGATATTCTCAGGTTCGAGACCATAACATAATTTATTTTATGGAATGTCATGAGTGAGTTCGCCTCTTACAGCAAACTATGGGAAATGCAGGAGACAGAAGAGGCCTGCAGACCCTCTGGAAGCTGGACTCATTACTGTTTCATATGCTCCTCCTGAGATCAACAGAAGAGCATGGAATATTCACATTGCCCTGATCCCAAGTCCAAGAAAATACAACAAGAACATTTTATGCAAAGAAGACAGTACTTTCTGTTTCATGTCATATTATCAGGCAAAAGTTATTGTCCTTCATTTTGGTAAATATTCTGAAGGTGGTTTCAGTCCCTCATAGCTAATAAGGCTGGGCCAAGTCAGTTCTTAAGACATGTGTTTGCAAACTGACAAATAAAAAATCTGTATACTCAGTGATGAGTATACAGATATATGTGTGTGTGTGTGTGTATATATATATACACATAAGTGTGTGTGTGTATATATATATATACACATAAGTGTGTGTATATATATACATAAGTGCTTGTGTGTATATATATATACACACACATAAGTGTGTGTGTATATATATATACACATAAGTGTGTGTGTATATATACACATAAGTGTGTGTGTATATATATATATACACATAAGTGTGTGTATATATATACATAAGTGCTTGTGTGTATATATATATACACACACACTTATGTATATATATATACACACACACTTATGTATATATATATACACACACACTTATGTATATATATATACACACACACTTATGTATATATATATACACACACACTTATGTATATATATATACACACACACTTATGTGTATATATATATACACACACATAAGTGTGTGTGTATATATATATACATAAGTGTGTGTGTGTATATATACATAAGTGTGTATGTGTGTATACACACATAAGTGTGTGTGTGTATATATATACATAAGTGTGTGTATATACATAAGTGTGTGTGTATATATATATACATAAGTGTGTGCGTGTGTATATATACACACATAAGTGTGTGTGTATATATATACATAAGTGTGTGTGTGTGTATATATATATGTTCATATTCTTAGAAAGAAAAATCTAGCACAAACTCTCCTATTCATCAACATAAGTCACCCCACCCCACCCCATTCCCCACAAAAGCAGATCTCTGTACATGGATTTAATGTCATGGTGAAAGGCTATTTGTTGATAAACTGTATTGCATACAGTCTAACAGTCACCAACTCTACCCATATTTTATGCATCACAATGTTTATACTGAGTTGTCAAATATAAAGAAGAAACAATACACCTTCATATAATCTTCCTTTCCTCATAACCAGCAAGTACTTCTTTTTCGAGTTTCCAAGGAGGAGAACCCATGTCAAGGAGCACAGCTCTGAGGTTTCGTGGACCTACACCCCCAGTAGAGGGCAGGAAGCAGAAACAGCTGGATGACGAATGTGTCCAATTCAACTCTGGGATCTTAGTCCCCGAGCCTCCCTGCCTGGACCTTGAAACATGTGGGAGTTAACGCCTGGCAGCAGTGCAATGAGAGCACCATGCCATGCACATCATGCCCCGGTTTGCAGACAGACATCCATTTGGATCATCCTGGCGGGGACTCAACCTCTAGGAGAGACACTTGATGCATAGAATGCTGGGCATGTTGGCCATGCTGAGACCCATCTGTCAGAGTGGCATGCTGCCTATTCTGAGTTGGTCGGATCTCTTCAGTAAACCCAAGGTGGCAGGCAGGAGTTTATCGTCACAGGAGGCATGTATAAAACTGGAAGTGTCATCGATTCTACAGGAAGCTCTTCTTTTCTGCCAGTCCCGTTCCTGGCCTGGCTCCTTGTTATCTCCACACCTGTTGACAGTTGTTCATAGAATTGACTGCACTTGCCCTCGAAGGGCAATGCCAGCCCTTCAAAACATGTCTGGATGCCAAGAAGACAGGTGGTTCTTCAGCGGGTGTCTGATGAAATCAGGAAGATAACTCAGGGCATAAAAATGTTTTTATAAAAGAAAGTAGAGTATTCTCCATGGGGATGCTTTGAAGCAGCCCCATATGTGACCACAACTGTGAAACGCAGTAGAATGTTCACTCATTAGGATTAGAAGAGCACGGGCTAATATCAGAAGAAGAACTTGTTTGTAGTACCAGCAGACAGAGCTGAAGTTGTTGATGGGCAGCTCATAACCATGGCACAGCCCTTTGAACAAGGGATCACAGTGATGGAGTCAGCAGGCATGGGGGCATATAATGGGGTATTCACTTGCTTGAGTCAACTGTTTGTCAGTGAAGATTATTTTGCAATTTGTAAGGTCCGTTTGCTTTCTTACTCACGGAGACTTGAAGCCTAAAGACAGTTGTGTAGAAAGAGCAAGTATATGTGATACTCAAAGGCTGCCCTACTCAATAGAAGACCTTGGGAAGATACGAAACCCAGAATTTAAAATATCAGATTGTCCTATCTTGGAAACTCTGTTGTAATAACCTCTCACGAAAATATTCTACAGAAAGAGTCTAACATTGTTCTTTGTAGACAATTTAATGTAAGCAAGTCTTCCAAAGTTACAGAGCTTTTGTGACACTGTGACCCGCAAAAGGCGCCAGGGAACATATTTCCACCATGTGAATGTACTCCTGCAATCTGGAATCTTAACAGAGTGCTATACTAATAATATTAAAAGTGGATGATGCATTTAACAGAAAAAACTCAGAATACTTTACTTTTGAAAGAAATCACATAGCTATCTTTCATCAACATTATTTTTTATTTTATTTTATTTTTATTTTTTTGCAGTACGCGGGCCTCTCACTGCTGTGGCCCCTCCTGTTGTGGAGCACAGGCTCCGGACGCGCAGGCTCAGCGGCCATGGCTCACGGGCCCAGCCGCTCCGCGGCATGTGGGATCTTCCCGGACTGGGGCATGAACCCGTGTCCCCTGCATCGGCAGGCGGACTCTCAACCACTGTGCCACCAGGGAAGCCCCAACATTATGTCTTGACTGGTGATTGTCTACCAAGCACTGCCAAGGTGAGGACACTCAGCCGGGCATCCCCAGGAGCACAGGCTCCAGGAGAGTCCAAAGGATGTGAAGATCCTCAGAACGCAGACGTCAAATTACAAATCCAAGCAATACAAATGAGAATAAGAAAAGGGCTGCAAGACAGAACCAGAGTTCAGGGGTAGAGCCCGTGGAGGAAAGGATTTCTGGAGATCGTAGCATTTGAGATGGACTTCGAAAATTAGGTGGAATTCAGAATAGATTTATCGTCAGAAAAGGGAAACAGGAAATGTATTAAAATGTATGTTTAAGAAAATGAGTATTGCTACATGTGTGATACAAAGATGAAATGACCGAAAAAAGGAGGTATTCATTTGTATCATGCTAGACTTGGTGACCTTTAAGGTCTTTTCCGGTTTTACTATTGTAAGTGAATTAGCACTGTTAAAAAATGAAAATAACTCTCAAACATCTATTATATTAAAGACTGCTATTAAAGACTGCCCCCCCCTTGAGAATTCTTCCTTTGAATAAAATTCTCTTGGGCATCCTGTGATTGCCACAGTGGAAGGTTTCTTACAAAGGGGACACCGGTCTTGGAGGTGCAGCGGGGCACAGCTCACCGCCCGCTCTGTGCCCACAGCACCTGGGTTGCCCCAGAGAACTATTTTTGTATTTATGAGCTCTGCAAATCCTATAGCTCAGTGTCTCTCCCTCCCTTCCTCCCTCCCTCCACTCCTTCCTTCCTTTCCTGGGAATCTCAGCACGGAATGTAGGCGTTCCTTTCACTCCAGGTGCTCCAAACTTGCTGCCCATTCCCACACGAGACCCCGCCCACCGAGTCCTTCTTCCTCTCCACCTTGATCCATCACCCATTTCCTAGCCCCCTGCCTAATATGTTATCTCTGCGCAAATTTTTCTTAGGAAAAGGAGGCGGGCATAAACATAAAAACTCAATTTACAACACCTAGATGAGAACTTCAAAGTTGTGATTTAAAAGACACAAAGGTACAGACTCACGGTTGAGTCAGGTTACTTCAAAAACTGATAAATTCTTTCTTTACCCAATCCCATGATTTCAGTGAAATAAATGCATTGTTTGAATTGCTTCACGAATTCGTCAAAAACGTTTTATTCATAAGACTGACGCACATGTGAATTTATGTATCTAGGTATATTTTAAAATGTAACTCAGAAGAGACCATCACACACGGACAAACCTAAGAAATTTAAATTTCCATCACTCAATAAAAAGTGTGTTTTAAAAAATGTATCGAAGGTGACTAAATAATTACCGGAAGTAATTGGGTGAGATTCTGATGTGTGTGTGTGTTTGGTTGGTTGGCGTGGATGCTTTTTCTTGTTATGACTTGAAGCTAAAGCTATCATGTGGGCACCAAAAATATATGAACCATAAGGTCAGTCCTGTAGACACAGGGATGAATATAACAAAGCCACTGCCTTCAACAAGGCAACAGTTTAATAAAGAAAATAACGATTTATGTATTTGAGTAACATTTTACAGCTCACTTATAAAAGGTTAGCACATAAATGAATTAACTGATTTAAAGTCTCCTATGTGATATTACAAATCTTGTAAAGTTGAAATATACTTGAAATTCAAACACATTGTAATTTAGTCATAGCTATAATTCAGGATAATTGCTTGACCCAATAATAATTCTTCCAATTTATGTATATTTAGAACCAAAATTTAGATGTAAATGCCACATTCCTCTTCTTGCTATAAAAACTTTGTTGGTTCTTGGGTTCTAGCAAAAATAAATGTGCTAATAATTTTGGAATGGTAGCGATGCGGCCAGATTTTTCAGGATAACAACAAAAACTCACTGAGACTCAACTTACATTATCTATGAGCCATTCTATGACATTTCAAGCATGGCATCATTTACTTTGTTAGAAGCAGTGAAAGTTTATACTAGCTTCATATCATTCCTAAAATACCGTCATAATATGAAATGATTCAACATCACTACTCTTCATATTTTGTATCAACAACACAGTAGGGGAAAAATAACAGGAAATGACAAAAAGAAAGCAAAATCCAAATAAAAAGAAGTAGCTTATTAGGCAAATTCCCACCTCATGTTTGTGGTATTTGTAATGCTGAGTCACTGCCTTTCCTAAGAATCTGATGCTAATTAAGCATATCCCTTGCACCGGGTCATAGTTTTCGCTCCCAACTGTACTCAAATTTATTATAAATAATATCATTTTCATAATTGTTGGAATCAGCTGACTGAGGTGAACGAGTCCATACTGGGGAAAAGTAGAAAATTGATATCAATGTTTTTAGAGAGAAAAAGCACACTGTAAAAGCTGATATGATGAATTTAGAAAATGCAGTCGTAACTTAAAAATCAAGTTGAATAAAAATTCCCTTTTTCAAAAGAAAACTTCTCTGCAAAAAGATCATTTCTCTCAGGACTCACAGATGAAGCTACTTAAAGCTCTTCTCAAAACTTGTCACTGTGATTGAGGGTCAGAAACGGGCAACATTCAAGCTGGTTCTCACTGCCTTTCTCATCCTCCATTCAGATGCCTCTGATACCAACAGAGGCAACCCATCTGAATGGGAGAGCTGAATGCATTTTCATACGATCAGGCTGTACTCAGGATCATTCGAAGTCTGGTATAAATTCTTTTTTAATCTCCCAGAGCTATCCCCCCAAATCATTATTGTTTTACACTAAACATGTATCATGTGAATGTATGGGAGTATATGTTAGCCAAGATCAGCTTTAAATAGGAATGTCTATACACTGTCCATACATACGTGTTTTGTTGTATCCTCAGTTCTGATGGCAGAGTATATACATAATAAATACCTGTGATGTGACTACAAGTATAAATAAATATGTGAATAGACACCACTCATCATTGTTGTATTACCCAACCCTGATCTACCTCATCTCACCCAGCGTTTCTGATTGTGTACACCGACCAAAATATTTTTTCAAAAAAACAAAGGTCTTATATGAGAAAATTTAGAAATTAAAGATCAAAGATACATTCAGTAATAAGAACATCTAACAGCTTCATAGTATAACTTACATGGCTTCTTCTCATCTTAAATTTTGATTTGTTTTCGACTACTGGCCAAATCATTTATACTCTGGTTCTGTAAGGGCCCAGAGCACATTTATTTTCTATGGAGGTAATGCATAGAGTTCTAAACAAAAGATAGGCAAATAGAAGGAAAGTCTCATCTTGTCCACATTTAAAATGGTACAGTTTGAATAACTGTCCTGCAGTATCTTTAAATTATCTATCCTCCTCTTGTACATTACATGCATTCTTTGTTTCAATGGTCCTACTTATTACAGAGTCTAAAAGGAGGCTACCGAAGTACCCAGAGTCACTCAAAGAGGTATTTCCTTCCAAATACAGCAGTGACTCCACTGATTCCCTTATCAAGTCTCTGCTGAGCTGCAGTCCTAACTGGAGTCTTCCCTAAGTTCCACAAGGTCTCACATCCCTCACATCACTCTAATTCCAAATCTGGGAAATGCCACACTAAGTACTTCCTGAAACACAAATACACTCCTCTGTACGTAGCAGAGTCCTTAGCATTACCTAAGCTAAAAGGCAGGTGCTCCTTCAGAAACATTCTAAGAATTTTAAACCTTGGGAGAACAATCTTAAATAAGATTTGAAATAAGAGAATATCAGCTATGCTAGCACCCAAAGTTTTAAAAAAATCATTGTATTATATATTTATAATATTTACTCTAATCCCATGCTAGGATAATTAATATTTCCTCATTTCAAGAAAGTGTTGGAATAGAATTCATTGTCCTTTGCTACATCTCAGCTCACTTGAAATTTCAATCAAAGTGGGAGAGGGGGAGACGGTGACCACCTCACGCCCCTTCCCTCATGATTGTGACAAGCCAAGTACACAAACAAAAATCTACACACACTTTCTACATGGAATAGTGAGTCAACAATTCATTAAACATAAATGAATGATTGACTTTGAGTCCTGATGAGGTAAGTTGTATTTTTACCTACGTGACCATGGTAAGACTGTTGCAAAGATAGTGTTACATAATTTTATTAAAATAAATCACCAAAATATCTTAAGTATCTCATGCAACATGAGCTTTCCTCTTAAGGATCGGAACTTTTCCTGTTGTATTTTTATTGTACTGAGAAAGAGCTCTATGGTATTTTCGATAAGATGGTTAATGGCAAACATAGTAACAACTGTAAAACTTACAAAGAACCTCCATAACTATAATCTCATTTAAGAGTCACTCAAGGACTTCCCTGGTAGTCCAGTGGGTAAGATTCCACACTCCCAATGCAGCGGGCCAGGTCTGACCCCTGGTCAGGGAACTAGATCCCGCACGCATGCCACAACTAAGAGCTCACATGCCCCAACTAAGAAGTCCGCATGCCGCAAGTAAAGATCCCGCGTGCCACAATAAGACCGGGGCAGCCAAAATAAATAAATAATAAATAAAATAGTAAAAAAAGAATCACTCAAACATTTTGATACATCCATCACACTATATCCATTTTACAAATTAGGATTCTGAAGTTCAGAGGAGAAAAGTAATTTTCCCAAGTTTCCCCAACTAGTGAAAGATAAAGCTGGGATATGAACCCAAATCTTCTTTCTCAAATACAATCTCTTTATCTACATTCTGAAGTCTGATAAACTTTGCATCCGCCATAGTACCTACATCACATGAACAGATTCAATAAATATTTGTGGAATAAATGAGCAAATGAACGAATGCCTTAAACAATTACATATATCAAGTACTTTGCATTATTATTTGTCTATTTGAATGTCTCATATGTCAAAACAAGATACCACCTTGAGGTGGAGACCTAGTAAGACAGAGTAGGGCTAGAACGCGGATTGTCCAATCCTTGAGCTGTGGACACCACAAAGAACAGTCCTAACAGGGCTACATCAGGGAATAAAACATGGTCCATTCCAGCTTTATGATTTTGTTCAATGTGGCCCACTTCTGCTTTGAGGAATGGGCTCCAATAATTCCCCCGGAAGGTTAATTTCCAGACACCAGCAGAGAGTCATTGAATTGCTCATAATGGGTCCTCAGTAGTCTGATTCCTGTTTAAAATCTGATTTTTCTTTAGCAGTTAAATAAATGCAAGGCACATTGTGGTGCCTATTTAGAATATGTATTTCTTGTAGAGTTTACTTGGAATCATTTCAAAATCAACCATGAAAGTCATGAACACAATGACCCCTTGCTTGTGCTCTTCCCTTCCTTGACATGTGTGTTTCTTACATGTGAACGGTATCCAATTTTGCCCCAAATACAAAATATCTATGTATTTTATTCCCCTGTGCATTTAATGCATTCTCAGTCAGAGGCTTATATTTTGTTTTCCTATTACAGTTTCAGCAATTTATTTATAGTTAATGAGTATCAAAGTGAGAGCGCATAAACCGAGCTAAGTGGGTAAACAAAGAAATGCTTTTAAAAATGGACTTGCGGTTCTGAGTTTTCGAAAAGTCATGCTTTATTACATCCATGCTGATATTCATGAGACTCCCGTATCATAAATCCAAAAGACAGCCAGGCCTATCAGCTCTGAAATATTCAAATTGCAGGGTAAGGAAGGAGGCCGCTATTACATTTATTTTTTCTTGTGGAAAAAATGAATAAATGGATGTATCAGATGTAAACATGAATTTTTTTATGGTTCTGCCTAAAGGAAGTAACAAAACACCCATAATTTTGTGCAGTAGCCCTTCCTCTGACTCTGCCACGAGCGCTTTACTGTCACAATATCTTCTCTGTTTGTGACAGCTGCACGTTTGACTGTGTAATTCTTTCAAGCTGAATGCCAGTGACCGCATTTACCTAAAGCTCTGGGATCTCAAAACTGGATATCATTTTTTCATGTGAGTACAGAAACTTGAGTTACCTTTTGTGTTTTGAATTAGCCACTTCGTTGAGGTACAAAAGTTTATAGGTTCAGGGGGAAAATCAAACACGAACAGTAAAGAAAATACAGAATTAAAAACAAGTGCATAACCCCTTCATCTTGCAAAACAATTATGAAAGACATTTTTCTGTCTCTGTTTTTGTCTTGTCCTAGTTAATAAAAGCAGACTTTACAGGACTTTAAATCTACACTGCAACTTACTTTTTCATCGACCAATGCTTTCATGCCCTCCGTCTGTACTGGTACATTTACTACCACTCCATGGTTTTGGATGGCCGAATGGCATTCCTCTTAATATATGTTTCCAAGTTTATTTTAAAAGTTTGCTCTCAGTGGACTTTAAGCATTTTCCAGTTTTTTTGGTATAATAAACAACAATATTTTTGTTTTGGGGAACTCTGAAAACATTCTCTTGAACCCAAGTTTAAGAATGAAAAGAAGCATTCAGCCATAACATGCTATTTTCTTCCTTAGAAGCTACAGGGGAGTAGATATTGTGTATCTAAAAGGCACTCTTCATTATGCCTTTTGATGAAAGGGCTTAGTGATACAAGAGGCTGTAAGATACACATGCTGAAATATTTCCTGGGCCCAAACTACAGCACCAGGACCCACCAGAGCAGGAATCTGCAAAGGGTACAGTTCAGTATAAGGCGGGTCCCCCTTTGGTTGTAACATTTATTTAGACTATATCTAAGAACGAACTACTGTTTTCCCAGCACTGTTATTTAATCTTAACTTAAATCCCTGTAAGACAGGCCCAGTAACTGTCAGTGAGTATAACGTGAAAGTTGTACATCGCGCTCCAGAGTTGGGGTCCTAGGTTCAGGGCTTGCTTTGCCCAGCCTCTGTGGGTCCCACCCTCTTCTCAGAGAGCTATGGGTTTGGGCAGAGGCAATGACCACCATGGCGGAGCTGGGCTCCAGGAAATATCCTGACAGAGTTGCACTGGAGCAGGAAGGGCAACAGACAGGGATGCCTTCACTCGTACAGTTTTTTAGGTACGTGGTGAGATTGTGAGCCAAGGTCGTGGGAATACAATGGAGGAACACTGTCAGATGTGACATATTTGGAAGAGAAAATGAGCAGGAACACGCAGATGCGTGTGTCCATTTGCTTAGACTCAAAACCCTGGGTTCAAACTCAACTCCCCTCTTATTCAGACTCTTCAGCACATCTTTCGATACGCAGCCAGAAAATGACCACCGAGAATCTGACCAAGATTCACCAGAGACCCCACCCCTGTCCAATCCACCAATCTCCACTGGAACGAAAACAGTGTTCCAAGTTTTCTCCATCCAACATCTCGAGTGATCCTTTCAAAGAGAAGACTACTCAAAGCTCCCCAGTAGCTTCCCAAGTCACTATGGGCAAACGTCTGATGTCAGTGTCCTCAACATCCACTGATGTCTGATGCCCCTCAGTCCTGGCCCCTGATGCATCTCTGAGCTCTTCTCCTGGACGCTCTCCTCTGCTCACTCTGCTCCATCACCCTGGCTTTTTGGAGCTTCCCCAAGCCTGCTGAGCACACCCCAGCTCAGTGCTCCCACTCCCCTGTGCGCTGCCTAGACCGATCTTCAGCAAGATGCCAACCATCAGGGTTCACTCCCCTGCTTCCCTCGGGCATCCCCTCATCAGAACACACTTCTCTGACCTCAAGACACACAGTCTGCTTTGTTTTTCTTCAGAATATTTCTCATTTGATATTGACTTATTCGGTCAGTTAGTTATTTACTGTCTACTCTGACACAACCAGTGTAGATGCTTGACCTGTTTTGTTAGTGATACACCTACCACTTGTAGAATCATTCCTTGTCCACAGTAGGGGCACAGAAATATCTGAGGATGTTATGTGACCAAAGTCAGAGAAAGACAAATACTGTATGATAGGGCTTATATGCGGAATCTAAAAAAGACAGACTTGTAGAAACTCAGTACTAGAATGGTGCCTACCAGGGGCTGAAGGTGGGGAGAGTGGGGAGAGGTCGGTCAAAGGGTATGAAAACTGCAGTTAGAAGATGGAAAGTTCTGGGGATCTAATGCATGGCATCACGATTTTAGTTGACCATATTAATTGTCACAATGGTGTTACAATTGTAACAGTAAGAAGTATCATATACCTGAAAGCTGTGCAGAGTAGATCTTAAATGTTCTTACCACAAAAATGAAAAGATAATTACCTGAAGAGATGGAGGTGCGAGCTAGCACAAGGGGGGGGCGATCATATAGGTATGCGAGTGTCCCAAATCAACACATTGTACACCCTCCACTTACACAAGGTTATATGTCGAGTCTGCCTCGATAAAAAAGAAATACTTGTTAAATGAATATGTGAACTCGAGCAAGTTACTGGCCTTTTTGAACTTCAGGTCTGTGGAACAACAATTATAACACCTATTTCACAGGTGAGGTGTGTGTGATCATTAAATGAGGCTATTCACAAAGGCACTTTAAAAGTATCTGGCACACAGTAAGGGCTTGACAAGTGTCCATCATTTCTAAAGGTTTTAGTTGGGTTGACTTGTGTCCCCTCAAAATTCATTTGTTGAAGTCTCAATCCCCAGCATCTCAGAACGTGAATGTATTTGGACATAAAGACTCTGCAGACGTGATTAAGTTTATATGAGGTCATTAGGGTTGGCCCTAATCCAATGGTACTGGTGTCCTTATCAGAAGAGGAAGAGACCCCAGAGGGACATGAATGCAGAGGAAAGGCCATGTTGAGGACACAGAGAGAAGGCAGCCATCTGCAAGCCAGGAAGAGAGGCCTCAAGAGAAATCAACCCTGATGACACCTTGATCTTGGACGTCCAGCTTCCAGGACTGTGAGAAATTCGCTTCTGTTGCTTAAGCCACCCTTTCTGCGGCATTTTGTCATAGCAGCCCTAGCTGACTAAAACAGTGAATAAAGGACTCCTTTAAAGTAAGAGATCTGCAAGAAATAGGCATTTCTAATCAAAGAGTTTTATTCACAAAGATACTTCTAAGCTATGTATAGGGCTGTGAAATAAGATATTTTAGATACTACAGGGAAACCCTGTCTTGGTATGTCAGAAGTACTGGGGAATGCTGACCTCGTGTAGATGAGGGAAAGGTTCATTTCCACGTGTGTTCAGTCCATTTGTCTATAAATGACTTAACCCTTTGTCACATCTTTCATCTCATTCACTTAACCAACACATCATTCCTCTTATCTCCCAGAAGTCTTCAGCTTGTTTCACTTTTCCTTTGCAGATTACACGTCACAAGTGAGATCGTGTTAAACCACAAGCCAGGGTTACTAAGAAGCCAAAGGACAAAGTGCAGGAGATTCTCACCACCCGCCACGTCACCTCCGTGGCCACGTCGTTCCTAACTGCCAAGAAGATCGCCCCTGGAGTCTGAATGCTGAACACAGCCATTCAGCAAATCCTCCAGCTACTGAAGTGAGGGTGTTATTTCAAGAGCTAATTTAGCTCCTAACTAAAGCGGTAATTCACTGTTAAGCAGGCAGAAATATCATTTCATTAATGTTAAGAACTGGGTAGTAGAATGAAGACAGGGACCCAGGAGCATGGCAGCAAGGGAAAGCCACTGGGCAAAGTAAGAGAAGACCGCGTCTGAGTCCTATCTCTGATTCTGCCTTTCTGTGACCTAACATGCAATTTCCAGTCGGCCCTGCATCACCGCGAATCCAACCAACCAATTCCCCCTGCAGGCGTGGGGGGAACTGCATTTATGTACTTCAGGTCCTCATTCATGTCATAAAAAATACAGGGACCGACGGGATGCTCCCCAATTCCAACATGCGCTCCCCTTTCATACATTAGATGTTTTGTGCTAATTAATCATACAAATATTGAAATTAGTGATTTTATGAAAAAATATCATGTATAATAGGAACACCAATTCTGACCACTATAATCTAATAATGGAATTACAATAATAATAATCCTGAGTTTGTATATGTGTGTGTGTATATACTGAATATATACAGAATATATATATATATGCACATTACATGTACATATACAACTTTGTTATACAAGCTCTTAAAGAGAAATCTGACATACTGTTAATTTATTAGTTTACTCAGCACAGCTGCGCTGAAAACTGTTAGAGGCTGAGTCGAGGGTACAGCTGAGTAAGCCAATTCCGCACTCCAGCACATTTTCTATCTAGTTTAAGGTCCCCCGCTGTGATTGGCAAGGATCAGAATACAATTACATTTATCACCTGTCTCTCCAAAGACTAGTTCCTGCCAAGTCCAGCAATATTAATATTTCCTACCCCAGGTATCAATTTTTAGGTCACATATATTGTGGATAATACTAGTTAATTGTTAGTTTTGGAGACAGGACATTACGTTGGTCTAGAAAGTGTGGACAAATATATAGATAGAAAGAAAAAAAAATTTCAACTGCAAAATTTCCGTTTCTTTGACTTGCTACCATCAAACATCTAGGCTGTATTTTTAATGTCTTAATAAAGTTTTCCTACAGTTTCCTAGATTCTGCGTCTAGTTCTTTTATGCATCCCACCAGCTAGCACAGGGCTCACCATCCTGTAGGACCGCAAATTTACAGATGTTTCGTGAACTTTGAGTTAACAATGAAAACAAATTCAGATGATAAGTGGATTATCCATAGGAGGCATGAGAAAAAGTAAATCTGCCATTAAATTTCCCTGACTCAATCGGTCCATGGAAATCCACTTTCGGATTCAGGCAACTATATAAACATCTTTATTTTCCATTGGCCTAGTATAATTTATTTTATTATTTTTACCTTCATTTATGTCTTGCATAAAATCATCTGGGCAGAACTAATAGATAAAAGGATAGCCTACTTCCCCTCCATTGGAACATAGGTTTCCCCCTTCAGTTATGAACATTTCTGTGGCGGCCATTACTGCAGGTCACAGAGAAGTAGTTCATCTCTCCCTTTGGAACATATGAGCAATAAACTTCCTAGCTCCCTCATGGCTGGAATGGCCACATGTCCTATCGTAGCCAATAAACCGTGGGTGAAACTGACAAACCTCATTGCTGCCTGGATGCATTCTGCTGCCCATGTCCAACTCCCAGCCCCTTTTTCTTCTCTCCCAGCATCATGGAATCACGTCTCATAAAGATGTGCAAAGGCAAGCCTTCACGTGGAGGGTACTGCCAAAGAGAAATGCCCGCACTATAGCCGGCTCCCTGCACACAATAAACTATCTTCCTCATGCAACCACAGGAAAGATTATGATCTACCTCCCTTCAAGAAAGAAATTATGTACATATTTCTATTAAGATGAAGTAAAGGAAAAGTAACCAAAGCTCAGTTTTTGAGTTGTTCTCGATACATTCTAAACATATAAGCAATTTGTGGCGTATGATTAACCCACAAAGGCCTGGTGAGACTCAGAAAGCATCTGTAAATATCTTAACTTGTTAAACGTTTTTAAACGCAGTATATTTGTAGGGTATTTTCAGAAGCCCTAACTCTCTTGATCATTATAGGGGTATATGTGTTGTACAAATATTCTCTGCACCCTGCGATACTGAGAAAGCAAAGCCTTACCCGATGTGCTTTAGCTACTCACATCCAGAAAAATTTTAAACTACTACCAATTAGAGGGATTATTTAATATAGCTATTAATGCATATTGCTGACATTTGGTATATAAACAACAGCATGACTGCATTTACCAAAGCAATTTTCACTTGGAATTCTTCAACTTTCAATCACATCTCTGTTGCATCTAGATAGATTCACTAAATCCATAGACAGAGCTCTGCTATAATTAAAACTGTAAACTTTGAATTTGTTCCCTTCATTTCATTTTTGGGAAACTTTTAAATATAACTTACCTCCTGTTAGAAAACCGACTTTTACTTAAATTGTTTTAAAAAGTAACATTTGGTATCAAGTAACCACACACTTGACATATTTCTAGAAGAGAAAACTAAAACATCCAATGTCTGATTTCAGAGACTAGAATATCCACACGCTGAGTCTGTTCCTTCTGGGAGCTGAAGATACAAAGGCTTCCAAAATCTCTCTGGAAGTTTGTCTTGAACAGAAATAATCTACTACTTTATTAAGCGTAGTTCAATTAAAATGAAATATAAATGAAAGCATTTATCTAGAAGCTAATGGAAAATAAAACTCTCAGTTTGTCTGTCACGGTCTTGCCTTGGAAACCTGTCCAGTATTTTGGGAAACAGAACCAGTACTTTTGCAAATGGACATGTCTCTGCATTTTTAGAAGGCATTGGTAGTTAGGAATGACTCTGAGATAGGAAACACCAATGGCACACCATGGACTAACCCTGAAACAAGCAGTTTAAAGTGCTCTCCTTAAAATAACACACTCAGACTGATTAAACATAAAATTTTATCTATTTAATAGGGTCTCGTAATCCTCCCTCTCTGTTCAATAATTCAAATCTTCAATTACAGGTCATCTCCATCTCCCCAAAACATACTAATATCAATTTCTGCGATGGCTCAAAACTGCAGCTGATACTGAAGGACATAATTATAGGTACATTATATGGATCTAGCCAAAATGCGCATTAAAGACAGTTGGGTTTTTTTGTGTTTTTTTTGCAGTACGTGGGCCTCTCACTGTTGTGGCCTCTCCCGTCGCGGAGCACAGGCTCTGGACGCACAGGCTCAGCGGCCATGGCTCACGGGCCCAGCCGCTCCGCGGCATGTGGGATCCTCCCGGACCGGGGCACGAACCCGTGTCCCCTGCATCGGCAGGCGGACTCTCAACCGCTGCACCACCAGGGAAGCCCCTAAAGACAGTATTTTTAAAAAATATTATAAATATATTTCGTTGCTGATGAGATAAAAGATTTTTTTTTTCTTTTTCAGTCTAAGGAATCAGGTAACATGTGCTTTCTTTAGCAGCATGAGGTATTTCATCACTTTAATCCTTGCCTTGATTTCTTATCTATCCAGTGTTAATTTTTCTTTCTTTCTTTCCTTCTCCCCTCCCTTCCTCTCTTCCTTCCTCCCTCCCTCCCTCCCTCCCTCCCTTCCTTCCTTCCTATTAGCCATGTTTTCCCACTAAGTATGTTACGACAGCACCAGTGAATTTTAGAAAAGCAAAGGCAACATTCTCTCGGAGGAACACAATCTGTCCAGCTGTACAATCATGTATTAATATGCCGTTTAAATATAGTATCCCCCTTTTGGTAAACTGTAAGTTCTGCTGCCTCCTCACCATCTGTTCCTATGGGAAGAAAGTCATATTTTGGGTCTTTGTGTCAAGATAAAGAAAATTAATTTCAAAGCCAACAAGGAGAGAACTGACGGTGCAGAAGGTAAGTAAATGCCAGCAGTTGTTCTGTGACTTCAAGACGGAAAGAAAAAGTACTTTTCAAAAATTGCACTTTAACAGAAATAATACAGGAGCTTTTGCAGTAAACGGAACATTTCCCGAGCACCTAGCCTGAGGCCTGCATCCATCACATCCTCCTGGGCTGTGTGTGAAATGAATGGGTGGATGTATGGACAGTGATGGATGGATGGATGGACAGTGATGGATGGATGGATGGTGATGCATGGGTGGACGGTGACGGAAAGACATCTAAACTTCCAAAAATTCACAGATGTGCCCTCCTCTCTGCCTTCTAAAGGGGCCTGGATGTGAGGTCCATACATTTAGGTGAAATAAAAAATAACTGATACCAACGTGCCAAAGAAAGATGTAGTTGTGTAGGATGAATACAGCTAGAGATCTAATGTACAGCATGGGACCACAGTTTATAATACTGTACCGAACAAAAAAACAGATAACCCAATCAAAAACTGGGCAGAAGACCTAACTAGATGTTTCTCCAGAGAAGACACACCGATGGCCAACAGGCACATGAAAAGATGCTCCAGGGGCTTCCCTGGTGGCGCAGTGGTCGCGAGTCCACCTGCCGATGCAGGGGACATGGGTTCGTGCCCCGGTCCGGGAAGATCCCACATGCCGCGGAGCGGCTGAGCCCGTGAGCCATGGCCGCTGAGCCTGTGCTCCGCAACGGGAGAGGCCACGACAGTGAGAGGCCCGCATACCGCAAAGAAAAATAAATAAATAAACTTTGTTAAAAAAAAGATGCTCCACATTGCTAATTACTAGAGAAATGCAAACCAAAGCTACAATGCGGTATCAACTCCCACTGGTCAGAATGGCCATCATCAAAAAGTCTACAGGGCTTCCCTGGTGGCGCAGCTCTAAAAATAGAGCTCCCATATGATCCACTCCTGGGAGTACATCTGAAGAAAAACATGGTTTGAAAGGATACATGCACCTCAATGTTCACTGCAGCACTGTTTACAATAGCCAAGACATGGAAGCAACCTAAATGTCCAATGACAGATGAATGGTTAAAGATGTGGTACATATATACAATGGAATATCACTCAGCCATAAAAAATAATGAAATAATGCCATCTGCAGCAACATGAATGGACCTAGAGATCCTCATAGTAAATGAAGTCAGTCAGAGAAAGACAAATATATGATATCATTTATATGTGGAATCTAAAAAATAGTACAAAGGAACTTATTTACAAAACAGAAACAGACTCACAGGCATAGAAAACAAACTTATGGTTACCAAACGGGAAGGGGGGTTGGTAGCGATAACCTGGAATACGGGATTAACAGCTGCACACTACCATACATAAAATAGATAACAACAAAGATTTACTGTATAGCACAGGGAACTATGTTTAATATCTTGTGATAATCTGTAACGAGAAAGAATAAAAAAAAGAATATCGATATATACATATATACGTATAACCGAATCAGTTTGCTCTACACCTGAAACTAACACAATATTGTAAATCAACTATATTTCAACAAAATAATAATAATAATACTGTACTGAATACTGGAAATGTGTTAAGGCAACAGATTTCAGGTGCCTTATCACACAAACTGTAACTATGTGAGGTGATAATTAGCTTGACTGTAGTTATTCCCCATAGGTATATGTATGTGAAATCATCACGTCGCATACCTTAATATACACAATTTTTATTTTTAAAAACGTTAAAAAAAGATTGATTTGGACAGCGCAGCATTAGTTTAAATAGGAGGTTTCATTTGTTATGTTTTTCAACTTCATCAAGGTCAGAAGCATGTCAAGTTCTTCCCTGCTCCCCCGTAGCAACTCTCACCTCCACGGTTATTTATTTTTATCTGGTTATTTGTTCCTTTCAGGATAAATGAATGAGCAGATGAAGGGGCAGGTGCGTGTCAGTGTGAGTGGAGAGTTCAGGCTCTAAGTAGGTTTGGGAAAGACCACACTGGGGACTCAGCGGAGACGTTTGCAAAGAAGCTGGTGGCCAGTACCTAGAAGCCTCGGTAACAAGAGAGGGAAGAGGCTGCCTTATGCTCCCACTCAAGACCTGGCCTACATTTTCATCCAAATACCCCCACAGTGAAGAAGAGTAAACGCTCCCCTGAGAGTTGCTTTTCCATAGCCCAATACACAGTTGCCCACATCAATAACATTATTTCGCAACCCTGTGTTTTCAATTTACAATTATTTGTCTTAATGTGAAACGTAATTTTACGGTGCCATCAAATAAAATAAAAAATCTAAAAAGATGGTCTATGTTTCCGTGCGGTTTTGAAAACTCCCAGCCTGTGTTCACATGAACTCTCCACCAAGTCAGGTAAACTAGAAAAAGCTGCTAGAGAGAGACGGTGGGGAACCGACTTGAATCACTACTAGCAACTAGGTGCAGACCAGGACACGGCACAAGAAACGCTGTCTTCAAATACAGACTATCCTTCCATCTATCTGTCTGTCTGTCTGTAATCTGACAACCATATGCGTCTAGCATCTATTTATCCATCCATCATCTAACAATCATCTCTCATCTACCTAACAATGATCTATCATCTATCATCCATCTACCCATCAAGCCAACATCTAATCAATTATCTATCTAACAATTATCTATCTAGATATCATCTACCATCTATAATGTATCATCTATTTATCTACCATCTATATAATCTATCTCTATATGTATATATCTATTTTATCTATAATCTAGCCATCGACCCATCCATCTATCATCTATCTACCTACCTATTGTCTGTCTACCTATCATCTATCCATTCATCTAATATCTAACAATCATCTCTCATCTACCTAACGATTATCTATCATCTATCTATCTACCTACTAATCATCTATCCATATATCTATCATCTATTTATACATCAGCTATATGCTAGCTGTCTATCCATCCGTCATGTTATCTTCTATCTACTTATTATCTACCTATTTATCTATCATCTTTATCCTCTATCTATGAATATATCTATATAACCTATAATCTGGCTGTCTACGCATCTCTCATCTGTCCATCTAGAGCCTAAGGTTATCAGTATACACGTGTGGAGACAGGGTGTTCATGCCTCATATCAGGACATGCCTTTATGACCAGGCTGCAGTCACATAAATAGGATTTAAAATCTCCCCAATATGCCCTGCTCCCTCACTCCTCTGCCTTCCTATAGGTGTTTTGAGGACCTAGAAAGATTCTTGTCTCACACTTTCCTTCACTGTTTAGGTAACGTCAGGTCATAATTGTTTTCCAAGACTGAGCACAGGCAGGCGTTTCATTAGGAGTTTCCCTGTATCCTGCAGTTAGAGAGATGCTCTTGAACAGAGATGCTCCCTACCCCGATTCGTGCAGCTCTAAAGCCCTATCATTCTATATTGTAATTGTTCATTCATTAGTTGAAATGAGACTGTAACCTACTAGAAACATGAAACTATGTCTTTAAAGCCTGAGTCCACTACACTAGGCAGCCAAGTATGTGTCTGATGGATGGATGAGTGAATGAATGAATGAACAGTATACATAGTTACAATTTTTTCTTGGTTTCAGTATTTTAAGCAATAAGGCCATAAGCTCTTCTTATCCTGATGTTCAAATATGTAGATTCAAACTCTCTGGTTGGTATCACCATTAAAATTACACAAGAAAGCCCTACAGGTTTTCATGTCTTGGTAAAATAAGGCTGAGAAATGAACTGAGGGTAATTTGATGGAAAAAGAATCTAAGTTCTTCTTGATTAGGAAGAAGGATACAAGAATAGGAATTGTACGTTGAGCGAGCGCTCGGTTCGCTATTTACCAAATTCAGATTCCACTCTCACCCAATGGGAAGCAGTGCTCCTGCCTCATGTGCTGCCTTCCATTTCCAGGGGGTTGTTCATGGAAGTCACACTGCCACTTAGAACAGTTAGTACTTGCACTACCTTTTCAGCAGTTTCACACAAGCACCAGCAAAACAGCCAAGAATAATAGGAACTCAAAGTGCAATGCATTAGGGAATGAAGACTTAATCAAAGAAACAGCAGAAGGAAATTGAAATAATCACAGGCAAGCAGTACAGATAGTTACTATGAACAAAATGGTTTCTGTCCTGTTCTACATAATCTTCCTGGCTGCGTCCAGATCCTGAAACCATGGCAAGTCGGGAGGCAGGAATCCCTTGCATTTCCATATGATAAAGATGAGTTAACATACATCCATAGATAACACATCTTCAGAGAACTTACTGTTTTAGCTTTGGAATTTTAATTTTCAAAATGTGTGTCTGGGATTGTGAATAAGTGAACATGGGCCAGGGGGAAACTGAAATAATAATTCAGCCTGTTGAAGGTTTTTAGAGTGGGCAGAAATATAATCTTTAAAAATTGAAGATATGATGAAATGGATATAAACAGAAGAAATAAAGGAGGAGGGATTTTATCCAGAATGCATGATCATTATAAGACTTATAAACTGTGCTCCCCTTTTCCAGTCATACTTCTTCTTTACAGACTGTACCTTTCCAAATAAATGTTTGGAGGTGGAATATTTTAAGTAGCTTAAGTAGAACTAACTGTGAGACACCTCATTTAAATACATGTCAATACTGTACATTACCCACAGGCCTAGTGGATGGATTTCAATCCAAGAGCAGGTTATTGACATTATTAAATATTATTAAATTTTCCATTGTCATTCTTTAAACAGCATTGTTAATAGAACTAGATAAAACCTATGTTACAATCATCCATATGTATGGCCCCTAGAAGTACACTAGTATAAAAAAAATTATTATTTTCTCAAAACATTTCTACCAAGTAAATATAACATACAATCATATGAAGATTGAATATGAATTTATACTTCTTTTGGTGCCCAAATTATTCTTTCCTCTTATGCTTTATTAACATATATATGTTAATATATATTAACGAATATATATATATTTGATATAAGGAAAATCTTTTTTAAAATTAAAACTAAACCAGATGGCTTAGCCCTGTCTTCCCTATTAGATGATTCATGAAATCAATATGACGTTCTACTCTGTGTTTTTGTAAAAGAGCAAAAAGGACACATATTCTATTTGACGCAGTGAATTCTTCCTTACAGGGCTACTCCTACAGGTTGAAATGTTCGTACTGATGTGTTGGATAAAAAGAGATTTACAAAGCACAGGATGGTGACAAAAATGATGGTTAGCAACCTACTGGACCAAATTTCTTGTTCTGTCAGCACGATAAAGAACAAAGAGAAGGAAAGTCCTCTAAATACCACAGCTGTGTCAGAGCATCTGAAGGAAACATAAAATAAAAGCACACGAATTATTTCATCCCGTTTAAAATAGAACAGTGCTTTCTTTGGGTGTGTGAAGGATGTCTTGACGTTTTAGGCTGGGCAGAGTAAGGTAAGTGTGATCTGACCTAGAAGGACACACACACACACACACACACACACACACACACACATGCACACACACTACAAAATATAGAATGTGAAAACAGAGCAAATCCACATTCACAACTGAAAGAAACTATTAACACCACTTCTGCCTATTTATCTACCTTCCTCTTTCCCGAGTGTTGGCTATCTACTTTTCTAAATTTTGCTTTCATTTACCGCATTGTGGTTTGAAAGTTCTTCTGTTGGCATTTGTGACTCATTCCCCACAAAATAATCTTTGCACTGAAAGACGGAGGAATAGTAGATCAAAAAAGCATGAAATTTCAAATTCTTAAACTTTTATCCCTCGCAGCGGCAACAAAGATCCTTGGGTTAATAACTAAAAATACTCATTTGCATACTAACCTCAACACTTAATTAAGAGAGTGCTGGAGAAATACAGAAGTTGGCAGAATTGTGTACCTTTGGCTACTCAGCGAAGCTCTGGAGGGAATCGTAGAGCTGAAAATAGTTTTCAATGATTTTCAAGAACATTTTCATTGGACTTTGAAGCATTAGGCATTCTGGGGAAAAAAGTTCAAGTGTGATGGGTTCATACTAGAAGTTTCAAGAAAAAAAAAAAAAACCCTCCAAAATGCTTCTCAATACAATTGTCCTATAATTATAATAAATTTTACATCACATCATGCCTATTTCCCATGAACAAATGACGCACGCATACTGAGTTAGGGTATAGGAGCCTTTAAAGCAAGATACTGACTGATCAATTTCATTTTTAGGAAAATTTTCTTGGCCACCCTACTCAGAGAGTATTTGCGAAGGATAACAGGGAAGCAGTAAGACACCGTTGAAGGGGAAATGTAGAGCAGTGATGTCTCTCAGCTCTGAGTTATTAAGGTTTGTCTTTGGCCTAGCTTTTGATTCATGAGTATTGTAATCTATTAAATCCTAGATTTTACTTGTTTTTTTTTCTTTTTTTTTTTCTGAAATCATTTCTCTCCTCCACCTGAATCAATATCCTTAGGGTTCAAGGTAACTTCTCTTCTACCCCTTGCCTGACCCTACAGATAGAACGACCTGGTACTTTCTCTGTGCCCTCCTGGTTCATTGCTTATGAGCTGGTAGTATTCTTATTATGGCTACATTAATTCATATATATCTATATTGTCCCCATCAAATGAGCAGAATTCACTTAGTGCTCACTAAGTTATAAAATTTTAATTCACATTTTTAAAACTCATTGTTTTCCCCTGACTATTAAAGTAATTCACAGATTGGTAATTCTCACATATTTAAAAACGTCACTCCACTCTAATGAATAAGTCATCAAGAACTAATGTTCCAATATGCATCTTGCTACATTTCCCAATCTATCCATCAAATACGCACATTTGAGGCACTACGTATCACATTGGGATAGACAATATGGCAGACACAAAATCAGCAGAGATTCCCATCATTGACCTTAATAAATGTAGCTAGGAAGGAATGCCATGCACAGATGACACAGCTAGGGAATTTTAACCAGTACCATAAAGTTATGATAATATGTGTTAAAGAATTCCAAGAGAGTGAAAAATTGATTTGTGTCCAAGCCATTAGATGAAAGCTCCTTGGAAAGGAGCAATGTCAATGATGGGGGTCCATTCAGGATGAAGATAGCTTGATGAAGGCCATTCCAGGGGAAGTAAAATGCTCTCAAGATTCTGCAGAGTTTGGCTTTCCTTGAGCAACGCCAAGTCAGGACATTATGATATATGAGATTAACTGCTCAGTGTAAATGTTGCCCTTACATGAGTCCAAATATTTCATAATTTGAAGGAATTCTGGAAGTTAATTCCACTTCTACCCAGTTAGTAAGCTCTTCATTAGGTATCTATTTTCCAAGACCCCCTTCATTTGAAAAGTATCACTTCCCTGTAACCAATTACATTTATAAACACCTGTAATAATTACAAATATATATTCCATACAGCAAGTAAAAACTGGCTCAGTGATTTCTTCAATGTTATCCAAGTTATTCTGTCTAGAACTTTGAAGACTGTCTCATATCTGGTCCATATGCTACCCCTTAAAATATGTGAAGGTATCTATCTTGGTACAAGATGCAAATAAAAGAACTTCTGTAAGTTGTTCTTAAAGAAAATGACATGACAAAACCCATCCCTTACCAAGAGAGATTTAGCATCAGCAGTATTTGGAGCAAATCGAAGCCAAGTTATACCAGAAAGAGATGAAAAAAACCACAGACTCTTAAAGGCACATGTAATTGAGATTATGGAGGACTGGGCTGAGATACTGATTATGGAAATAGAGAAAACACATTAAGGAGCGAACACTGAAGACAGCTGTTGGCTATTTTATTTGGAAAGTAAAGAAGAATTAGGAGTCAAAAATGAGGTCAAAAGCCTTGAGCAGTCAGAAGTGAAGGTGTGACAGTCACGAGGAAATTTGGAGTCGAAGGGGGGGTACATTCAAGTTTTCATTCTGCTGAGGTTTAGGCATCTGTAGTACTGAGAAATCATGAAGAAGACAAGTCCAGGAACTCAGATTTGGACATCTTTAGTAGCTAGGATATTCTAAAGACCAAGAGATTATAGAAGAAAGAGGGGCACTAACAGCTTTGAAGATTCAGTGCTGTGAGGACTTTAGAGGTAAGTGCAAAGTTTGCAAAGGAGATCAAGAAAAAGCTAGGTGTCTGTGACTTGAAATATAAGGGTAAATAGAAAGGTCCCCAAATTGCCCAACACCCTAGTCAGATAATTACAAACTTCTTTTTCAAACTTTTCAAAATATAATTTCACTCTTTCTTGACATCCTCATCTACTAACTGAATACCTCACAGAGCTTGTGAAAACACAAAGAATATATGAGAGATTCAAAATTAGAAGCAGTTACTTAAAGGAGTTTACAATCCTCTCGAGAAGACAAAACTAACATACAAGAAATAAATAGAAAAGTCATTTAAAAATTCTGACGCATGTTACAACACGGATGAACCTTAAGAACATTTTGCTAGGTGAAATAAGTCAGTCACAGAAAGAAAACCATTATATGATTCCATTTGTATGAGGTACCTAGAATAGGCAAACTCATAGAGACAGAAAGTAGAATGATGGCTGCCAGGGGCTGAAGGGAGTGGGAAATGGGGAGATGCTTTTAGTATTTAGAGAGTTTCAGTCTTTAAAGATGAAAAAGTTCTGTAGATGGTTGGTGGTAATGCTTGCACTGCCACATGAATGTTCTTAACACAACTCAACCATGCCTTTGAAAATGGTAGAGACTGCAAATCTCATGCTACATATATTTAACCAAAACTTAAAAAGAAAACCACCAATGTCATAAAAAAGCAAAATAAAAGGTGAAGGGAGATCAAAAGAAAAAATACATGATACTGAGTAAAAATGCAAGTAAAAAATGAAGACTAGAATAACCAGAAGAAACCTCTGGAGAGGAAATTCCATGTGATAAATACAAACTGGCACAACTTGAATATCTGAATGAGTTTGAGGAAAGAAGATTTTTTAAGGTAAACTGGTATTCACCAAAACACGGGGGGAAATTATTGACGGGTTGTGGGTGGTGTAATGAAGGGATGACGCCATCTGGGGTGGAAGGCGAGCGTTAGAGAGTGGTGATGGATGAGGTTAGACAGCAGAACCCAATTCTGAGGATTCTAAGATCAGACACTGAAACTCAAAAGGGAAGCAAAATTTTGCAGGGAATCCCACAGACTCCTAAAAAAAAAAGACCATGTTCTACAGAGAATATAGTATTAGAAAAATCTCCTGGAAGGGAGGTGCAAGACAAGAGGACAGGAATAGTAGGACCTGGAGATGGAGTAGAGACTGGTGAAAAGCCCAAGTGGATTCCTGTCAAAATCAGGCTTCTCCTGTCAGCCATAATCCTTCCCCACAGCTGCTGGCAACGTATGCACACTGGGGTGTCCAGCTTTCGCCAGGAGCCTCTGACTCAAATTGAGTTAAGGCAAAACTCCAGCTGCTTTCGGTCAACACTTTGATACTCAGCACTGAGCAGCCCTTTCAGTTGGTCTTGTGCAACGGAGTCTGTGTATGGATCTAATCCCATCTTGGTGAGTTTTCAAGGACTGCTGCCTCTCAGGTGTGGTCTTAAGAGCTGATGAAAGATTTCCCCCAGCCTCCCTCAAATAACATCTTACCTAAACCTTAGAACAGATATTGAGGATGCTGTAGTTACCATTTCTGAAATATCTCCAAAATGACAAATGCACAGATCATCAGACACTGTCTGTTAGGATGGCTTTGGATGGTGGGAAGTCTGACAGGCTGGACTTCTGCCCAGTGGCTCTCCATAGAGTCTGTCCAGAAGCAATATGGCAGCGATGCCCTGAGATTTTCTTGGGAAGGAACAAAGTCTGTCCCTACGAAACATGACTGAATCTGTATCACTGGATACAACGTTACATTTTAGATATATGTCTCAGGAATGATGCACCACATTTATCCTACATTTAGATTCTGAGTTAAAATGGAAGCAATGCAGTAGCTATTCACTCCCTCGCCCCCAAGGTGAAATGTGCACAGGGTGATTACAATTTAACATCAGTATATTCAGTAATTTTCATACCAGTGTTATTGTTAATTGTATAGCTATTAATTAGATGATGATCCTATTTAATGAAAACATACCTCCAACTACACATTTATTTTGACATAACATTTTGAACTAAAGCCATGGCTTATTTAGTAATCAGGGAATATAACTGTTTCTTTAAAGAAGACAGATCCTATATGCATGCATATTTTAATACTTTACTTTCTTCACATGGTATGAATCGGGTTGAGAAGCAAGTCATCAGTGGCTCTGTCATCTGACTGCTAATAAATCAATCAACAAAATAAGAGCTCTGATCTAGCAACAGTATTTTTGTGAATACTATAAAATTTGCTACAGGATTTTTTATCCGTATTACTGTAGTGATCTGTGATCATTTGGATGCATTTGTGCATCTATCTCTATTTCATACATACGTGTTGAATAAAATAAAATGGGTGAAAAAAATTCAACAGAATAAATTCACTGAAGGTATCTACCATTCTGCTTTGTTTTCTACAAACAGTGAAATATTTGCAATTATACTAATCATCTTCATCAGATTTTATTCAGGAAATCTATAAGACAACAGTAACTTGGGCAGAGATATTTTCCCAGTTAACGTACAAGTATCCAAAGAATTTTCAATGTTATTTAATGGGAAATTGGTGTTACATACGTAAGAGTTTCTCTAGGAATATATATGCCCTACTAGTGAATTGCAAGGGCATTGAATTTTTTAAAAGAGGAGATTGTTTTCCAAATAGTAGTATCAGTGCATCCTTCCATGAGCATGATATAGGATTTCCCACCAAACAGCATCTATTCTAACATGTGCCATTGCTGCAGGGTACAGCATTTCCCGATCTAGCAGGCGTCCAACAGCACCTAAGGTTTTCAGTTGCACTGTCCTGATTACTGGCGAGGTTGAATATCTGGATCTCTGATACACTAACTGGCTATGTTCGGTCTCCTCGTTTTTGACAGGTCAATTCACAACATTTGCGCATTTTCCTACTGAGCTTTCTCGTGCTTGTTCTTCTTGGAATGATTATGTTTTCTGTACAAATCACTTGTCACTTACATTCCTCGGGGATACCTACTCCTGGTTAGCTCTGGCTTTACATTTCTTTGTTATCCTTTGATGAACATAACTTCTTAACTGTTACTTATTAACTGTACTTTTCTGCTGTGATTAGTACCCTTGATGATTGTGTTTTATTTAAGAAATTCTTATGTGAAGGAAGCATATTTTAAATTTTATTCTAAAAGTTTCAAAGTTTCCTTTTCATATTCGTCTTTAAATTTAGCCTAATTATAATTTTAAATGTTTTGAAATGGAAATCTAATAT
The DNA here is from genome assembly GCF_003031525.2 of Neophocaena asiaeorientalis asiaeorientalis. Taxonomy (NCBI): domain Eukaryota; kingdom Metazoa; phylum Chordata; class Mammalia; order Artiodactyla; family Phocoenidae; genus Neophocaena; species Neophocaena asiaeorientalis. Next base: position 2,661,803 of record NW_020175446.1, read on the forward strand.
CTTTTTTTAAAAATTTGACTAACCAGTTGTCTCAATACCATTTATTGAAGGATCCCTTCTGTTTTCATTGATCCATGGAGCCATATATATGTGGCATCTCTACTATGTCATGCTGGTCTGTCTATCCATGCTTTAATAATGTGCCTGCTTAATTATTATAATTCCATAATAAATATTTTTATCTAAGTCTTATCATTTTGTTATTCTCCCTCCTGGGTGCCTTGGATATTGCTGGCACATTATTCTTTCACAAATATGTTTTACTCAGCTTGTCAAGGTCCAATAAAATCTCCTGTTGGTATTTTGGTCAGAATGGCATTGAATTTAGAGATTTTGGGGGACAGTATTGGTATATTTTTGATACTGGGTTTTCACATATAAGATGTCTCCATTTATTTAGATTTTTAAATGACTTTTCCATTAAAGTTCTTTAATATCTTCAATATTGGTCTTGTAAATCTATTAGAAGACGTATTCCTAGCAATTTCTGTTTCATTGCCATTCTAAAGGGGGCTTTTCAAATTACATTTTAAAAATTACTGCTAAAGTACAGAATTACAGATATACGTATTTGTTGCTAGGTTGCTAAACTCTCTTGTATTTCTAATAATTAGTACATACGGTGGATTTTCTGTGTGAGCAATTATATCATTTAACAATAATAAAAGTTTTATTTTCTGCTTCATGTTCCTGAAACTGTTTTATGTATCTTTTATATCTCCATTTTGCCCTAGGAGGGAGCTTCAGTATAAGTTTAGAAAAGGTGATGGCAGAGATCTTTTGTTAATTCTGATTTTAAATAAAATACCATGTTTTTCTATTAAAAATAATGTTTCCTGTAGATTTTTAGTAGATATACTTTTAGATATGCTTTCAATAGCAAGCCTGGTATAATTTATCACTTGAAGGAAGCTTTTTTCTGCTCCTACTTTGCCCCATGTCTTCATCATAAATGAGTATAAATTTTCACCAACTACCTCTCTTGCTTCTATCGGGGTAATCATACAACTTCTGTGTACTGCTTTATCTGTAAGTGTGATAAATGGTAACACTTTCAAATATTAAACCTCCCTTGTATTTTGGGAATAAACTCAATTTTCTGAGTTTATTTTGAGTTTATTTTGAGTCATAGTATCATCTTACATCCCACTGCATTTAGTTTGTAAATAATTTTGTTCAGGATTTTTGCACCTACCTTTGTAAGAGATAATGACCTGAGACTTTTCCTTTACCTATCCTATCCCTATCTGTTTGGGCATCAGAGTTATCTTGGCCTTAGCAATTGATATTTTCTCCTTTTCAGTTCTTTGGAAGTGTTTGAATAAAATTGCAGCCATCTGTACTTTAAATGTTTCGTGAAATTTACCTGGAAAACTACTGGGCATGGTGTCTTCTTTGTGAGAAAATCTTCAACCACTGATTCCTTTAATTTAATGTTTCTCAACCTGGGACAATTTTGCCTCCCAGGGAACATATGACAATGTCCAGAGACATATTAAGTTGTGACACCTCACAGTTTGTATCTAGCTATGCTGATAAACATCTAAATTACGCAGAGAGAGTGGTATGGACATATATACACTACCAAATGTAAAATAGGTAGCTAGTGGGAAGTAGCCACATAGCACAGGGAGATCAGCTCGGTGCTTTGTGACCACCTACAGGGGTGGGATAGGGAGGGTGGGAGGGAGACACAAGAGGGAGGAGATATGGGGATACATGTATATGTATGGCTGATTCACTTTGTTATAAAGCAGAAACTAACACGCCATGGTAGAGCAATTATACTCCAATAAAGACGTAAAAAAAATTTTAAATAACATAGCATAAAATACCCAGATAGTCACCCCTGTTCCACCAAACAAGAAGTATCTGACCCAACATGCACTGCCAAAGTTGACAAACACTATATCAATTAACATTAAGAGATTTTTATTGCATTATTTTGGAATGTTATGGTTTTCTGGAAATAAGCCCATTTATCTAGAGTTTCCCATAAATCGACATGAAGATTTTTCACAGTATTCCCTAAACTTGCATTTTAAGCAAAACTGAGCAAGCCTTGAGAATAAATATGTTGTATTCACATTGTAATACTATTTTAAACTACTAGTGGACATTTTTTGATTTGATTTATCATGAAGATTTATTTTGATTAAAGCAAAACACCTGGAAGAATAACGTAATGAGAGAGCAAAACAGATAAAAAATCACAATTTGCCATTATGAAAATATTTTCATGTATATCTATCCTAGAATGTAAGCCACTTTTGGGTAGAATTGTTTAACACAGTCCTTTGTATAAATGTCTTCTGAAAGGTAGCTGATGATTTTCTAAATCAATTCAAAACAAAAAAGTGATAGTTTACACCCAATATTTCAATTATTTTATTAATTCTGATTAGTGAGTGAATGGTTGAACTGTGTGTTATTTACAGTTGTCTTTTTAAAAAAGATTTTTAAAAATTAAGCAGAAAGAGTGAGTTGAAGGCCAATGTCATTTATGGAAATAAGTATTACGATTCTATCATTATAGACACATAAATTCAACTTGACTGAAAAATAAAACAGCTGAACAGGACTGAGAAATTAATCAGCCTCAATCTATTAAACAGACACTATTTTTCTTATAAAAATGTGCTTTTTAAAAATTAAACTCCCATTAATATAAAACACGCTACTTGATTTAAGGGGGAAAAAATATCATTGGTCGTGGTCATGTTTGTCATTTTTAAAAAGTGGCTAAGGACCTCAGGAAAGAGAATGCAGAGATTGCTTTGACCATACTGACGATGAAGTTAGCCATCCAATACCATGCACTTTCACACAGTATAGTAACAATTTTAAGGGGCAGTGTGCTCCAATTAGACAATAGCCACGGGGGCACCATTCAACCAGACCCGACTTCCCCTACGTGGACCTCAGCAGAAGTATCAGGATGCAACCAAATACCTATTTCAAGTACCACTCTTGATGAGTAACCAAAGTGTTTACTTTATGGTAAAACAGGAGCCTTAATAGCAAATGGGCCAAAAACTGGCTCCAATAAATGCAAATAATAAATGAAGAATGTAACTACTTGGGATGACTTTCAAAGGACACATTCTCTCTCTCTGAGACAACGGTGAGTTACTTAACCACCCTTGAACTACTGTCTGTCTTTCTGACATGAATCCTCCTTTTCTATGATTTCCTTGCGCCTACATCACTCCTTGTCCTAAGTCTGGGTTCATGAGAGTCTACAACACGCCACAGTGGTTCATGTTAATCCAGAATGAGGTCCTCTTTGTCTTCTCTCATGATTGATGATGACTTTTAGTCTCTGTCTAAAATTGTTCAAAGTTCAGTCTTTGAAGAACAGACTTCATGAACCATATTTCTGTCACTTGAGCTATTTCTGCACTTAATTGCTAATTGTTCCAGCCAGGCCAGTGCTGGAGGTGTAATTCTCCTTCAACATGTTCTGGGAAAAATAAATTATCTGTTGAAAAGTGCCTGTAAATGCCCGTGGATAACTTCTGGGGTTGTGAAGTGTTTTATGTGGTTTTCTTACTTTTAGTGAAAAATGAGCAATCCTTGGCATGGTGTCACCCGGAAGATTCTCCCTTTCTTATCAACAAGGTTTTTTACAGTCTTTTCCCCCAAACCCCAGCCATTTCTTACAACCCCTGGTGCAGGGGATTTCAGAGCTGTATCCTTCTCACAGACTGTTTATAATCATCACCATAGTTAATAAACGTTTTGAAGCACTCTGAATATTCAACGTGCTATAAAATATTAGTGTCCTTTCATATATCCACTACCATATGTAAAACAGATAGCTAGTGGGAAACAGCCACGTAGCACAGGGAGATCAGCTCGGTGCTTGTGACCACCCAGAGGGGTGGGATAGGGAGGGTGGGAGGGAGATGCAAAAGGGAGGGGATATGGGGATATATGTATACGTATACCTGATTCACTTTGTTATAAGGCAGAAACTAACACACTATTGTAAAGCAATTACACTCCAATAAAGATGTTAAAAAAACAAAACAAAACAAGAGGATCCAACAATAAAATGGCAAGGAAAAAAATGAATAATAGTGTCCTTTATATTTATAGATTTAGAAGAAAAGTATTTCCCCTCACACCTGGAATCGGCAGCTCCCTGAGAGAACATATATTTCTAAACAGCCTGACTAAATCCATCTTTCGGACGATACAATGCATATTCAAAATTGAACTTGCTATACGGATCCTTTCACAAATACTAAATGATGAAGCACCTTTATGGAAGTGTCTGTGTCATCAGTATGATGACAAATGAAAATTTTATGATTAATGCTATTACTTTTAAATACAAAATGATTATCTTACGATGATCAGTACTTGATGACCCCAATATATTCATGGTGATAAGTTACGTAACTTGAAGTGTGCCCTTCTAAAGCTTTACCTCCATTTGTGGGTGACTGGTGACAAGTAACTGTTAACTAGTCATAAAATATAATAAAGAAAAAATGGTAATACTCATTGAAATACGAGGCATTAATCAAAATTAACTTAATCTCTTTGAAAAAAAGAATTATCAACATATAATTTTCACAGGATGCTAAATTTATCAATATCATTATCCAGACCTGGATAGAGATCAATAGCTGTTTGCTGCGAGTCTATCTCTGTATTTCTACCTTCAATAATATTCCCAAAGTGTGGTCTATGAATGATCTGAATCAGTAAGAATTATCTGGGATTCTTATTAAAACTCGGACTCCAGGACTCAGCCCTAGGCTTAATGAAATTAAACTGCCCAGGGACAGGGACCAAGAATTTTGATATTTAAAAAGCTCCCCTGCTGAATCTAACGCACACTTAACTTAAAAATCACTGCCAAGACTGGGAGGAATGTGGCATAAAGAAAAATTTTATCCTTCCAGCCCCTCAAACAAAAATAACTGAGTCAAGTTTTTTTGTTTCTTTTTCTAATTTCATAAACATATTTCCTCCATGTATTCCTATGTGTATGAGTTCAAAGAAACATCAATTAAGAACCTAGTATTTTGCATTAGAAAATAAAATAAACAAACAGAAGATACATTAAATGTTCCCTAACCTCAAGGAGGTCATGGTTTAAGGGATTATTTTTGAACAACAATTACCAATTACAGCATGGTGCGATAAGTGTTATAATAGAAGTGCTGGTAACAGGTTTTAAATAAAGGAAGCTTGTTGTTTTAAAAAGGTGATTTTCCATCTGTAACTAAAGCTACAAGTATTTTTTTTCTGACTGAGGCTGTTGGATTCTAGGTTATCACTTCATTCAATGTATACAGTTTGGCTAGCTGACATCATTTGATGTTCTGAATCATTGCATTCAATCACCTCTTACAACAAAACAGATTATAAAGTAATCTCAGTTTAGTCACAGTTGATCTTACTTTTTATAAAATAATATTTTTCAAAATGGTAAGCACATTTTATCTATTTAGAAGTTTTATACATTTTAAAAGAAGGATACACTATAGAGCAAAATCCTGCCAAACGCAAATACTTAATTAGTACTCATGAATTAATGTATATGAGCGTTCTTTATACGCTACAATGAACTATACAAACATTATGGAAATAGGACGAGAAACAAGTGGGTAATAGCAATATTAGGAGTAATTACTGCTGGACAGAATCCTGGTTTTTTCATATTTGATGTTAAGGAGAAAACTTTTATTTCCTCTTACTTTTGCTTTTGGTGTTGACACGTTTGTACACGCTAACCAATCATGTTGGGAGTTCAGGAAATCCTTATTTCAAAATATTGATACCTGATTGAAATGGTCCGTGAACCACGGATTCCCTTTGTCTTTCAAAATCCTAAGGTTTAGAATGATCCTACCTCATTTTTCTGGTTTTACCCCATCCTTTGGCAGAAGTGAAAACCAGCTTGTTTCCTCTGGGCTTCAGTCACTCTTTGTCAGGGGTTCTCAAAATGTGGGCCTGGGGCCAGCAGGACCAGTATCATCAGGGAAATGGTTGGCGACAGGAATCTTTGGCACCGGCCCAGACTCACTGTGTCAGAAACTGTGGGTGGAGACCTGGGGGTGTGCTGAAGTGTGCTCTTACCTACTCGTGGGAAGAGAAGTTTTCAGAAATTTTGCAGGTCATTTGTGAAACATAGTAATCACCCAAAAATAAGTTCTATAAAATTATAATTAAATTTTAATAAACCAAGGTAATACTCAAAGATTTTCACTTGTCATGCATTTTAGATTTTACTGTTATTTGTGTGATCAACAAATCCTTGAGGTGTGTTAATCTCCTCCAAATTCCATACTCAGGGGCACCACAGCTGCAGCTTAAAATTGGCTGTCATAGGAGTATTTACACCACAGAGATTGGCAAACACTGCATGTGCTCAAATTAGAGAAATACGTCTGTGTATGATCTGCCTTGCAGAACACAAAGGGTTCCAGACTATTACTGTGTTTTCATACACTGCTTACTCTGTGACCTGTCCTGGAGGGACACAAAACCTGGGATGACTTCTTTCCAATCCGGAGAGCGTGGTCTGTTTATCAGCCTGAATAAAACTAACTACTTCCTCCCAAATGATGAATAACGTGTTTCCTAGAGCTATTTTCTTTATTAAGTTGCTCAACATTTATGGCCCTCATTACCTCTAATAAAATACCTTTTTCTTAATGTAAAGGAAGAGTCCCATCTATATTCCCATAATTAAAAAACATCTAAATATAATTAAAGTATACATGTACAGTTGCTTGTCGTAAGATATGAAAACAAAAAATATGTGCATATTAACTCAGTTATAGAATACATGCAGAAAATTATGGGAGTGAAAATGAAACGAACAAAACACACTGTTGAGTGCGTGTTCAATTACCTACAGTATAATGAGACTGGTGTCCCAACAAAGATTACGTAAACACTAGGAGTAAAATGTTCTGGGGTCGGGGGAGATCCGACAAGCGTGCAGATCTCGCCTTCTCCCCAGATATTCTCCCCACACCTGTTCCACTGCTTCAGTCCACATCGTGTGGTGGTCACCAAGAATTAATGGTGTTTTCTCCAGGTAGGATGGCGGTCCCTAACGCGGGGCTGTCAGTTTGGTCCACACCCGAGAGCATTTTACACAAGGGACAGAAGCGACCACTTGGGCTGCTTAATCATGTTCCTCGTGCCTGACTTGGCCAAAGCAGAGCCCCAGGTCCAGCTAGGAGTTTGAGAAGAAATTCAGTGGAGAAAGCCCCCTAATTCAGAGGAGAAGAAACATATATTAATGTAGGACTACTGCCGAATGCACTAGAAATATGAATTTGACATTAGAATAAATGATGAAGAATGATACAGATAAAATAAATCTGGTAATTATGTAGAAACCCTCTTCATGACACCTGGAAAATACTGACCTGTCTCCCTCAAGCAGTAGCAGGATATTCTGCCTATCATGTCAAATATTATTGGGTGCCCTTGGGAATCTGGAGACAGGCTTGAAACCCTCACCCCAAACCAGGTTCAAGGGCTCTAATCTTGAACAAGAAAAATCTCATTGGGAGCAAAGGGTAAAATCGGGGAGCTATTAAAAACTGATGTCTTACAAACAATTATACACAAATCCACAGTCACCATGGTCAGAAATATGACTGAATAGACACCTGCTCTTTTTCCCTGAGCTCCTTCAATAATTTCAGGGAGAAAAAATATATCAGAGTGGACATAACTACCTTTTGTCAACCTTTCTAGTGTTTTATACGCGAAAATGGTTGTGAGGTTGGTGTCTTTGTAAAAGATTAAAAATAATCTTGTCAGAGATCCTCATGTGAAAGGAAAAAAAATGCACTAAAGAGATGAATTATGTTTAGCTTTCTGGAGGTGAAATTAACCAAAACATAGCAAAAGTGATTGCTCTATTAGGGCTTTATTTCTTTACTTAGCATGCCTCCTCCCCCTTACTCTTCTCTGTAAGGGTTCATTATGTTTAGTTTAAAACTTATAAGCAAACTGAATAGGATAAATGTTTGCTAAGCGAATGGATGGTACAACTGGAAAACACATGCAAATAACTGTGCCAGCTCCTGAAGCATGGAAGTGTAAATGGAGAAAGCTGGTGTCTATAAGAAGTATTTTAGTCGTTTACTTGAAGTACTCCTTCTGCTTCTCTCTCCTTAGTAAGATGTTATTTTTCCATAATTGTGTGATGTCAACAGATGGTACAAGTCACGAAGTGGAAGAGAAAGAATCTTTAGCATTCATTTGATATTATGGAGCTGTGAGTACTTTTTATTTCTTAATCTATAAAATTTATCTCTGGAATTCTATGAGGTTTTCTGTGGCCTTAGAATATATGCTCCTAAAAAACTAAATTATTTTTTGATCAACTGTGCTTAACATATTCTGTTTCCATAGTACACTCTTCATCTTGTCCATAAATAGCCAATATATTCAATATGAGATTAGAAAACCGAGTTCAACAGAAGTCCACATATGTGACACATCAAACTAATGTTTGAATTTTTTGAAACGCTTCCAACTGTGAATATCAATTTAAAAGTTAACTGGGTGGTTCTTGCCCACTTATTTTAAACCACAATAAATAAATTTTGTGACCAGCAGACTATTTTTTAAAATGTGAATCTATTATAAAGGTGTAAGAAGGTTAAAAGTTAAAAGAGAAAACTGCAATAGAAATTGAAGATACCAAGGCTTTCAGAACCAAGCACACCCTAGCCAGAAATATTCCCACAGTTAATTTATAAACTCTTGAAATGAATAGAAATTCTGACAGCTTCTTAAGCAAGGCAGTGCTCTGAATTCTGCAATAATAATAAGCTATTCAAGTATGGAATGTATGTGAATCAGTCTTTTTGGTTTTGCGAGTTACCATGGAGTTTTTAAGAATAATAGACCTAATTAGATTTAGTGACTCAATAAATAAATGAAACTGTTTTTATAAGCCACCAGTAATTTTCCCCTGTTTTAAACTAGGAGTGAGAAAAGCAGAGCTTTCACGCAGAAAATATATCCTATGCTCTTGACAAGTATCTGAAAAATGCATGTCCTGTAGTCAAAGAAAGTAGATAATTTATTGACTTCTTGTTTATTCAATAAAGAGAAAGGAATATTTTTAGAAAAAAAAATAAAGAACTGCCCTTTGCTTCCTTAGGTCTCATGAGAATTACAACATTAAAAATAAGAAAGTTGCAAAATCCTAATTGCATGTTTTAGGTGAGGCTCTCAAGTTATGCTAGATCGCATATATCAAATCAAATGGAATAAGGTTTTATCTGGAGGAGAATAGCTCGGGCTATGCTTAGTTTTACAAATCGTCTTGGTTTCTATGACAGCATTTCCAAATGTGTTCTGCACAATATCAGTGTCACAAAATAATGGTTGTTATGTATTTTTTATAAAGGATTCTGAGGTCACAAACTTAGAAAGCTAAGTGAAATGTAATTGGCATATTTATTGCAGGACTTCCTAGCACACTGTTAGTCAACATTCACAAGGATGCAATGGCCTCAGGATATCCTTTCGGTCCTGTCTTCAAAGATATCCAGAATCTAACCAATTTGCACCTTCTCTCCTGTGACCACCCTCTTCCAAGCCATTATAATCGTTCACCTATCTAACTGCAATAGGCTTCTAGCTGGCTTCCCTGCTTCCACCCTTGTCTCCTTAGCTATAATCTATTCTCAACTCTGCAGCCATCTTGTCTATCTTTGTTCAAAACCCTCCAATGGCTTCTCGATGTGCTAACCATCAAAATCCTAACTTGTACCAGACGTCTACATGTGGCCTTGGTTGAGCAGTCACTTCTACCTAGAATGCTTTTCCCCCAGATATCCACAGAGCTAAATACCTAACCTTTTAGGTCTCTTTTAAACATCAGTTTCTCAAAGTGCTGACCTCCCTCATTAGAATTTCAACAACCTTCCCTTCCCCTTATCCTGCTCTACAGTTTCCTTTTTTAAAAAAAAACAAAACAAAACACTTCTTATCCTCTAAAATACTAAAATATACTTGTCTCATGTGTCACGTTACTGGTTTATTGTTTCTGTCTCCCCGTTGGAAAGTAAGCTCAAGGAGGCAGATGTATCCATCCAATTATCCAAAATGGTGCCTGACCACAGTTGGGTCTCTAAAAATATCTGCTGAATAATGAAGATATTTTTAGAAGGGATATATTTATCCCTTCTAAAATTTTTTAGAAGTGTTTCTAAAATCTATTAGGTCCCCAAAACTCTATTTCGTTTTTTCTAAAGATCATTGTCTCACTTAGGAAATTTTGATGTAGCACACTCAAATGATGGAATATAAACAATCTATACATAAAGGGCATCAAAGAATGGATGAGCTTGAACATAACACTGATTTGGTTCTGTAATGTCCCTAACTTACAGACGGATGTGTTTACTGTTCTGGCATTTTACTTAGAACAGAATAGAGTGATCTCACTGTGAAAATGTAAATTTGAGGGAGCTGGCAGGCTATCTGATTCACTCTTTCTTTCCCACTGTTGAAAGCTACTTTCAACTGACGTGTGCTAGGGATAAATAAAAGAAAAGTACAAATCTTAGCTGAACTTCCTATTTACAATTCTTCAAGGAACAAGATAGGAGTGTGTACAGTTAAGTATTTGTATGTTAGAGGATATCCTGCAATCTTCATATAAAAAAGATAGAAAAGTATGAATACATACATAAATTACTGCTTGATTGGTTTAATCTATTAGTTTCCTAAAAATAAAATGATAGGTTTCCTTATTAGTCTCAATGTACACAAGCTTCTCATACATAAGCAAGAATAGGTGATCATCCATTACAAAATGATACAATTATCTTATCAAATGAATACATTCACATCAATCTACAGGTTGCATAATGATAAAAGCTTATTAAAAAGGACACCTCAAATCCTGAAATACAACTATTTATCATTCATTTGGCTGTTTCTTCTGATTTAAGTGTACATTTCTAGATAATGTACTTAGTCTACCTTATATATCTACGTATCAACTTCCTAAAATGACAGATGAAGATTTAACTCTCCTATAGATGTTTTCCCCACTTCGCACTGTCAAAAATAGTAACCGCACTTTTTGGTAAAACTAAATTCAGTGTCAACCATATTATTATGACTATAAAAGACAAGAAGCTGACTATGATGACTTTCTTACCTTGCACAAAATTTTAAATTTCCTGAATAAATGTCTTACTTTTTGAGCACACAATCTTCTGTGTACAAAAGAACGATTTTTCCCTAACAACTCTGCAGTTCCGTAAAATCTATAAAATATTAATTTTTATGTCATCAAATGCCTCTAGTCATCAATCAGTTCTATTTTTCTGCCTAAGACATCATTCTTAGAGACTCCAAAAGGCTCTTCCAACCTTGACTGATTGCTCTCTAGGTGTTCTGCAGAAAGTATGATGGCACCCCACTATTCTCAAAGGTTCTTCAGTTTTTTGAAATAGTCTCTTCTAGTTTATCCCCTCAACACGATGGAACACACCTTCCAGTAATTTCATTCAGCCTCAGGACTGGTAGCCAGTGTGGCTGGTCTGAACATCACGCCCCTCTAGAACTTGGACAGTTTTGCTAATAGTCATCTAGTGCTCCCTCTTGCTGTGAGAAAGTCAGTGCCATTTTGATTCCCAGAACCTTGATCTGCTTTGTTAAAACAAAAAAACCCGTATACAACATCTTTCTCACATTTTCTCTTCTGATTTTATTATAATGTGGTTTTATTTGGCTGGTTTTTTTTTCTTAGCTCAGATAACATTTTCAAGCCGTTAACTTATGATTTCCTAGAATTTTTCTGTATTATTTGATAAATACTGCTAATCTACTAATTTCCTGTCATTTCCCGTTGTTCATTTCTTGATTTCATTTAAAGTTTTCACTACCTATTTACCATCTGGGCGATTTCTTTGACTTTTGTTTTCCAATCTACCCATTGACTATTTTATTTAGCTACAATATTTGTAATTGCCAGTAGCCACTTCTTGTCTCTGAGCAAGCATTTTTATTGCATCATTCATATTCACCGTTTCATGGATATAAGAGTTGTCTTATCTCTTCGTATTTAATCAATTTTGGAAGGTTATCTTCTGTTTACTCCATTATATTTGTTTCCTTTGTTATGGCTGCTTTAGCTTCTGTCTTTTGTGTTAGAGGCTTTACAAATATCCAGCAAAACACAGGACGATGTTCAGTTCTTTCTCAGCTTGTTGAGGGTGGAGTCTGACTCTGATGAGCTTACTGCAGCCTTCTGCAGTCAAGACGTGTTTTTGACAAAGCGCCCCCCAAATGCCAGTACCTGTAAGTCATTTTGTGGCCATCATTCCAATTTACCCAGAGAAGAATGCTTCAAGCTCCCGCCTAGGGGTGGGGAGTGGAAGAGGGGTACAAGGCGCGTAGGGAAAATGATGGTGGTCCGTAATAGTGAGAGATGTGAGTCTAGCTGCCAATGTTCTGGAGGTAGGGCAGAGAAAAAGGACTGGATTCTCTGTTTAGTATAAACAATTTAACTTGATCTTCTCTATTCTTAGTTCTTTGTTGTTCTCAGTGTCCTTAATCCAGAGGCACTGTCATTTAATTCCTCTGGAAAACAAATCTCCCCTTTTCTGGGATGCAGGGCAGGGTGAGGGACGCAAGACAGAACATGTATGCTGTAGGGAAAAGGACCTAAGGATCTAGCCACCCCATACGCAGATTTTCAACCACACTCCCTCCGTCTCTAAACTCTAGAACTAAAAGAATGAGTGAGTTCACACTGAATGTTCTATAATTTATCTATCACCCAATCCTAGGCATATAGGAAGAGCATGAAATGATTATATGCCCAGCCAGGTTGATCTGATGACCCATGTCTTGGTTTCTGGGTTTGTTATTTTGTTTTGCTCATCACTTCCTCAAGTGGAACAGTCTTGTGCTGTCTTCTCAATCTTTCCAAAGATTCAGGAGCCAAGGTGCAGATTTGAGAAACGGGAAACATCAATTCAGAACGGAGTGAATCAACAGAGCAAATGGCACAGCCCAGAGGACCAGCGTTCATTAATCAATTGCTCCAAGGTCTGCAGGATTTTCCAGAAAGACATCTTCCTGACACTTTAAAATCTTCTCAGAGACACTCCAGCCTCTGGGCTCTAGAAATTCCATTGTGGCCTCTAAGCCAAGGTGAAAAAAAATGAAAACATCTTTGTCTTTTGATCAGACAAAAAAGCTTTCAGTGCATGAAATTGTTCCTTATCATGTCCTTATTCCACTGACTTTAGTTTAATACCAGTGTTGTCTGACTTGATAGCTCCAACCGTATTTTATTGTTATGAAGTGGAATTTGGGAACCAAGAATTTTCAGCACATTAGCCCTTGACAAAATAATCTGTGTCCTTTACACCACACCACTTGTCACCTACTGAGTCACTTTGCTTTGGAATATTTCAATGCAAAAACTGTCCTCCACAATATGCATTTTTCTTCACTTTACAAAAAGGAATCAAATATATCTCAATGGCCTCAAAAATATCTAGTGTAGGCAAATAGATAATAATGTTAATATACATCCCTGCCTTGGGGTACAAGAAAGTATTTTCTATAACACACAGAAAATCATGAGTTATGAATGTGACTCAGGAAAAAACATAAAGTGTCTCTGAAATAAGGATTTCGGAACTATTTCAACTTAAATGATGCTACCATTGATAATAATTAGCTGACATTTACTGCGTGCTTACTTGTCAGGAAGAGGTACAAATGCTTTACACATACTACTTGCATCAAAACCAAATCTTCCTGTTTAAAGCAATTTAAATATGGCCCACCTATCTCATCGTTTTGGTCATTCACCCAATTATTTAATGTTTGCAATCATATAGATGACCTGTTTAAAGAAAAGAACAGAGCTCACACATATGGTCTTTCCAAACCATTTAATTCCTGGAGACTGTTATTTTTTTTTTCTTCCTTTATAAATGAGAAAATTGGGCTTAATCCCTCCAGGTTACTGAATTTCCCTTCCTGTATCTGTATAAATGGAATGAAAACACAGGCTCTCAATTCTCCCATAAGGTTGTTTGGATGCTCAAATAACATAATAGAAGTGAATGCACTTTTAAATTTTTATAGTGAAATACTAGTGGATATTTAGGAAAGAAAAAAATACCTGGATTTGCATCTATGTTTATGGGTTTTCCTGGATATTTAGGACAAAATATATGCATAGTCTCATTTAGAGGATAAACACCTTAAAACACAGGATATATATGTTTACTAAGCACCTGTGAATGTAACTCACCATGATCATTATATCTGGAATGCAAATCAGACTAATGGACACTTCATGATAATTCAAATCTTTTTACTGGATAACTATGACTATTAGCAAAATTAGAATTGAAGAGTTCTAAACTGTCTCCTGGTATTTGGACCAAGTTTAACTGTTAAGCTAATGACAATTACATCTCATTTACAGACCCCAATGGGAGCTACCCCAAGGCTCCCAGGGGGACTGGGGACATCGGACCCCCAACTCTCATTGCCTACCCTAGAGTAGGTGATAAGTAGGTGCCACCTTGACATGTTAATTACATTTATAATTGAGAAATATAATCTTATATTCACCCTGCAGAAACATAAGAACTGTGGAGAAGCAAATATATTCTGAGCAAAAAAATTTATAATTAAGGTCCAACAAATTATCATTCTAATACTTTTTATTTGGGAAGAAATACTAAAAGGAACTATAGAATTGGATTTAACATGTGCCTTGATTATAAAGAACTCAGATATACTTAAAATGTAAAAAAAATCCAAGGAATATATGGTGCGCTGTCAACATACCCTTCCGATGACTGAAGTTGATTATATAAGATCATCTTTCCCTTCCTTATTCACAAGCACAGTTAAAAATACCGACTCAAATGACAGCATTGGCAATATAACATTGCAAATTCCTTTGAGAATTGCTGCCTTTTACAAATTGCTATTTTATTTTATCCATTTTGTACTTGTGATCTTATTACATGGAGAGAAGTTGACCAGATATCACCGTTTTCTACAGAGAATAATTGCTAGTTCGATTAGTCATTGATTGGAAATGACTGAGCAGATATACTTGTCTTCAACAATTTCCCGGAGTCAATCAAAGAAATAGACTCTTCACATTCAGAAAATAATTTTAATGACCAAGAGCGGTTACTTCTCATTTGTTTGCAAAGAGACAGCACAGCACTAAGGAAAAAATCAAGGCTAAAATATACTTAGATTGAGTTTATATCAATTGTTTTCTTTAGCCTTTTCAATTTTAAAATTTTCCTCCACTGAACAATTTGTCATAAGATCATTCAACTATTCTGAGAACAAAATAATAAGCTCCATCATGATAAAGCCCTTGCAGCTATAACATGTATTGATGAATAAATTCTACTAACATTTTATTATTTTATGCCTAACCATATGCCTATATCATGCCAGGAAATACACTAGGTACTTTCTACACACTGTCTCATGAAATTTGGATTCCATCATTATATCTAAGTCTTAAGACAATCATTTTCCCCATAGCAATTTGAAAATTCCTATTAAATATTTCTAATTTTGGCAGAGCTTAATATATTATAGTATCTATACTTCAGATCTATATACAGACCTTAAATGATTTCATTCTCCAGTTTCAATGAGCACAAATCTTGGGATACTTTTCTTACTCAAATGTTAATAAGGCTGTGTATATTTCATTAACGTGGCATTACTCCATGAATAATGAGGCTTCTCCTGTTGTTATAGGATTCACACAGCTAAAGAAGCCCTAGCATTAGATAAGAAGGTAGCCAGGCTGAAAGTACAGAAGGAAGATCTAACTAGTGAAATAACAATATCACACCTCAAAAGACATGCTTATGTCTCCAGTACTTTACTGTAGACGTGAAAGCGGAACATTTTAAACTTTCCAAAATAATGGAAAATGATGCAATTTTTCTCACGCAAAGATCACAGGAAGATATAACATGGCCAGAGCTTTCAGATAGCTTAGTTTTGTGTAATTGAATCTGACAAATAAACCAAGCCAGCCAAATTAGAGTTCCTAGGTTAGCTGAGAAATATAATTTGTTTCATGATGAATTTCCATTCAAGTATGAAAAAGGAAAAGTGATTCTTATAAAGCAGGAAAATACAAATGCCATACATCTGAAATAAGATTAAATAAGTGCAAACTTTTTTATTGCATAGAATGTGATAAAAAGAACTACAAAATTCAAAAATTAACTTTCACATAAACTCCTATAAAATGATTAATATGAACGTGGTCCAAATTGACCCAGTTCTTTATATTAAGGATAAATGATTACCATTACTGTTCATTTTCCCCATAAGTCCATTTTCCACACAGCATTCTTTCTTGCCTCCACAGATCTTTCCCTTGCCCATTAGTCTCTGATGTGGTACCTTGTCAAAAGCTTGTAAGTAAACGACATCACCTGAAGTTCTGTTATCTATCACGCCAGAAATAGTTGCGGAGATTTTAGAAGGCTAGTGAAGTATGATCTCCTCCGTTTGAACCCAGGCTGACTCTCCTTAATCAAACCCACTTCACTCAGCTCTCTCCGTGCTGATTTCAAACATTCTCTCAACAATTGGGCCAAAACCATTAGACAGCTTGGCTTTCGAATACTCACCTATGCAGGTGCAGTGGGTACTTGTTGGCTTGTTTATGGACAAACTAGATCATGTCTCCCTCTTGACTAAAACTGTCCGGTGACTCATCCTTTCTCCCATTCTCCAACCAGGAGGGTGGACTGCACGCTACCCAGTGATGCCCGCAAAGGCCTCGTCTGTCTCTGGGGTCTTAACCACCACCTGCTCCTTCCCTCAGCCCGAGTACCTTGCCATTCTCCCCATCACTCCAGGAAGTTTATGTTTCTGGGCATAGTACACAGTGTTTTATGAAACCAAGGATACTGTTTCCCCTGGAAAACCATTATTCATTCTTCAAAATTCATCCTAAATACCACCATGTATGTAAAGGTTTGTTCAACTAACTGACCTGCGAGCTCCTTTTCAAAGGTCACTTTGTCCACCCCCTATTATATCCTTTATCATGTGATTTTGTGTTCTCTTGCATCTCTAGTCACCTCTATACCAATGGCTTGCACAAAAAACATAATGATCGGTAAGTTACCATCCTATAAGAGATATTTAGGAATTTTCAACTTGCTAGTGAAAATATTTTACATAAGGAATTACTAAATATCAGAATATTGTTCTTTCTTTATATAACATCTTCCTCCTCCACTGTACCCCAAATAAGAGATGGGGGATGATCATACCTAGATCCAATGGCAACAGTTTAGCACATGCCATATTTGGAAGCCAGTTCTATATTTTTATCTATCTATCTACCTACCTATCTATCTATCTATGCTTCCAGTGAGGTAGAAGGAAAGCAAACCTCTTTCTTTCTCTCTCTCTCCCTTCCTTCCTTCCTTTCCTTCTTTCTATCAATTATCTATCAATTACCTATTTATTAATTTTTCTATTTATCTATAAAATCACACTCTATATCCATCTATCTTCCTCTCTACCCAGGCAGAGAGAAAGCAAAACTCTAGGAAATGATGCTCTTCTCATCTCAAAACAGCCCAGTTCCACTATCACCTCAAAAAGCTGGGCTTTATTAAACTACTCAAAGGATTATATTATCAATCATGCTTTTTAACCTGAGCCTACTGATGTCTAGGTATGCCTGTAATATTGGGACCCATGGGGAAGATTCCAGTCTATAGTGGTATTCATTCTCTTCCATGCTGTGGACTTACAATCCACTATTTTAATTTCTGAGTGGAGCAGAAGAAAGTGAGGCTTCTGTCTAGAGTTTTAATGTACTCTAATTTAAAAAACGGTTTTCAGATAGTAGTCAATGTTATCTCTCTTAAACAAGTAGGATATTGTGTTACCCTGAATGAGCCAAAAGAGAGATGGCTGAAACAGCTACTCAACTGACAGCTGAATTTTTAAACTATATTATGGTCAAAATTGGATTGAAATAAATGTTTGCGTATTTTAAATATTTATTATGTTTTACATGGTACATACATTAATTACTCCTTCAAGACCAAAAAACCGAAAGGCAATTTAACTTTCAACGAGAGAATATAGAAATAACAGTTATTGTTCATTTTCACATAAAATTAATATAGAAAGTAATTCTATATAAAAATGCTATAAAAGTTGATAAGGACGTGTCTTAATTTATTATTTGAAGCAGGATACAGTAGGAGAACTAGACTTCAGACCTGAAACTTATTCCTGATTCTGCCTTTGGTTCACTTTGGGAACAGGTAAATTGTGAGTCTTTCTGATCATCAGTGCCCTGGTCTGTAAGAGGAGGATAAGCAAACTATGCAAAGGACAGAGTATTAAAGCATCCATGTAAAGCAATTATACTCCAATAAAGATGCTAAAAAAAAATAAAGCGTCCAGAACAGAAGATGCAAAAAGTGCTATCAGTTCTTTTGCTAACGTTATCATGATTTTTATCTTCATCAACTTTACAAAATTTTTGAAAGACGCTCTACCTGAACGAAATTTAGTCACTTATGACCTCCACTATCATTCTCTTCTCATGTCATAAAAAAGATCCTTTTACAACGTTAAGATTCATCTTGATAACTTTGGGCAATGCACGACGCAAACACGAAATGCTAGCGGTTTTGATTTGGTTACCAGAAATAGATCTACTGCGTGAAATAATAGAAAGTGTTTGTGACTGTGTCATTTGAACATATCATAAAAAAGATTTAAATGAAGTCTTATGTATAAATAGCCTGGAAAATGCCATGTTAATTCACAACTTGGACTCTGTGACAAAGCAAATGTCATGCTTTGTTTTTTATAAAACCAAAGAAGAGAATTTACCATCTACAGGATCTCAAAAATCAAGATGACTTCCTAGTTTTAATCACCAAAATAAAAGTATCATACATTTTAGAAAGTTATTTCAATATCTCACTGAAAAGGAAAGTGATAAAATGTACGCTTATGTAACGAAGATTGGATTTACTTTACAATTCTGTGTTCGCCTGTGACATTTACAGGTTCAGAAGAGAATTCGAGAACTTTATCTGTGGTTTCAAGGTGGGGGGGATCTGGTTGTGACTGGGTGAGAAGTGACAGATCTGGACTTTAGTCTTCACTTTGCTCTTGACTTTTTTTTTTTTTTTCATCTAGATTGTACTTCTTTCATACACCAAATTAAGACTGAACAAAATGAAATCTAAGGTCCCTTTCAGTTCTTATAATCTATAGTATTTGAGCACAAAAACTAAAAATAGAGTGACATAAAGATGGCATCTTTGAAAAATGAGACTGAATGCTATCAAATAACCTATATTAAAAGTTCATAAAGTGATTAAACACATTTTTTACATGAACGCTCTTAAAAATGTTTTTAGTATGAATGTCCTCCACATCCATTCTTGAATCATGAATTAACTCTGATCCTACAGAACAGTCAGTCTCAGAAACCATATGGTAAAACAGACACTGCTTCATAAAGGGATATTGAGAAGGCATTCTCCTAACACTATAATAAGTCAAATGTCCTGAATTCTAGTCTTTTGGACTAGAACGTTGGAACGTGGGTGCTATTTGTCATAATTATTAGGAAACTAAAGAAGGAAAGGGAGGAAGATTTATTTTTATCTGACCTAATTTCTTGAGATTTAAGTCAGAAACGTATTTAACAGTAGACTATGTTTATCACACATTCAAAACTATAATTTCTAACTGCAAAGGCATGCACAAAAATGTATACGATTATTCTTATTTTCCTCCACATACACAGCTGAAAAATATTTTTGAAACAATTTATTTTCTATTCTCACATCCCTTGTATAAATATTATCAACTTCTGTAAACTACATTTCTTTGAAAATGAATAAAATTCTCATTATTATATGTGGAAAATACAGAATTGGAAGATAAGTTGACTCGACCAAGTAATTTCTAAGAGGGGAAAAGTAGCCTTTAAACCCCTGTTAACTCAGACATACAAGTACTTGATTATTTATAAGATATTTTCCATAAAAGCCATTCACTGGGAGCAGACATTATACATTTTAGGTGTAATAAATAGTTATTAGGGATCAATATTTATCTCAAAAGCAGTAGCCAAAAACTGAAGAAAGTCTCAAGGGACTTGGGGGGAAAATGTGAGGGGATAAAAAGCTGAGGAGAGGAAGGTAAGGAATATAAAATCCGTTTCCCAGTATTTTCAGATCTGTCTGATGAAAGGAGGAGTATTATACGTTGTCCTGGGAGACAGAGGTGAGACCACACGTGGAGAGGTTACAGGGATGGAGACTTGGGTTCAGGGTGTGGAGATACAGATTCTTCCCCTAAGGGCATCATAAAACCCTGGAACAGGACGCTGGATGGTACTCAAAGAGAAATCACTGAATTTCTTTCAAGGATCCCGAATAAAGAAGTTCTGTGTTAGGCAGGGAATTTCAACCCTGAGGGTGCATGAATACAAACACATTTTGCTGGCTACAGTAAAGAAGCTGCAAGCTACAAGAATATATTGTACAGGGCAGGGAATACAGTCGATATTTATAGTAACTTTAAATGGACTATAATCTATAAAAATACTGAATCACTATGCTGTACACCTGAAACTAATATAATATTTAAATCAACTACACTTCAATTAAAAAAACTTAAGATTTACCAAGTCTAAATTGTAGGCACCAGGAAATCAGGAGTTTTGTCTTTTTAATCACTTTATCTCATGAATTTTTTTCTTCCTAGTGTCTGAAACAAAGTGAAATTGCATGAATGTTTGCAATGAATGAGTGAAAGTACTGACACCTATTTTTGCGGTATAGCCTTGTAAATATTGTGTGGTTTAGCTGTCATTTTTACAAATGAAAACTCATTTGATAGGTTAATTTGGAATTAACATATACACACTAGTATATAAAAAACAGATGACCAACAAGGACCCGCTGCATAGCATAGGGAGCTATACTTAATATTTTGTAATAACCTATAAGGAAAAAGAATCTGAAAAAGAATAGATATAATATATATGTATAACTGAATCACTCTGCTGTACACCTGAAACTAATACAACATTGTAAATCGACTATATCAATTTTAAAAAAATCACTTGGATTTTCTGTGGAATTTGATTCTATTGTTTCATAATTTTCATCCTTTTAAGGATATCACAAAGAAGGAAAAACAGCGCATAAAACCTAAATGATTCAGAATTTTTGGGCAATCAAAAGAATTCCTCATGCTATATTGTATTTATTAAATGTAACAGCATATTGAGAAACATGGATTCTTCTTTGAAGATCCAATATCTTGTTAGCACGCTTCACTATTTTTTAGTGTTTTTTCGATTATTCTGATCACATTATTGAGAAAAATCATCTTTATTGGGATGTAAAATGCTTGAGGGCAGGGACTTTATCTCATTTACTTTGGACCCATGGCAACTAGAACAGGACTTGTCTTATACATGATGTTCAATAAAGTTAGTTGACTAAACATTTGCATGAATTTCAATAATCTGTGTGAAATTTACTTGCACTGAAAATAAGATTTGCTTGTATTGAAGCATTGATTTTCCTAGTTTGGGTTCCAGAACTCTTTCTAGCATTTAAATGATACATGTAACTTTAAAAACCAACATAAACACATAAAAATATTGTTGACTTCTACTGAAACCTACAGAGTTCATTCCTGCCCAATGTAGTGAGAAATCAAAAAGTCTCTGTGATCAAATATAAGACTGACTTTTGTTATTTGTTGTCTTTTTGATAATACGCATTCTGACAGATGTGAGGTGATACCTCATTGTAGTTCTGATTTGCATTTTTCTGATGATTAGCCATGTTGAGTATCTTTTCATGTGCCTACTGCCCATCTTATGTCTTCTTTTGAAAAATGCATATTTATATCTTCCGCCCATTTTTTGATTGGGTCATTTTTTTTTTTGACATTGAGTTGTATGGGCTGTTATATATTTTGAATATTAACCCCTTATCTAGCATAACATTTGCAAACATTTTCTCCCATTCAGTAGGTTGTCTTTTCATTTTGCAGATCGTTTCCTATACTGTGCAGAAGCTTTTAAGTTTAATTATGTCCCATTTGTTTATTTGTGCTTTTGTTTCCTTTGCCTTAGAAAATTTAATACAGCCACTGTGGAAAATCTAGAGGTTCCTCAAAAAACTAAAAACAGAACTACCATATAGTCCAGCAATTCCACTCCTGGGTGTATATCTGAATAAGTCTAAAACACTAATTCAAAGAGATACATGCGCCCCAATGTGTATCCCGTGTGCACAGACCACAGCCAAGTGTTGTGATGGCAAAGACCACGACAACCCGTGACAGTCATCAACTGTGTATACACAATTGAAAATAAGAAGAAGAAAGAAAAAATAGAGTGGACCCTGCCTCTGTAGCCCAGAAGGGTCTGTGATAAGTGATCAGGAGGGATCGATACTGTTTCCTAAGTTGCAGACTGGCTACCTCCAAAAAAAAATAATTTTATTTACTATGAGAAAATCTGATTGAAAAAGGAATCCTTGTACAGTGGACAGGTATGCCTTTCTGGTTTGGAATGGAGCTTTTGTTCAGTTGCAGGTAATAACTTCCTAGACATAAGGATCTAAAATTGGTTTATAATTATTATGGGGCTATCGCAAATCATGGTTTTTCTTTTCTCTAACAATGTATCTACAAGTATATGGGTAACTACCTCAAAATTTGTCTATTCCTTGTCTTATTTTCAAATGTCTTAAAAGATGTCCTCCTCTGTTTACATACTGCACTAAATTAGTGAAGGCATCTTAACAAAATGCAAAAGCAGCAATGTGTTCTTGAACATAATTGTATTAAAAGCATATAGAATGATTTCATACTGCCCCTCTAGTACTACATATTGTTTTTAGCTCTCTGCGTGCATAAAGTTCAATATGTATAAAATTCTTTGGACTGATATTTTCACCTTGTCCAAAAGAATCCAATAATCTAAAAATAGCTTTACACAGAAAACTATAGTCAATATCCTGTGAGAAGCCGTAATAGAAAAGAATATTTTAAAAAAGAATATATAGGTATAACTGAATCACTTTGTTTTATTAATTTCACAGCAGAAATTAACACAACGTTGTAAATAAACTATACTTCAATTTAAAAAATACTAAAAATAGCTTTAAAACAAATGCACCATGTGTTGAAATTTACCTACAACCATGCGCCTTCATCCTACACAAGCTAAGATGGTATTTTGCTTCAGAACTACCTGTTTGAATAACGCCATCCCCACGCTCAGCCCAGCATGCACTTGTTGGAAGTGTGTCCTTTTAGGAATAAATTGGATATGGTTGGTATGTTACACATCTACTCCTTCCACTGGCCTCTTTCTTTATCAAGTTATTTATTAAAGTAAGTGCCGCTTTAGTGCAGTGCTTAAAGATATGCTGAGACACATCTCTAGTCAGCAATAAGCAAAGAAGACCCACAGGGGGATCAAGTGTTTTCTGAAGTGGTGGAATCAGGGCACCTGTTGTTGCCTTTTTCTCCAAACACTGAAATTTGTCAGGTGTCTCCCATATGCACGAGAACTGGCCGTGGTAAGTGCTGGTCAAGTGCTCGTTTTTATACAAATTTTACTACCAACAGTCATATTGGTGCGATTCTCTACATGGACCACGTGTTCCTCAACCACTGGTTCCTAGTCTTTCTATATAACGTTGATCATTAGTTTTATGCTTTTGTTAACTATTTTCTATCGCGAAAAAAAATTAATTGATGACGTAGCTCCTTCAAGAATAGCCAAATAGAATATGAGTTATTCTGCAAAAATCAGATTAGAATGTAAAGCTCTACTCTCTGATACAAGGCAAGAAGTTTCATCGTCATTCAAAACACAGCACTGCTCAGCATAAGCTCATTTAGCAGTTAATCCTGTGGCAGAGGCAAAAGGGTTTCAAGCTAAAGGAGACCGGTGTGTGTGAGTGGTGAGTACATATTCCTGGTCTCCTGCACACTGGGGAACAATGCCTTCTCTTTCCTGGGCTCTAAAAGTGGCCTAAAAACTTAAATTCCCAGAGCTCCTGAGAAGATCACCCGGACAGCACCTCACTCAAGACCACGTTCAGGTGGACCTCACCGAAATCACTCTGCTGATGTACATCCTCGCAAAGCCACTGCCCCACGTGACAGGCAGAACCTAGGTCTGGAGTCACGCTTGCTGGAGAAATGTTGAATGGGCGTCTCTGTAACAGACTCCATTTAAAACTAAGTTGCAGAAGCACAGGTTCCACTGCTGCCGAGTTAGCTTTCACTGGAGAAGATGCAGTGGGCATGGAAGCAGGGGGCCTGAGGCAGGACCCCACCTGAGGACACAGAGGGCTGGCCTGTCAGGAACCGGCTGAGCAACCTTTCAGTACTTAATCCACCCACTCGCTCCCATGTTCACCAAGTCCCCAGCACCAAGGCCTCTCCTTCCTCTTCTGCAGGCCCTACAGAGTGGCTGAATCGGCAGGTTTCGATGTTGGCTGCAATTGGCCACTTTGGATGGGGAGACACGGACGGTCCCTTGGATAGCAGGCTGGCCCCCTTGAGTTCGAAGGGTTCGTGCTTTGCTATTGGCCACTGGGGTCCTGGGCTGCCTGTTCTGAAAGTCTTGATCACGTGACCCTGGACAGACCACCATGCAGCACGTATCTGAGTCACTCTAACTGGGGCTTTCACACGTAGGGACTTGATAAAAGAAATGTTCACATATCAATGTGTGGGGAAGTTATTCTGGCTTATACGTGGGTCAACTTGAAATTGATGCTGACTAGAACAGCCTGTTTGCGGTCTATCAGACGTACATTGTACACCTGCTTTAATTATTAAAGAAGATAATTAAATAATAACTTCTGACCAGAAGTAAAGAATGTGTCCATGTTAAAAATAAAGACGAAATGCCTTCCTTCTTGGGAGGCCAATGCTCATCCTTCTTCAATGATAAGATTCCCTTCCCAGAAGCCAAAGCCATACTGACTCTCTGTGTACAGGCTGATCTGTTTTTTTTGTTTTTTTTTAAAACTTGAAGCAATGTATCCCCGGCTTGTTTAATGTTCTTTGCTCTGACAAGACATGAAATTGTGCTGAAAACCCCGCTTCTCTGGAGCAGTTCCTCAGCACTATCTGGGAAGCTGGCTTCCGGGCTGTAGTCCTCAGTTTGGCTCAAATAAAACTCTTTTCTATTCTTATTATTGACTGCTTATTGATTATTTCTGTTGACAGACTCTACCTTTGAATATTCAACACAGGTATTCAGACCTAGAGAAGGAGGAGGAGGTATGGCAGATTTTCAATTCAATGGTCAATCATACTTAAGTGATGAGACCCTAAACTGGGTAAACTGGGAAGCCTAGACCAGAAGGAAAGGGCCAGAGCCTGACTGTCCTGGCACTACTGACTGCTCCATCTTTACGGAAGGGGTCTGAGTTTAAGTCAATGAACAGGGTCCTAACAATTCTACACACCTTAATCTTCCAGACTCTCCAATTCCACCGATTGTCCTCCATGTTCAGAAAGGTAATGTTTACTACGCCACCTAGCAAAGACCTCATCTACACAGGCTTTTCACAAGGCTTACTTGGCAAGGTGCAGTATTTCAAATTTTCTTTGTAAAAGTAACCTCAGATACTTTTCTTAGGAGAAACTATGCAATTAGAAAAAATATACAAACTCTTTCCGAATATAAAAGCATCGCGTGGGGCTTCCCTGGTGGCGCAGTGGTTGAGAGTCCGCCTGCCGATGCAGGGGACACAGGTTCGTGCCCCGGTCCGGGAAGATCCCGCATGCTGCAGAGCGGCTGAGCCCGTGAGCCATGGCCGCTGAGCCTGCGTGTCCGGAGCCTGTGCTCCGCAACGGGAGAGGCCACAGCAGTGAGAGGCCCGCATACCGCAAAAAAAAAAGAATACAGCCAATGAGCCTTCAGACAATGCTATTTTTAAAAGTTTTCTACTCTTTTCTTTTATTGTTTCTCTCATGGTCACTTCAAATTTCAAGGCTTCCTGGTCATAAATGACTTTAAAACACATTTCTTCAAAGTGCCTGTACTGAGCATTTAACGTTATTCAACCCAAATGTGAGGCGTGAGGCCAAATCATGACGGGGATCCAATTATCACTTGACCTAACTGAGCAATCGATATACTTTTTTAAATCTGTCAACGAAGTAGCGAATGTAAGAGTATTCTGAACATCCCAAAGAACTGTAGAAACTAGTATCAGGATGATTCTTATAAAAATATAAGACACTCACATACAAATGTAATTATTAAATTATTCATCTCCACTTACAAATAATTTCTCTCCAGCAAAACTGGGCTTTCCCCAATGTTACTTCTGTGGCCACAACTAGAATTGACAGTCTAATATTTTAGTTGCCATAATAAAACAGTTGTAACATTTACTTAAGATTAGTAACTGCCAGGTCCCGTTCTAAGCTTTTTATCTGTGCTCATTCATCGAATCCTTATTAAGTCCAGTTAACAGCTCTTTGCAAAGATGAGGATACAGTGTGTGAGAGAGTTTTACGTCCTTTAAGGCATATACTACTAGAGGCAGATATAGAGACTGAACCCTAACTGTGTAGCTGCCTGGAGGATGCTGTCGGACACATAAAACAGCATTTCTGTATATCCTGTCCAAAATGGTACCCTGAGCACATAGAAACTTAAGACGATTTCTATCCTCCGACATTAATGGTCAATCGGAAAAATGAACTGGTTCTCACTTCCGTGGAGTGATTTCATGATTCAAGTGCTTCTAATCACTAAGAAATGCGAACAGGCAACTGTCTAACTGTACTAACTGGAGCAGTTCCAATAAATAAAAGATCTCAGTGTAGTGGAGTTTCAAGTGTTGAGTTCTTTGGAATTAAATATTCTTCCAGGACAAATGTGTCCTTCAAATGATCGTTGATAGAAAATATATTAACTATGAACACAAAGGGACCACCAGCTAGGTGACATTGTGGCACTGTGTCTTTCCTGACCTAAAAAAAAATTATGGCAGGTAACTATTTAACAAAGTAGCTAAATCGTTTAACATGTTTCCATCCTACTGAGGGTCCTGCAGTGCCCCCAGCGGTTCTGGACCATCTCAGAAGTATGAAGGTTGAATGCTGTGCTTCTCTAGCTGCTAGGATCATATCAGGGTTTTAGTTTAAGCCTAGAACATTCCTAGCCACACTGTCCTCACAGATGATCATGTCAGGAGATTGTACTTACACCAGGGGGATGGCGGGGGTGGGGGAGATG
Source organism: Neophocaena asiaeorientalis asiaeorientalis (assembly GCF_003031525.2). NCBI lineage: Eukaryota > Metazoa > Chordata > Mammalia > Artiodactyla > Phocoenidae > Neophocaena > Neophocaena asiaeorientalis. The sequence continues at coordinate 2,689,137 of NW_020175446.1, forward strand.
GAGAGTTGGGTCACCAAGAGGCATGTGGGCTCCCATGGGAGGAGTGTTCGCTTAGACTCAGTTCTGCCGTAGTTTTCCCTATGAATTTGTGCAGGACACAAGTTCTCTGGACACAAGTAAAAGAGAGTGGACTTATAAACCTGAAGGTCACTTCAAGTTCAAAACTCTTATAATCTATGTCTGCTCATCAGCATGATCTGATAAAAGCTACTTGTCTTTTTTTTTTCCTTCCAGGTAATTCTTTTCAATTTAAGAACTATTATTTTATTTAGAGAAGTTTGACACAGTTACCCAAAAAAGTCACACGACACTTAAAACGCCAATGCTATCATGTGTGCATCTTTTCAGATATTTTTACATGGGTAAAGAAGTAACTTGACTTTTCCCTACATGAAAATGGGAATGGCATATACATACTATTTTGAATTTTCAACTTAATCCTTTATCATGGACATGCTTTCGTAAAGGTAACACAGTGTGCTATAGAACAATTTATTTAGCTGTTTTAGGATAACTGACATTTAAGCTCTAGTTTTTCACTACCAGGGAGAGGGCTAAAATGAACACGCATATATTGCTGAAGGATGTATCACATTTCTGGGCTAAAATATCTGCTACTTTAGAATTGTGATTGGTATGGCCAAATTATCTCCTCCCTAAATTTTTCTAGATATACAACAATAGTGTATGGAAGTGATTATTCTATGTACTTGCTAACATGTGATATACCAAGTGTAGTTTTACAAAAGGCACTGGGGAAAATATAACATTCTTTTTTCAATGTTATTTTGATCACTAGTAAGTTTAGGGATCTTTTCCTACATTTATCATTTATGTTTGCTCTTTCTGTAAAATATTTATATTTGTTGCCCATTTTTAATCAGGTCCTTGGCCATCTGCTTATTGACTGAACGATGCTCTTTCTATATCAATATATTTCTAGGACACCATGGTGGACAGACTCGTAGGGTGGCCTCCACGATCTCTGCCTCCTCATGTTTATGTCTTCTACAGTTCCCTGCCCCTTGAGGTGGGCAGGACCTGGGTCTTACTTCTAGCCAATTGAATAATGGAAAAAGTGATGGGCTACACATGCTTGTATGTCCATGATCATATGATTACATATAATGCCGTAGCACCCTACTTGCTGGAGTCTCTCTCTCCTCTGGCTTTGAGCCATGCTGGGAAGCCCCATTAGGCAAGGAACCATGATGGCCTCTCAAGGAACTGAGGGTGAGCTCTGGCCAATGGCCAGCAATAAACTTAAGCTCTCAGTCCTACAACCACAAGGAATAGAATTCCGCCAGCCACCTGAGTCATCTCAGGACTGGGTCCTTCCCCAGCTGAGCTTCAGGTGAGACTGAAGTCCCAGCCAACACCTTGATTACAGCCTTGTCAGATCATAGGCAGAGGGCGTGTGACCCAGCTACTCTGTACACAGACATCGACACAGAGAACCTATAGTCCTATCTCTGAGGTATTTTAAGCTTCTGGATTGCGGTAATAATGTTACACAGCAATAGCTTGCTGATACAAACAGTGTTGAGAAGGAAGACTCCTCCTCCAATCGTCCTTCACAGCTCGATTTTCTAGCTCTTAACTGCTCCTGGTGATGTCTGGTCTGGCAGGGAGGATAAAAGTGGGGAGCAGAGGACAACATAACATGATCTTGCTATGAATATCTTCCACTTTCTGACTCGATTCCTCAATTTGGGACAAAGAATGAACACTCACTGAAAGGCATAAAAAAGTGGCTCAAACCTCTTTTTCAGATTTTAAGGCTTAAATAAATGACACAAGATCTCCAATTTATGTACTTTTTTTCCTTCTCACAGGTTTTGTTCGTACATATAAAAGTAAGAAAGTCCATCATCACTTCACTTTGTCATGTAACACTTCATATTATTTTTAACACAACTGTTTTTTAAAAGGCCTCTTATTGTCCATCCATCATAAAATTGAAAGAAAAACACATTTGCCAGGAGCTATAAATCATACCCCCAAGTTTGGCATGGCTGTAGTTTGGTACTTTCGGGTCAGAATACCCCTCATTTTTTAAATACCCTGACACCATGTCTCTTCTATTTGTCTTGTTGCCACTAGAGAACACTGGGAAGGCAATTTTGTAACTGCAGTTGTAAAAGAAAGAGATCGGTTCTTCTTTGTTCTATAATCCTCTTATACAGTTCTTTTAAATTAAAAGGCAGAGAGAGAAAATAGCCATGAAGATCAAAATGACAATTGTAGGTTGACATATCTGAACACGCTCTAATATCATTAAATTATTATCACTAGAAGAAGAAAAACTGCAAACAGCCTAGATACCTTACTTTGTATACAAAGAGAAACAATTATGAGAAAGAAACATGAATGAATCAAATAAGGGTGGCAAGATAATAACTTGGATATAGTGTTTCAAAGCTAATTATTTTGACATGTTCTAGCGTAGGTATGTGAATAAATAAATCATGCACAGTGACCTGAAAAAATCATTACTGATACCTTCCATTGGTCATCTCTCTCCTATGAGTCCTTTCACAAAATATTTTCAACACATTAATTTGACTCACAAAAAAAATGGAGAGAATCAGGTATATGAGAACAGTTGTTTATTCATTGAAGGAATAGTGAATGTATAAGGAAGCATGGTGACAGTTTGATAGTTCCAAGAATGTCTTTCAATCCTCCAAATGTTAAGATCTATGAAGTATCACTTTGCTCTATACTGGAAACTAACACAACATTGTAAATCAAGTATATTTCAATAAAAAAAAAAATCTATGGAGTAAGAATGATATAAACCAATGGAAACAAAACCAGCAAACGATGTTTTTGTTTGTTTGTTTTGTTTTAGAAGATCCTAAACTTTCAATTTACAATCTTATGAAAGATCATCGTGAAACACAGTAAGTAACAAAGAAATTCAGATGAAGGAGCGATTGGGTGACTGGCTAAGGGAGAGGTAAGCAGAAGCGGACTCAAGCTGCTAGGCTCGGGATAAATGGAATCAAGGTGCATTTCAGGATGTGCATTACACTGATTTAGTTGAAGTTGGAGTCACCAGGAGGAAGCACAGAGACAGAGCGTGAGAGATGAAGCCAGATTATGAAACACTCTGCAAGTCAGTTTGGGGGAAACACGCTGTATTCTGCACAAGTACATAGTACTTACGATGCCAAAACACATTACCAGCAAACCAAAAAGTGCTTTTTCTCCTACCCAATGTTCTGTTTGTACTACATTCTAGAGGTCATTACAACAAAACACGACAGTTACAGCAACAATCCTGGGACCTGGGGGGAAAAGATGTTCGAGAAAACAAAAATTCCCGTTTCCAAGAAATAGATTCCCAGCCAAAAAAGGCAGGGCCTGACCCACTGGTTGTGTGAGGGAAGGAGGAGGGAAGGCCAAGAAAAAGATGTCTATTTTCATATTTCAGGAAATAGTCTTAGGACGGTAGCTTACATGCCTTCACACTTGGTCTTTTAGCTTTAAGGACCCACAGAAGAATTTCTGAGGAGGATTCCACCAAGCATCAATATTTATAGGTTCATCTACACGCTCAACACTTAACCTGGTCCCCGCCGCGCTTTAAAAAAAGTGTGGGGGGGTATCTGGCTGTACTTCCTCAGGGCCAGTTCTCACTCAGCTTCTTTCTCACACCTTTTGTCCCTGTTCTTTTCTCCTCCAGACTTTGAGAGGCTGAATCAAGATCTCACCTCTTATGCAAACTCCTCTCCAACATCTGCATGACCTTTAATGTCTCTGACACAGTCTAATATTTGTATAAACACTAATCAAAGTCCAGCTATTTTAGTTTTGTTGTTTCTGTTTTGAAGAATGTAAGCTCCAGGAGGGGCATCACAGATTCAGTCTTCTTTGTTTATAAAGTGTGTAGGTAAATAGCAAGTACTTGTGAATTCCACTGATACTGACTTGAGCCATTCTAGTGGCCACCTGCTGTAACGCTTCAAGTGAGCAGAAGGGTGACTCTAAACCTATTTAAGAGTCTAGACTTCCCAAATCTCTTCTCTGGCCCCTAGGTCTTCATTGCTAAGCATGGTAGTTGACTAGAAACATACATTCCCCTCAAATGATAGCATCTCCTCCTAGATGCTTAAATGTAATAAATGAGATGATTTTTCCCACTTGACTTTCTCTTGATGTCATCTACAAAAAAAATTTTTTAAGTATAAGGATTTATATTTAGAAAACGTATTGTTTCCATACAAAAGGGAGCACCCATACTGAGCAGGTAGCCCACAGATAAACTGCAACCTCGTTTCTAGAGCCAGCACCATAAAAAAGAGAAAAAACTCTAATGGCTGGATTTGACTTAAATTGTTCACAATAATTATATTTTGAAAGAAAGGAGAACAAGAATGAGACAGACAGGAAGGCAAGATTGATGCCAAAGAAATTTACATTTGTAGCGCAAGAAGGGGAGTATCTGCTCCATTTTGTTAATTTCTTGTAAAAATATGACCCTTCTTATGTCATCAGGGTCCCTCCTCTCTTATGTACGAAGTGTCGATCACACCCTGCAAGTCTTATCCACAGTTGTATTATACATCAAAGTACATCACTTTTCTAACCACACACACAAAAAGTCTGAAACAAGGAGACAAAAATTGTTGACAGCCTTTGAACACACTCTGGTTCATCCTTTGAAAGAAAAGTGAATATCCTTAAGCCCAGTAGAATCCATTTTCTAAGAAGGAGCTGTGTTTAACTTTCTGTATCTCTGAAGATTCTCTATTTGCATAAAAGTCAAAGGTCTGTGGTGCTGATTATCCATTTACTGATAGAAAAAGGAAGTGAAAATTCACGCAGGGAGTTCTCTGGTTTTAAGAACTCAGGTCAAGGATGCGGAATTTTATAGGAACAGGAATGGCGAGAGCCCACCATATATTTTACATGACTCTCAACTTCATGTAGACAACTACTCACTTGTGAAAGATCAATAAAGACACTTTCTCTTAAAAACAAGAGGAGAAATAAGTAAGTTTCTGTGAAGAAAGACACAGAGATTCACCAGGCATCTGGAAAAGGACTGCTTAGAATTCACAATTAATTTCAAAGGCTTTAGAGATCCCTCCCCAAATAATTCTAATTTTAACCTAACACTTAGCTCCTTTTTCTGTAACGCTAATCATATCAGAGTATACTAAACAGTAAAAGAAAAAAAAGTAATTTATTCGTATGGTATTTTTATATGAAAGAGTAAAATTATCCCTTGAAGTCATCCCATAATATAAACACTACGGACAAGGAACTTGAATCTCAGCTTTGCTGTAAAACTATTAAAAAAAAAAAAAAGATTAAACAGTCTAGAATGATGAACAGAGATAACGGGGGCACTAATGATAAAGAAAAATTCTCCTGAAATAATTGCACAGTTTCATAATATAGTATATTCGGTGAAGAGGTTATTAGATTTTGAGGACTCTTATTGAAAGGGAGGTCGAGGTAGAGAGATAGATAGATAAATAGATAGATCTCTGACACCACCCGAAACTCCACTCGAGGGAGAAGCCTCGGGATTTGCATTTAAACAAGCCCTCAAGTGATTATTCCGCACAAAAAGGATTATTCAAAAACTCGACATCAAGGCGACAATGCCAACATCTACTACGATAAAGGTAACATGTTTAGTACCCAAAACATACATTGGAGAAATGCTTGATGTCCTCAAAAGCTGCTCTGATTCCACTGGGACTCATGTGGCTTAAAATTATCTGGATAAATCAGGCAGACAGTTGGATTTACATTAATAATATCTACATGCCACATGAGGTTTTCTTGGATCTTACTGAGGTGAAGACCCTCCAAAACACACACGACCCCAAAATAAATGAATAAAGGTGCTTAGAATCAGGGTAATATTTTACGTAATTTAAATCTCGGGTTGTAATAAAATCCTAAAAGTGACTCATTTGTGAAAAAAACTGGAAAGTAGTAGTACCAACGAGATTCTTTCATGCCTCTATCTCCCTTGATCTCATGTTAGTAACAAGGATAATTTTTAAATCACAAAGCATTATTCATGACTTCCTGCTTTCCAGACAATGGGGCAAAATCACATTAAGATTATAAGCATTAAGATGGAAGTATCACTTTTATTCTACTTATATTTGCGAAGAATGACAATTGTGAAATATCCCTTTCCCTTTTATAGCTTTCCCTGAGCTAAAACTAGTGCAAGATAACGCAGGAGGATTTCAACCAATAAATTGCAATATGTATTAGAAGCATAAAAGACACAGTAGTTATTTTTAATACATGTCCACACCTGCATGTTTTTCATTCACCAAAGAAGTTTTAGCAAGAGAGACATATAGTGGGTCAAAGTAACAGTGACTGTAAATCAAGTTAATTTGTTGTAATGTTATTCCTAAGTAGAGTGTTTCCAGCATATGCAGAAGGAAGTTTTGCTAAATGAGATGGTGTGCCTAGCGGTGATGAAATCTCCTCCACCTAGAACAAAGATGCTCAAGACTAAAGACAGACTGTGCGGCCTCCCTAGAGCACTGAGGGCGTTTCCTCTCCGCCCAGCTAGGGGTTGGTATAGACGGTTTAAGGAAATGGCAGCTAAATTCAAAACTGAAAAGAAAAGAAAAACGTGTGTCATACTCTGCATCCAAAGAGGTTGGTCTGTAGGGGTAGGAGGACCACACAGTGTGCGTTATTTCCATAAAAAGCTGCTACGACCAGTCAGTTGTAACCAGTTCAATGAACAAATTTTCTTCTACTCTTTTTTTGTATAATGGGAATTTAAATCCTGGTACTTATGCACTTGCATACTAGGGCCTAAATTCCACCCTACATATGGACAGATTAATTAGTCAAAGGTCATTTAAGGCCATCTTAACATCACAGTACAAGAGACTTATTTCCTTGCACTTAGGCAAATACCCCAATATGATTATCTGATTTTCATACTCATAGGTGGTTCTGAAATGGACACCCAGTGAGCGAAGCCCAGTGGCCATGCAACTGAAGACAAGCTCAAGGGGTTGATTTCCTTTAGGATCAGTTATTTTCAGCCCAGCCTAAGTGTCAATTTCTTTGCCCCAGATGGCACATCCACGCCAGTTCTCCTGTTTCAAACATTAGCCACGTTTGGTCTCCATGGTGGCCTGACTGCAGAGTGAAACTGGTTTGATTCTATCAGTTACCACTACTGGTCCAGTAATCCAGCTTCCTACTCCAGTGTCACAGGGACCAACAGGCTTTTAAATATGACCAGGCAACCCAAGGACGCAAATACCGTAGGCTGTACAGTATCTATACCTTTAACTCAGATGTCTTCTTCTGATGTATTAGCTAAACAAATAAAATTAAAAGACAACATAGCTTTGTCATCTACTCTATGCAAGGAGTACCCAATCAACTTCTTAATTCCAGAGAGGAATGAACCTCACCAGAAAAACAGAAAAGGCTAAAGGGAATGTGAAGTTTAAATCTCACGTATGCAAGTCCTAGTGGCTTATTTTCCCTGTGAGCTCAGCAGAAAGAGGACCGCTTCGAATTCAGTAAAGCACAGAGTATTTAATATGCCGTTTGCATTTTGACAGCTTAGAAATGTCTACACTGGATTTGCTATTTCCTCTGCAATGAGCGCTAACCGGCCACGGAGCCTTTGTTTATCTGTTTCTTAAAGGAAGCAGAACCATTTTCTTGACATTTTCAAAGCCCTGTTGGTGTTTGTTTGAGACAATAAACTGGAGACTAAGGAAGCATTGCCCCCAGGAGGAGCTGTTTCTGCCTGTACAAACTTTCAACTGTAGTCCTGGCCTTCTTCTCATCAAGCAGGATTGGCCAGCTGAAAGCCAATATCAAAACAGTGATTCCCTTTCCTTTCAAGGCCTGTGTTTGCAGAGATTCTTGAGACCTGAGGGAATTCTACTACCACTTACCACCTGCTATTGGCTCCTTGGGACTAGTTTAATGAGACCTCACTGTCCTACTAGTCAAGTTTACAAAACCTGTCACTGAGGAAGAAAGCCTCTCCTTTGCTTACCTTTTTAAGGACTTAAAGTCCCTAATGAAGAATTATATAGGTGCTCCAGAAGCTCTGGAGCTATGGGCTGAAGAGTTATAAATTGGAAAACAAAAAACAAACAAAAAAAAAACAGAATCCTTTGACAACTCAATAAAAAATAAATGTGATTTGCTAAGCAGATCATGAATGCAGAAACAGTAACTTCCTTTTAGATGGCCTGCCTTTTTAGTGATCAGGAGTTGGCCTCGAAAGCCACTTATTCACAGGAGCTCCTGTCTCCCCCAGGAGAGAGTACATATATACATATGTGTGCAATGGCCCAGCCATAAGGATCCTGGCCAGCAAATGAAAGGTCTTAGCATCCTTCCTGGTGATGAGAATTGAGGTAACTCACATAGAAGTAGGCAGGTTTGGGAAACGCCTCTCTCTCTCTCCACCCCCTCCCTCCCTCCCTCTCTGTCCCCCTCCCTTCCCTCTCCCCCCAAATACTTAAATGTATTTGCTGGGTGGGTTGGTGAATTTCAGAATCAGGGATTTTGAGAAACACTCCACCTTTCTCTACCAGACTTCCTACGGTGAGACCCACAGGGCTACTATTATATGTGCCTCTTTTTAGTACACTTTCTGAATAATGCCTGCAAATAGCTGCATTCTCCTTGCTGCACAAACTGGCAAAACACAACTGAGAAGCCAACTCTGTCCATACAGCCAGTAGATCAGCCCCAGATAAAGGGCGCAAATCTCAGTGCTCAAGGAATGCATTATTCCACCTATTCACTAGATGACTACTGTAGAGGCTTTCAAGCCTTCTTCCCTCTCCCGTGGTCCCTGCAAGTGTGCTGCTTTTAAAGAGGTATGTACACTTGAGACTCAACCTTTACAATAGCGTTAGTAATCAAAATGAAAAAGAGAATCACAAGGGAATCCCGGGTACCCCCGGCTGAAAGCACAATCAACTACAGCTGACAACCCGGGTACTGAAGGTACCGAGTTCTGATGACCGCGACCGCAGCCGCCTCCAGCCTCTCACGACTCGCAAACAGGTCACGAATTCCGCCCCACGCAGCAGAACTCTCCGCCCGCCTGCGCCGCCGCGGGAGTCGCCACCTGGGCGCGCTCGGCTCGGCTCCCGCGGCGGCGGCTGGCGCTGCCCCCAGCGCTCCCCGCTCCTCGTCAGGGAAGCCTTCCCGCGCGCGTGCGGCCCGGGCGCCCCCCAGCAGAGGCCCGACCTTGGCCACCCGGGCTCGCTCACCAAGGGGACTGCGACCGCCCCCCACCGCCCCCCAGCCGCCAGACCGCTCGCAGGGCCACGCCGGCGCTGGCGTCCCCAGCCTCCTGCCCGCATCCCGCTCCCACGCGGCCACCTGCGCGCCCACTTGACCCCGCGGGCGCAGAGGAGACGCGGCCCCGGACCCCCCGGGGGTGACGCACCGCGCACGCCAAGGGACCCTGGGTTCCACTTCTTGGCTTCTACAGCCGGCACCTAGGACCCCCAGCGCGCAGGAGGCTCTGTCTTCCATGCGGCTGCCCATCCAGGGAGCCCAGGACTTTGCGCCCCTTGCCGGGTTGACCCGGGATCAGCCAGGGCAGCCCCCGGTCCCGTCCCCGCCCGAGCCCAGAGGCCCGGCCCACCCGCGCAGCGGCGGCGGCGGCGGCATCCGCCCGGCACACAAGTGTGCGGATTATTAAGCAGCCCCGGCCGACCCGCCGCCTCCTCGGCACAGCAACCCCTGCGAATTGCAGGGGAAGGGCGCTCAGAGCGCGCGGAACCGCGGGGAACCGAGAGTGCGCTCAGAGGCTGAGCTGCCTGCCGGGGCCGGGAGGCGGCCGGGGCCCAGCTGGGCTTGGAGCGCCGGGGAGAGGAGCGGGAAGTTGTGCAGAGTTGTGTAGCAGGTGTTTCCTCTCCGCGCAGGGGCTTGGTGGGACCCCCGACAAACAAACGCACACCTGCCAGGGACAGCCCTCTTCGCCCTCGACTCTTCCTGCTTCGCCCTCTGTGCCCAGCCAATCCAGCGGGCCCGGAGGCCGCTGCCCGCCTGCCCGGCTCGGCTGGCCGTGCCTCCGCGGAGGCTCCATCAGCGGCGCCCCAGGCGGGGCGGCTGGACCAAGCCGGGCAGGTGGGCGGAGGGTCGGCGTCTTTGGGAAGCTCCCCAGTCCCGAGCAACCCTGAGTTCCAGCAACTAACCCTGCGTTTGCGCTCCCTGGGATCGTGGGGCGCATTCCCATAGACACCCCTTTGTGACACCCCAGTGCTTTCGGAGAGGAGCCACCGCGCGGGGACGCCTAATCTGCCGTCGCTCCATCTCGCCCCAGGCCGGGCCCATCTGGAGTTTTCCTACGGCACCAGAGACAGTCCTCCTTCGCCTTGTCAATCACCCCTGAATCTGGAACACTGAAGGAATAGAAAATGGGAGGAAAAGAAGATGGAAGAATCTAGAGAGGAAAGGGGAGTTTTACATGGGAAAGAGCAAATTACCATTAAAAAACAAACAAAAACATGATTTGACTCCATCCTTTAAAACGGAAAAGAAAAAAATTATAGATATAGATATTTTCAGGAGTGGGACGGTGTGTGCTGATCGATCGAGCGCGGGGCGAGTATCCAAGGAAGCTAAAATGAGGAAATGGGGGCAGGTACTTTGCAATGTGAAAATCATCTATATCCTCTCTCTCTCTTCTCTGTCTCTCTCTCCCTCTCTCTCTGAATCAAGAGGGACCTTGTTTTCTTTCCCAGAGAACAGACAAGTGCAGGAGCTGCTGCCAGCCCCGAGGTTGCAGCCTGTAGGCTAGTTGGCGGAAAACATTCCCAAACTCGTTTCAAGGAGAACACCAAGTTCACGGAGCTCCAAGCCGAGGAGCGACCCGGGGACACTCCTTCCCCTGACCAGGGGTGGCAGCGGGGAAGAACCCTGTGAGCAGGCGACTGTCTCCGGAGCTGAACCCCGTCCAGGTCCCCCTGCTCTCTCCACGCACCTCGCCGGGTCCTTCCAACTTGCAGGGAGCAAAGTGCGGGGAGAGGAAGGAGGGGGCGGCCTGGCCGTGGACGTGGGAGGGAGAGGGAGGAAGGGTGCGCGGTGCCCGATCTGCAGGCCGCTTCGCCCGTGGCACCCGGACCCCGAGAGAGCCAGAACTTGCCGGGCCCGCTCGGCCCGGGCCACTTTCCCAGCCGCTCCGGGTCCGGGGAGAACGTCCCGGGAACCATCGAGCCACCCGGACCCGCTGTGCCCACATCGCCGAGGAGACACCACCGCCTGCCGCGGCGCGGTTTCAGCCCAACTCGGGTTTGGCTCCTTTCTCCCTAACAGCCCCCAGCGCCGAGAAAGGAGAGACATTTCGTTTCGGCCCAAGTCAGGGGGAAGGAGAGGCGGGGGTGGGGCGCGGGCGACGAGGGCGGGCAGAAGGCGATGGAAGCTGGCTCCCTGCATCGCGATCCCCGGGCGTCTGCCACGGAGAGCCACCGGCGGAGGCCGGCCACTCGGTACCCTGCCCTCCTCCAAACGGGCCCCTGGTTCGCAAACGGGGCCTCGGAGGGTTCCCCCATCTCCCCCGGCAACCGGCGAGCCCGCCTTACCCTTGGCTGCGGTGAGGAGCCCCGCGCACAGCGCCAGCAGCGCCAGCGGCGCCAGCAACGACTTGGATTTCCTCCACGCAGTCATGTCTGCAGATATTCCACACGCGCACGACACCGATGGCTCTTCTCGGATGCGCCCGTCTCCTCCGAGGCACGGCAGGGCTACGGACAGAGCCAGAGAATCACCAGAGGGCAAGGCGAGCGGGGGAGAGATCCCGGTCCCCAGACCGGCCGCGCATCCGACGCCTCCCGCAGGTCTGGGCGCCCGGCTGGCTTCGCTCTCATAGCATCGGGTCCCGAACCACTGCAGGCAGGGTTGCGCTGCTCCGAGCGCCGACAAGGGGCTGCCGGGCCGGGGCCGGGGACTAGCGCCCGCCGAGCCGGGCAGGAAGGCACCAAGGCGGCGAGGCTGCGGGAGGCGGCGAGGCGGGGAGAGGAGCGCGCGCAGCCGGGAGAGACCCGGAGCGGAGGCAGCTGGAGAGCCAGCCAGCGAGTGGGAGCTGCGGGAGGGACGGGGGGGCG